>NW_005841894.1:4184317-4209571 GCF_000455745.1 Alligator sinensis
CCGCCAGGCCATTCTCTCTGGCCAGTGGGTCCCCTAAAAAATTTAGAAAATGAGTATTTATCTGCCCCTGACTGCCTGTCATGCAGCCCTCAATGCCTTACCAAAACTCAGTAAGGTGCCCTCCACCCAGAATAATTGCCTGCCCCTGGCCTATGGCTTGTGGGCATCTGAAAAGGAGGGAAATTGGCCCTCCAACAGATTTCAGTTTGATGCCTCTGCTCTGAAGTGTTTCTTTGCTTGTCACAGAATTTTAAAATTCCAGGAGGAGATTGACTGATCAGCCATCTTCAGAGAGTTGAAGGTTTAGTGCTGTATTACTTACTTTGCAGAAGAGTCTAGGTGCTTATGAGCAAAAATGGAAACCATTTTCAAACATGCTTCTGCTGACCAGTTTTCTAAACCAAGCCTCAATAAAAGTCCTTTACAGACGTTTCATAGCTGAGACTTCTGGAATCCCATGGCCCTGACAGTAACAGAAATTGTGAGTCAAGATTATCCAGAGAGCAGTGGTTTTCAACCTCTGGTCCGCAGACCCCTGCCTGGGGGTCCACAGGCTGTCTAAGGGGTCCGCAAAAGACGACAGTGATCAGACAAAAGTATGTGAAAACCCATGTTTACAATTCAAAGGAGTCTGTACTTGCATTCGACATTTCCAAAGGGGTTTGCACTTCCATTCGAAATATTTAGGGGTCTGCAAATGAAAAAAAGTTCAAAACCACTGATGTCATGTGTGGTTTTCATTTGTCACTTCAGTGGGGTAAGATGACGTCTAGTCAGAATCCAACATCTGTTGTTGAAGTGGCATACAAAATCTTCAAAATATTCTTGGTTTGAGGGACAGCTGTTGCTAACCATAGTGTTGTAGAAGAGCTAGAAGAGCATAGTGTTGTATGACAGAGCTAGAAATAGGACTGTTCCTGACACCCATTTCTGTGTGTTAACCACAAACGATTCTTCCTGTCTTTTGAATTGGAAGCAATGCCTCAAAACATGAGAGCAGGCTATGTATATCTCTCTCTCTCTCTCCATTCTACCTGAAAACCATTCCTAGTGAATTTTGGTTTGTTTGGGGGGAGACTGGCAGAGATATACTTACCTTCTTAGAGGATATGCCCCTCAGAGTCTAAAGAGAATGAGGAGCAGACATATTATGTTTAGAGACAGCCATCTTGCTTGTATGGTTTTGATTTTTAAGTTTCATGTTTTAAGCAAGCTCAAATCTCCAGGTAAATTTCAGCAGTTTTAAATTCTTTCCTAAAATAACTTGCAGTCTAACCAACCAAGTCTTGTAAAGGTCTAGTTGGAGGATCCTTGGGCCAATAGTGTTTAATTTTAGAATGGTAACTCTTTAGCTTCCAGTAAACCATACAGATCTTGCTGGGATTGTGAGTTTGTTACAAGAAGTTGTTGGAGTGAAGTTATCTGACCTGTAGGTGTCTCAAATGTAGCAACTCTGAGAGACCCACTTAAATGGAAAAGGTGTTAGACATTTAATGTTGCAAAGTGTCAAGCAATCTTTTGTGGCCTTCCTAACTTAACCCATGGATCTAGAGTTCATACGTTTCACAACATGATGATTTTTATAAAGTGGATTTGATAACTGTCATCAGGGACATCCAGCTTGTAATCCTAGCCAAGATATCAGTTGTCAAATTATTATTTTTCTTAACTTTTACAGGAGTACTGCAGTGTAGCCAAGAGAGCATTTCTTTTGCTGGCACTGTATAATAATGAAAGACGGGTGGTTTACTGCTAGAGATTCTGGCCTGAAGTTGAAGCTTCTTTGTATTTGCCAGATAACCCGAAAGAAACGTAGCGTTTGGTTGGAAGTTAAAGATCCCACTACCATGCATAACTTGCCCTGTCCAGTTAATGGAAATATAATAAAATAGATTTTAATGAAGTGCTGTGGGATGTTGAGTGTTTGTTGGCTACTTTATTAGCTGTTGAGCTGTTGCATATTCTGCACTTTTCAGAGTTGAAACTTTCCTCTGTGATTAGAAAGCAACTAGTATATTTAAGTGCTGTCAAAGAAATTATGGTAGAGGCTTTTTTGGAAATAAATTTCTAATAAAAATCCTATGTATTTTGCTTGAGAGTTACTGGCAGGAAGAGTCATCCTGAAGAGAGAATTTCTTCTGTAAGAAGAGACTGAGTTACTAAAATAACCCTCTGATTTGGGCATATTGTATAATGATTGAATCCAATGAAGTGGTTGTTTAACATGTGGTCACCAAATGCTTCTTTATGGAACATGTTTTAAAGTCTGTATGTCTATTGTATATTTTCATGGTTTCTGCCAATACAGCCAAGATGTCTAGCTGGGGTGTATTTCCTGTATTTGCATAGCAATCTTTCCTTGCAGATTCTTTTCAAACATGGATATAATAGCTATAGTTTTGTTCAACATTAGGCACAAATAAGCATGGAGATGGTGCTAGCTAACAAGAAGAGCATGGATTACTTATTATGTCATCTGATCCTACTAAATTGATGGTTCTCAAACTCATCAGACTCTGGCACCCTGGGAAAATGCCAGCTCCTAGTTTTCACTCATTTGCTAATTTCTGAAAAATAACAGAGCAGCTCTTATGTTGCAAAGGACTTGGAAAGACTACAACAGGTTATAATGTTCTTGACACTATGGATTCCTATTGGAAGTCCCTGGGTTTATTTTGTGAATCACATGTAACACCTAACAGTGCTAATATTTCATAGCACCCAGTGGCACTCTTAGAATCTTATGGCACCCTGTCTGAGAATCACTATACTAAGTTGTGCAAACAGTAGCGAAGACATTTTGCTTGGTTACAAATCAACATGTGCCCAAATTGTGTGCGAAGAACCAATCAATCTCCTAAACATTTTCAGAATGAAACCACACAAATGAAAAAGCAAAATGTATTTGTTATTTTGCTTGAACTATATCTAATATTGAGCAGTCCTATCAAGCTGTAAAATCTGGGTGGGCTTGTTCCTGGAGAACTTCTTTATAGTTTTGCTGCCAAAGTCTTGGCTAGGTTCTTAATGTCTGCATAAGGGATATATTTAAGCCTCCATTAAGTGAAAGCATCAGTTTTCTCTCTCTCTCTCTGTTCTTGGCAATGGGCCCTTGAGTAAAGCTGAAGTTAGCTAATTAATGCATAAACATGAACTAGTTTTGCAACATACACACATCAAAGTAAGTAGTAATAGAAGGAAAATTTTAAAATAATCTCATTCTAACTTGCCGCAAACTATGAAAATGATTTGTCTTCATAGAGCAAAGATGTTAAGAATACAGAGGTGTTTGTCTAGAAGTGTGGTAGGGAGAACAGCAAGATGAGTTGATTCTGAGTATCAAAAGTGTGATTTGTAACATTAAATGTTAATGCTTTTCTCAGAAATTTGGATAACTGCTGATGCTTCATACTGTTCTGTAAAGTGTGTACATATGTGTGTGTATATATAACCTTTTAGCTGCGTTTGCAATGTGGTGTATTTCTTTTTGTGTAATGCCTGCCTTATTCTCAAATCTTATGCAATGTTGGGGTAGTACTTTTGAAAGTGCACGTTAAGCTGTTGCATATGTCTAACTGTAGGTCTTCCGCACTTGGTATATGTAACATTGTTTAGTCTATAGACAATACTGATATTTAGATTTTTCTTTCCATTTTTCCCCACTATGAAGTAATCTACCTGTGACTACCACCTATAGTCAGTCAGGGAGTTGCTAATACTTTGTTTTGCTCTGTCCTTGAACTGGGACCTGAACCCTTCATCAGCTTTATTGGGTCACTGCTATTTTCCTTACACAGCACAAGACTGAACAGGCATATATCGGCTTCTTTTCTACATTTAACTTATTTTGCTAAATGTCTTTATCTATCGGGCACCTTTATTTATCCACAGCGTTAAAGTTTTTAATGAACGTTTCAGTGTATTATATTTGTATGTGACCTTGTTGAGCTTTGGAAAACACTTGGTTTTTATTGTGTTATAGAAACCATACACATTCCAGCTGTTCCTTGTACCCACCACTCCCTTCCTTTAAACTTCCTTGTAGCAGTAATTTACTAGGGAGCAGGAGTAAAACATAAAAGTGAGATATATAACTGTGTAAAAGATTTGTTAAAGCCTACAAACTGGGGAAAATACTTTATGTAATGTATTGTTATGGAAAACCTACAGCCCTCGTCATAATCCTATGCTACAAACTATTCTGCATATCTAAGTAAATATACCTTGTATATTGTTTATATCATCGAATATGGTTTAGGAGCTGCTTCTGCATGTTGTCATTTAAAAAATATGTCTGTATAAAAGTAGAGTGATAAATTGACTTGCCCAATATTTTTTTGGTTTCTTGAAATTTCAGTCCTATAAGGAGTAGTGAATTTAGGTATTAACTGATGGTACTAGAAGTTTTGAATACAAAGGAAAATCCATAAATTTTAATATTGGTGTATCTGACAGACAGAGTAAACTTGATTTCTGACACTTGGTTGTAAAAATAATTTTTTCAGGAAATTGAGTTATAACTTTTTTTTAAACTTTCACTATTTGTCTTTTGTATAGAGTATGAATTGCCATGTGTTGTCTTATAAGGATACAAACTCTTTGATAGTCTGTTTTGCAGCTGCCTCTGATATGGTCTGAACCTTTTTGCTGGAGACGATTGAAACTTTCAAATAAAAATGTATCTGGCATACTGTTCTAAGGAAATATTTTTAGGCAAGGAGGGAGTCTTTAAGGTCACTGGTGTATGAAACAAGTGAAGATTAATACATACGGATTTCTAAATATCATTGAAGCTTTGTAAAATCTTCAAAGTATTACTAATCTGAAGTGTTCAAGAGTGTCTCATACTATGGTCTCAACAGTGGTAAAAACAACTCCTGAATCTTGCTGGATTCCTTCTGGGTTGTCTCCTAAAAACCTTCTACCTAGGGTAATTAGCAGGGATCCTGGTTTTCTTTAATTTTTTTTTAAACCCCAATATTCAGTTAAAAAAAGTAACGCCAAATATATATTAGCGGTGTTTCATTTTAATGATGGAAAAATGTGAGTTTGGGGTTACTTTTTAAACTGAAAATTGGGGTGTTTTTTGGTTTTTTGTTTTTTTTTTAAATAGCAGAAAACCAGGATCCCTGGTAATTGGGCCCTCTGATCAGTGATTCTGAACAGAATATTCTAAGAGTGCTCAATTAGAATCGTGAGTCTCATTGTTCTCTCTTCATTGTAAAGGCTAGCAATTAGACCTGACTCAAAATAATTAGATGAAGTTTGCTTGTATTATTGAGACAGGTGCATTTAATAGGTACTTAATTTGTGTAAATTACCATTTTGAATAGAAGTTTACTATCAGAATTGGCTAGAAAATGTTTCTGCCTATGGTTCTCTCCTGTGGTGGCAAACTTAAAAAATGAAAAAACAAAAAATCTTTCTCCTTTTCAACCAGAGTTTTTTGTTTTGTTTTTTTGTTTGTTTTTTTAACAGAAATTGTCTGTTTTCACAGCAAATTGATTTTTTTTAACTAGAAAAATGGAAAGCCAAAAATGTTGAAAAGCTAGATTTCCTTGGATTAAAATATTAATCTGTTATAGAATTCCTTATTATAGTAAAATGGAGCACATCAAAAAGTTTCTTTTAATTTCATTGGGAAGGTAGAAAGCTCAGAAATGTCCATTTATGCTGTATCAGTGGTTCTCGCACCTTTTAGACTTGAGGTGCCTCTTGTTAGACTTGAAGCATGCTTTGGAAAATCCCAGCTCCTAGTCTTTACTTGTTCTTTGATTACAGAAAAATAATAAAGCAATTATTCTGTTGCAACAAAATCAGAAAGACCACAAAAGGTCAGAATGTTTTTAACATTATGGATTCCTATTTGAAAACTTTGGTTTATCCTGTGAATCGTGTTTGCACGCCTAACAGTGCTAACCTTATGAGGCACCCCATGGAACCCTTGAAAGGATGTTAAGGCGCTCCATGGTGCTGCCACACCCTAGCTGAGATTCACTGTGCTACACTTGTGGAAGCAGAGCTTTTACTCATGAGCTTTGTGGGATACCAAAACCAGTAAAACAATTAGGTAATGAAAGGTACTAGTAGCTCTTCCTGCTGCTATCATGATACCACAGGTATGTGAAGCAACAATATAGGAGCAGGGGACAAAGCAAGTCCTTAAAGGAGCTATGTATTCAACCAGCATGGTAACGCTTTGGATTGGAGCCCTAGCTTTCAGTGTTGGAAAAAGATGCAGGTTTTAAATCTGGCAGGGGAAACAATTTAATGGCATAAATTTTGTTGCCTTTTGATCAAGATGGGAGGTGGGTGAGTAATAGCAGTTGGGTAGATTCCTTGTGGCAATTCACTTGAGTGGGTTCTCGTGCTTTGTAGGGGGAGCAGAGTAGAAGAGGGTTACTTTATCATGTGTGGCAAGTAGCATCTGGAGGCACTTAGGGTGAAGACTACTCTGCCATGTCTGGGAGAATGGGAAGGGTGGCAAATGAAATGGGTTGAAATGAGCAGATTTTGGCCCCTGGAGTCACCTGTGCTTGTTTAAGTAGTTGTGCCATGCAAAATAAATAGGACAGTGAGATATTTCTAAAGGCAGTTGAGCCAAAAATACTTATGGCATAGTATTGCTGCATTGAAGTCATGGTTGGTGGCAAAACTGCTGAATTCTGAGTTTCCTTGGTCAGAAATAGCATTAAATGTAACCTCTGTGCATGTATGTCTCTGGCTGACTTGATCTGATTTTAATAATTACTGCAGGGCCCAAGTAATGTATGGTAGGTACCTTTTTAAATTTAAACTTGTGGAGAAGGCTGCCAGCTCAGTGCTGGGACTTACGGTCAAGTTGGCTGCTGGTCAGGAAGATTAATTTGGCAGAGTTTTTTTAGATGGAGTGATGGGCTCATTAATCTACATATAAGTTAGCTTTGTCACAATGTTTCTGTCTTCCCTCAGAACAAGCTTGCACATGTGAAACTATACCAGAAGCATCTTTTCATCTCCAGAAGTTAAATAGCACAGTGCTTACTTGGAGCTACGTAAAGAGCCAAGGGGAAGTGTGGGCCAGGCAAGTAAGAACAGGAGAAAAACAAGACAAATTTGGCAAAACAGAGTTTCTATCTGGGCAGGGGTGAGCGTGTGTGCACCTCTTTCTCATCTTAAAATAAGCCTTTGGTATTTCCCTGAACTTTTTTTTTTTTTTTTTTTTTTTGTAATAATTGATATAAAGTAAAACCTCTACTGTGTTATGCCTGGAAATATGATCCCTGTGCCCTTCATAATGGCTGGTTAGCCTAGTCACGCGGAGGTCTTGGAACCATGATAATAGTATGTGGTCAGTATAACAGAATACCACTGACTGCTGAAGAGGTTACAGATGTTTCCCCTTCTGCTGCTGGTATAAACACTAGCTCTCTTTTACTAGAGTAAAAAATGATCACATTTCATCTTCTCAAATATTTGTGTAGTTTTTTCTTTTATCTTTTGCCTCTTGAGACATGGATGCTCCCCTTCTAGGAGCTCTATACAGGCAGTCCTCAGACTTGCGACACAATTGGTTCCTGAAAACCACGTCTTAAGTCGAAAAGTTGTAACTCGGAACCAATTTTCTCATAAGAAACAAGGTTATAAATGGAGGATTGGTTTCTGACCCAAGGCCCAATACCCTATTTTCACCAAAAATACCCCAGAATGTTGTACTCGATCAATTATAGATGAGTAATATAGCTACATGAATATATTTATATTGTATATAGCAATTATATTGATTTGGAAGGACTTCTTTGAGGTGACTTTGCTGGACTTTTTGAAAGGCTCTCAGTTGGACTTTGTGAAGGGTTCTTGGCTGGAGTCTTCTCAGGAGTCTTGGCTACAGGTTTTTCTTGAGTCTTGTCTGCTTTTTTTAAAGAGTGTCCGAGGATGTTTAGACAGATGTTCTTCAGGGAGATGAGCAACGCAGCGAACTTGTTTGCTGGTGTGGCATCGCATTGGATCAAGCGTTGTAAGTCAAAACTAATGTCATAAAGTTCAAGCAGTGTCCATTTATAAAAGTTGTAAGTGCAAAACTTTGTGACTCGAAACATTGCAAGTTGAGGACTGCCTGGCTATAGTTGGATGTACCTTGTGCATACAGTCAGCCTAGTAAGTGTTTAGACTTATCCCTCTGGCTTTGGCATTTCTACTTTATTTCTGCAGAAGGCAGCTCAGGAGTAGCACCTTAGACTGACTGGTTCAGAGAGACCTATGCTTCTGCAGGTGTGTGCGCTTCATCAGAGGTTGTAAATGGGCTGACAAAGTAGGCTATCACCTATGGAAACTTGTACCTTTCTGAATCAGTTAATGTCTAACGTGCTATCCTGTCCTCTTCGTAATTTCAGACTAACATGGCTAACTATGCCTCTCTACCACATTTAAAATATGATTATTTGGACACAAGTCCAGATATTTAAGCATTTTTTTTCTTTGAGATAAGCTGATGGCAAGCATTACGTAAGGATGATTTTTATGGTGTGGCAGTTAGTACAGAAAAGTAATTGAGGCCCCTTGAGTCTTTGGGTATGTCTCTACTGCTGGCTGCTATTTAATATAGAGAGACTTGAGCAAGCTCAAATATTGGAATCAGTCTAGCTGTGGTAGCCCTGAGTTCTGTATGGGATAATTTAGACTGTGTACAGCAGTGGTCACCAACTAGGTAGATCTCGGGGCCTCTTGGAGTCGATACAAGGCTGGAGTGGGGGACTGAGTGCCCGCATGGATGCACGTGCATGCCCCAGCCTAGCAGTCAGTCTGTGGGGGAGGGGATGGCTAGATCAAGGCCCCCGCGGTGAGGGACAGTGCCACAGAGGCAGAAGCAGGGGTAAGCTGAGTGGGGCCGTGGCCAGGTGGGACTTAACCTGCTGGGGAGGTGTGCCCCAAAATAATTTTTTCTTCCTCGGCCTCGATCTGCTCCCTCCCCTTCCCTCCCCACAGACTTGCCTGCTGGGTGGGTGGGGGGCACACAGTAGATCTTGGGGTGCTTTTAAATACCAAAGGTGATCTACTTAAAAAGGTTGGAGACCACTGATGTACAGGTATACTGCACTGTACAGAGCACCATAAATGTACCCTTTGAGACTTTTGGCTTTTGAGAGTTAACTTCAACTATATAGGAAAATACCATTTCTCTTCTTTCTGTCCAAAGTCTGGCTTAATGGATTTTTTTTTTTTTTTTTTTACTTTGGTTAGATTCTTAAAATCTGTAACTGTTAACATTAGGATAAACGGTAATTGATGCGATAAACATGTTTTATTAACCCTGAGCAATAATGCAGAGCTTCCTCCACTTTTTGCAAAAGTATGATGGTCTTCTTTAAGACTGAACATTTTAAATCATGAAACGGAATATCTTTGCCATTTAGTGATTGAATCCTTTCTTATTTTGAAGCATATTTAAGTCACTTTCCTTGCCCCTATCTTTTCTATAGCACGTGGTAGGTGTGATGCAGAGGAAATAAGCATTCTGAGTAAATGTCACTCAGATCAAATGACTTTCCCCTTGTTTTAAAATGGTATGAAATCATGATGTGAAAGAGAAAAAGGGAATGCAAGTAAAAAGTGAGCAAGCAAAACTTTTTGTTATCAGCCAGCCAGCATCATGACCTTATAGCATTTTAGTATAGAATTATAGGATGTTTCCCTAAACATAAGCCTAACAATCTGATATCATTTACTACTGAAAACTATCAATGTGCAACACTTGCAATCTCAGTTGATCTGTTACTATTTCAAAATTCATTTATGCCCATAAGCACTGGGGCTTTTGTGAATTAGTTTAATGAATCATCACTGTCGTAGTATAGGTATTATGGGCTTAGTGCCATTCAGTCTTCTGCCAGGAAAATCTGGTTTTAATCTTGGATTCTTCCACTGTGAATTACCACCCACTCCGAGCATTGTTTTGGGACACTGTTATTAGAAAGTATGATTCTTCAGTGAGAACTTAGTTTTTGATAATTTCCTGGATGTTGTTTGCCAGGACACTTTCTACCTTGCATTGAATTTGGCCAGAAGCCATAGCAACAACTCTCAATGATCATTTAAACATAATACTTTTGTGGTAATTCATTTCGCATTATATGGATTTGACACATTCTGTGGAATATTTATACTGTGCCACTCCTGTATATTAAATTTTTGGCTTCAATAGCTTTTCATCACTGCTGCGAGCTAATGTTGGTTAATGTCAAAATGACCATCAGTAATTTTTAAGGAAAGTTCTTTTATTAGCCATGGAAAACTTGAGTAGCTTTGTTAAATTAAAAGTTGCCAGTTTGAACTTGTGAAAATATCTGAAATATAGTTGCTAGTTTAGTCAAATGGTTCTCCAGTTGTCAGAAAAGCTATTTAATGCTTATTGCTTTCCAAGGACCAATTGTTTCTATTCTGTCTAGTGTCAAGTACTGTCTGTCGATAACGCTGCTTACAAAGGCGGTGCTTGGAGTGGTCTTTCAGTATTTATAAATTTGGAAACTGCTGTAAAGAACAGAAAACACTGGTTATTCATTTTCTTTCTGATTTATTCCACTATTGTAATCCAGTTACTCAGTCATAGTTAGGATGGCAATACTGCGTAGCTATGGTTTTCAAACTTTGTTTTTACTATGATGGTGTTTAAACACCACATTGTGTTGACACTTTTTTTTTTTTTAATAATGAGTGACTAATTCCTGTTTACACTAGGTAGCTTTCACCTAGATATCTGCAGTTTTAATTTTATACTAGACTTATTTTAACCCAAAACAATTGGCTTTTTTTCCATCCTGCCAGTCAAGTGTAATCCGAAGAGTCTGTAGTTCTGCTGAACAGCCTAAGAATTAGCAATATGTGTATATTACAACTGGCCTTAACTTGCAAGTATTTTAGCACTGACTCCAGGAATATAGCGAAAGGAATTGGATTAAGTGGAAAAACCAGTTAACTGATTTCACTTCAGTCTGCAGGAAATATACTATGTGGGAATCTGATGACCTGTTCTCTTATTAAAGAAGTGTTTAGAGGTAATAAAAGTTCTATTTTCCTGAGTTTTTCCATGTTACAACATTGCTCGTTTCCTTTTAAATGTTATTGTCACCTTTGTGTGAATTGACTATTGGATGTGACTTGGACATAAAAACTGATTATGTCATTTAAAAAAAATGGTTTAAGTTAATTACTTCTGGGTTGGTTTATGCTTGTTTTTGTACTGGTGGTCCTTTAAACTGTATGGTTAGCTAATTACTTATTAAAATACTTAAGATTCCCATTACTGTTGATGTGTGACTTCTGACATTGTATGAGACCAGATTCTCAAGGATATCTAGTTGCCTGGCATGAACAGAAATTAAGAGTAGCTAGATGTCTAAATACTTTTAAGTAGTGAAATTACTGTTGAATTCACCCTCACTTAGTGGAGGAAAAACAAAGACACTTAAGGCACCACAGTTGCTTCCATTGTTTTATTTGACATTTTGCTTAAGTGGTGCTTGTTTGGTGCATGCATCTTGTAGTAGCAGTAGGAGATGTTTAAAAATCAGTCTGTTCATGTGTGCTCATTAGAGTTAAGGAATCACTGACTTGAGGTGAATGGAGACAGTGGACTTCCCTCCAGTGATGTTTTTGACTGTCTGTGTACTTAGCTTTTGCTTCAGTTGATGTTTGATTCACATAGACAAGGATATGTTCTCAACCAGAACTAGAAATGTTTGTTACTGAGATGAAACTGTTCAGGCTACAGAATCTGAATTGGCCATGGTGAGTACATAAATTACCCTGCAAAATGCAGCATTTGAGGCCGCGGACATGCGTGTTTCTGTAGCACATTGTAGTGCTGCAGATGTATAACGCTGTGAGGGGTGTCCACACATTCAGAACCTTTCAGCTGGAGTACTACAAAGTTGCTGAAAACTGTGCGCTCTAGCCAGAAGGTAACAACGGGTTACTCCTGTTTTCCCCACCTCCTGACCTTGTCCAGACCCCTCCTGTTAGTGAGCTTGATCGCCAGAGATCCTGGTTTTCTCAGATAAAAAGAAACACTCAATTTGGGGGTTAAAAAAAAAAAAAAAAGTAACCCAAGATCTACATTTTTCCATGATCAAAATGAAACACCGCTATATACAGGTTTCTCTCAATTTATGCGATAAATGGGTTACCAGGGAACGGCGCATAAATCAAATTTGCATAAAGCAAATGCAGTTTACAATGAAACCGATAGGGATGTGTTCCCATGGCAGGGAGGGAGGGAGGGAGAGAGTGAGGCGGGGTCTAGGGAAGGGGCAGGGAGAGAGGTGCGGCACATCCCAGTAGCTTCAAGCAGGTGGGGTCTGCTGCAACAGGGGCAGCACCAGGCTCTTTATGGTGCTTGGGGTGGGCAACAGCCCCACTCATCCCACTTCTCTGCTTTTCCCCACTTAAGGCAGCCCCTGCTGCAGTGGCCCCAGAAGCTGCCGACACCCGCTGCTTGCAGCTGCTGGGTTGCACCGTGCTCTGAACTCCCCAGCGTGACACAGCCCAGCAGTGTCCGCTGCTCCCAGGGCTGCACCGGGGCAGCAGCCTGTAGTGGGATAAGAGCATGCTGGGGCCGATGGCCACTGCAGGCTTTTCCTGGAGTTCAGCAGCAGTGCTGGGAGGACAGGTTTGGGGGACTACGGCAAATTTTGGGGTGGCAGCAGCCCCCTCCCATCGCTGCGGCCCACCCTGAGTGCTAGGAAGAACCTGGTGCTGCCACCAGCCCCAGCCTGCTCTCACCCCACTGCAGGCTGCTGCCTGCCCCTGCTGCAGCCTTGGGAGTGGCGGACACCACCTGCTTGCAGCTGCTGGGCTATGCTGCACCAGGAGGTTAGGAGCACAGTGCCACGGGAAGCAGAGCTCCAGGGGGTTTGGGGCATGGTGCAGCCCAGCAGCTGCAAGCCACTGGCAGCAGCCACTCCCAGAGCAGCTGCAGCAGGGGCTGCAGAGAGTGGGGCCCCAGCCCCATGACCTTTTCCCTTCCCCTCCACTTACAGCCCTTTCCCCTCCCCTCACAAACTCACAGACTTACCTGCTTGGGGTAGTGGGGAGCGTGCCTATGCCAATTGCATAACAATTAATTTACCTGACACGTAATGAATTTTAAGTATAAAAAGGGTCATCACATAAGAGCGAATGTGCATAAATTGAACCTGCATAAATTGAGGGAAACCTGTATACATCTATATATTTGAGGTATTTCATTTTAATCACAGAAAGATGTGGATTTTGGGTTACTTTTTAAACCCAAAAGTTATTCTGTTTTTTAATTGGAGAAAACCAGGATCCCAGCTGATCACTGATATCAGCAGAGGCAGACCTGCTGCTCCCTTGAGACAAGGACTGTGGAGTGTTGTTGAATGCTCAGAGATTGTTCTCTTCTCTCCATTCCTCCCCTCTTGTAATTGGGGGGGGGGGGGGCGGGCGGCATGGGTGGGGGAGAAGAGGTGAGTAGAGTAGGATCCTGGGAGGCAGAGAGACCCTCTGCACTACTATAGACAGTCCATTCTGCACGTTACACATGCCACCACAAAAAGTAGCACTATGGAGAAATTTGTTTCATCGTGGAATATTTTCACAGCACTTCCATCATTTTTTTGTTGGACTGCAGGATTCGTGTACAACTGTCCTCTTGACTTGTCTCTCATGGACAGATATTACATTTGTAGTGCTACACTTGTCCAGGAAGTATTTGAATTGATCAATCAATTCCCAGCATTGCTGGGCAGAAGTATGACCATTTTTTTATTACCATCTTTATTTTGTTATTGCACGATGATTTATAAAATCTTATATTGCCAGTGTGGGCCACTATTTATGGTACTCAGCAGGAGTTGGGACCTACTGAAATTGTTCATGGATTCATGGATTTCGCAAAATCTGCAGGGGTGGGGCGGGGGGGAATGTATCAAAAATAAAATGCTAGTTCTCAGAGCTCTGCGGCAGCCCATCGGAGCAGGGAAGAGAGGGAATGGGGTTTGCCTGCTTGAAGGACTGGTGGCAAGATGGCTGCTGCCTCTGGCCACTGATTGGCTGTGAGGGCTATCTATCATGTGGCCCCACCCCTCCACCAGCTGGTGAGGGGTGTAGCCACATGATGGACAGTCCTTACAGCTAGTCAGTGGCAAGAGGTGAGGCCACCAGGGCCCCTCAGCCAATCAAAAACTTGGGGGCAGGGGGTTGCACCCTTCTCCAGGGCCTATGAAATGACTGCCAGGCCCCATGTTCTGCCTGGGGAATTTGTGGGCAGCAGCCCCAAATCCTTGCTGCTGATCTGTATTTCCTCTGCAGTGAGGGTAGGCACAGCCCACAGTAGAGCAGCATATTCCACAGCAGAGAAGCATGCTTAGGAGGGGAAGTGTGTCATGGTGACAACTGCCACCAGTCCCCCATGTCAGATGGGACCTCATTGAAGGCTAGTTCCATCTCAAGAGCTGTTGGTTGCTGACCTCTGCCATGGGATGAAATAGATCCTCTGGAATATGGAAACCTTACATTTTATACAACTAGTGAAATACCTCAACGAACTTGCTCTTTAGGCTTCAGAATCATGATTGCTTATTCTTGCTTGCTTATGCATTTGAGTGACTATCAACTATCAGCTCTTACTCTTAATTAGCGAAGACCGTATTTTCAGGTGGTATAAAGCACCAGTTTCACATGTGTTTCTTAATTTAGTTATGGAATTTGTGATATAATTCAGGTTCAAATTAAAATAAGCGATCAACTGGAATGGCCAACATTTCCCAACTAGTGGAATTTGAAACAAATTAATTGCCTAGCCTTCTAATACCTTGTAGCATGTGTTTCCTGGGGGATTATGATGCATCAGGTTTTAAATAAGATACTGGTCCCCAATCTAGCTGGCCTACTCTTCTAGCTGTGGTCCAGAACTGAATAAAACACCCCTTGAACTTCAGGTTATGGTGTTTTCAATATCTGATAGGTTGTTCAAAGTGAAAAATGGAAGTCCCAGGAGCTGTTTTGAATTCGGAACTAAAAATCTTGGAATACTCAATGTATATCTTCATGATGGTGAATAGCTTGGAACATAAACAATTCAATGCCAGATCTTAACTTTTGTATGATTGGTATGGCTTTTCTTCCCTAGAACTTTATCTTAACTGGGGAGCTTCATCACCTTTTCAGACATCAAAGCTCTTGGAGCCTGCAGTTATTGGGCTATTAAGTTCTTGTAACTCCTCATCCAGCTTAACCTGATGATCATCATTCGTCACTCAAACTTTTTTTTTTTTTTTAATCCATATATTAGGGGGATGGGTTATAGGTACAAAGAGGAGTCTGGTGTTACATGCCACTGTGTTTTATGAAAGATGCCCATTGTTAAACATGGATCTATTATCTCATATTTTTCTTATCACAGATACCTAACTTATTTTTCTGCTTGCTCTTAAGAAGAACATTTTGTGATTGTGATTATGATTCATATGACATTTCCTCCCAAGAAGGTATTAATGAAAGAAATGTGAATAGTTTAAAATCTATACGGAAGTTAATGCTAATATATTGGGAATCAATATTAATGCTTTGAGATTTTCCTAATTCCTCCTATTTAGTTGTAGGTTCTGAGTTTTGGCAGTAGAACTCAAAAAGTTGTTAAAATTAAATGCTAATAGTTAGTCAAATTAAATGGGCTTAGACGGGCTTTACTTTGTTTCAGTGCCTTAGAGCTAATCATTTACAAATTGCTGAGCTAAGGGGCACGGATTAATGACATTCCAGCATCTTAAAATAACTCTCGCTATGTCATAATAGAAAAATGTACATTTTAAGTGAAGGTGCTATAAATTTTAACAAATGTAATACTTATGAAAAATGTGACCAAGACATAAAGGGGAATTAAGAGTGTAAGTTAAATTATGTCTCATTTGAGGTCAAATGGTTATATTGTTAATTATTTTCTATTAGCTGTAGTTCCTTGATATGGTTAGCTACAAATTTATCCCAGTTCATTTTGTTTTATTTGAGAATTTCACCCATAAGTTTTGGGTTTTGTTTTTTGTTTTTTTACCAGAAGTAAAATATGTTATCAGGGAGGAAAAATGTTAGTATCACAAGTTTAATCACAAGATCTTTCATGAGCCTACAAAAAGCTTATCACTTAATCCTGTGTCACTTTTTTCACAGAGTTTTCAGAGTTGATTAAAATAACCTTTCTCCATTTGCAGTGTATCTTAGCTTTAAGAAACCTAAGGTTTACGGAATGTCATTCTAAACTCTTCCTAAGCATATTCTTTAAGACAGGCTTTCTTTTTTTAAAGGTTCTACCTCAGAAGTCCTGTTGAAGGTAAGTTTCACTGTAAGTGTATTGTACATTTTATTTATGATGGCTAGCTTGGTTGTGGAAACTTTATTGCAGACTTCTTGCATGCATCAGTACAATGGGTTAGCAAACTTTAAACATCAGTCTAGAGTTTCCCTGTATGAGTAAGTTCTTGAATCGTTCAGAGTAAACAAATTTTTAGTTTAATTGTTTTATTGGCCTGGAGCCTGTCTTTGGACAGTTGATTTTTGGCATGCTTTCATATGATGTATGCTCTGAATTTCTAAGACCCTTTTCAGGGATTGACAGTGGCTTCTTCACTAATCAACGCAGCCTAATTCTGCATCACACCACGTATATTGTTATTGTTCTATGACTTGGATCACAATTCTTGGATTAGAAGTTTTAACCAAGATGGTCATTATAGTGTCCCTTGGCTTTGCATTCATTTAATTCCAGTCTTCAAGTCTATTTCAGTCCTTGCTGATATTTAAATTGCTGTACCATATTTGACAGTACAAAACACTACTATTAGCCTAGAAGAGTAGTTGTGGTAAACTGGATGTTCATTTCTCTGTGTGTGCTATACTGTGGTCATTCCTGAATAGATTTTAGGAAACCATTTAGGCCCACAAATGTCAGTTACCCTTCCAGATCTAGTTATAGTATGAATATTAAAATCCATCAAAATTAGATATGAAGCTAGATAATCAGACCAAGGCTTTGTCTATCCTAGTGATTCTCAACCAAGGTACCTTGAAATCCTTTTCAGGGTGCTACACAATGTTAGCACTTGTAGTTGTGCAAATATGATTAAAAAATAAACCCAGAGTTTCAAATAAGTCATAGTGTTAAAAGCACTGCCCTGTTGTGGTCTTCCTGAATTCTTTGCAACAGAATAATTGCTCTATCTTTCTCAAGTCAAAAAAGGAGTGAAAGCTAAGAGCTGACGTTTTCTGAATGACTCGAGTGGTTGAGAACCATGGGTCTAGAGTAAGGTAAAAGGCATGTTGCTAGAACATATTGGCATATTTGAAAAGCCTGGTGTAGAGTAACACACATTAATTTGGTCAATTTCAGTCTCTTACCCTTTTTGGAACTTAATGCCAAAATCAGAAAGTAAACCTCTGAAAGAAGACACTTTGCTGAATTGTGAGCTATTTACTGAATTTCAGATAGCTAATTTGAAATACTTTTGGGGTGAGCAAGAACTTTTCAGCTTCACCAACCTGATGTGTTGAAGTATATACTGACTTGCTTATGATATGCTTTTCAAGCATGTGTCTTTGAGCCAATAGGCTTTTGTTTATGATGTGATAAGGTGACAGATTTTGTGACTGGGTAGAGAACAGTGGATATAATATACCTTGACTTTAGCAAGGCTTTTAACATGGTCTTCCGTGACATTCTCATTAACAAGCTATGGAAATACAGACTAGGCAAAGGGTAATGTGGATACACAACTGGTTGGATCATCATGCTCAAGGAATTATCCTCAATGTCCAGTTGGATGGAGGAATGAACTGGGGTTTCCCAGGGAGCTGTCCTGGGTCTGGTTTTGTTCAATATCTTCATTAATGACTTTGACAATGGGATAAGTGCACATTTAACAAATTTGTGGATGACATAAAGTTGGGTGGAGTTTCAGACACTGAAGGACAGGGCTAGAATCGGAATGACCTGGGTAAACCAGAGAAGTGGTCTGTAATCAACCAGATGAAATTCAAACAGGACAAGTGCAAAGTCCTGTACTTGGGATGGCATAATTGCATGCACAAATACAGATGGGGGAAAAGTATTGGCTAGGTTGCAGTATATCAGAAGACCTGGGGTAACCATAGACTGAATATGAGTCAAGAATGTTCTCTTAATGCAGAAAAGCCAACAGCATACTGGTTGCACTACCAGTTGTGTTAATGGCAAATCAAGGGAAATGATTTTTTCTCTTTATTCAGCACTGGTGAGGCCCAACCTGGAGTACTGTGTCTAGATTGGGTCCCACACTGAAGAAGGATGTAGACAGATTGGAAAAAGTCCATCAGAGAGTGACAAAATTTAATAAGAGGTTCAGGAAGCAAGACTTATGAGAGAGACAGGAAGAAATAGGGTAATTTAGTCTGGAGAAGAGAAGACTAAGGGGGCGGGGGGCATGGATAATGGTCATCAAATACTTGAAGGGAAATTATAGAGACTATGGAGGTGGGCTTTTTTATTTTTTGCCTGTAGGGATCAGGCCTAGGAGCAATCGTTTCAGGATACAGCATAAGAATTTAGGGTGGGGATTAGAAAGAACTTTCTGACTATGAGAATGGCCAAGCTTTGGAACAGGCTACCTGCAGAATTTGTAGAATCTCCATCCCCAGATATTTTCAAGAGCAGGTTAGACAGACACTTGCCTGTCATGGTTTAGTCAAGGATGATTCTGCCTTGAGCAGGGGGCTGGACCAGATAACCTTCCAGGCCTACTTTTTCTATGATCCTATGCAATAGGATCCTGTAAAGCCTTATGTAGAAAATTTCTT
Source organism: Alligator sinensis (assembly GCF_000455745.1). Taxonomy (NCBI): domain Eukaryota; kingdom Metazoa; phylum Chordata; order Crocodylia; family Alligatoridae; genus Alligator; species Alligator sinensis. The sequence continues at coordinate 4,203,140 of NW_005841894.1, forward strand.
GAAGAACTAGCTCTTAATTCTAGCTTTTGAGCTTCATGTTATGGGTTTGTGTCTGTGACCTTATACCAGGCTAGTCATGAAGGTACTTACAATTCAGCCCCCACAAAATCCCAGTCTAAATTTTTTTATTTCTATATAATGGAAACATCAAATAAGTCTGTCCTGTTTGAAGTACCTTAACTTAATAACACCATAATATCTTGTATACAGCATACCCTGAATAGGATGCACACCTTGTCTGATGGTATGAATTAAAAAAAAAGGTTTTTTTTCTTAAAATACAGGTAAGTAGAAATGTAATAGGACCCCCTAATCCCTGTTATTGAGTCCAGAGTGCAGGCTGCAGAGGAGCAGGCTGCAGAGCTGTAACCCTACTAATTAGGTGTAGGCTGTAGGGCCAGACCAGAAGGAGTGGAGCAGAGCAGGAAGGAGGAACTGCTGTGCTCCATTAGCAAAGAAGAGCCTGGTGACCAGAAGGGGTGGAGTCAGACAGGGGATATCAACAGAGCTTTGAAGCTGAAGCACCTCAAAGCTCTCACTGGTATTCTGAGGGCAGTCTCCTAAATTCATAATAATTACCAACAAAAGTCCATAGCATGGAAGAGCAAGGGAGGTGGCCAAGGGAGAGGCCAGAGTGCCTAACACAAGGGTGGGAAAAATATGGCCTGCAAGCTGCATCCAGTCCACCAGGCCATTCAATCCAGCCCACAGGGCCCCTAAAAAAGTTAGAAAATTAATATTTTATTTATCTACCCCTGGCTGCCTGTCAAAGATGACAGTAGCCAGGAGCAGGGGGAGCTGGCAGCAGAACTAAAGAGCTACCGCAGCAAGTCTGGCCCAGCTCTGCCCCCCTCCAGTCTCTCCCACCCCAAGCCCCAGCTGGAAGCCTCTGTCTAGCAGAGGCTTTTGGAGGCTTCTGGCCTGGGGCTGTTCCTGCCCCCCATGCCAAGAGAAATGCAGATAAGAAGGAGGGAGGCAAAGGAGGGCTGTAGCTGGTTGCCCCAGTCCTCAGGGCTGGCTGGGCTGGATCCTGAGGTTTCAGCACTGCAGCTGGGAATCGCATGGTGCCAGTGGGTGAGGGAGTGGGGAAATGGCTGGGGCAGGTGGGGGAAAGGGGCAGTGATAGCTGGGTGTGAGCATAGGGCCCACGCTGGTGTCCCAGAGCGAGCACTAGTGAGGCCCAGAGTGGGGCAGCAGGAACATGGGGCCGGGCTGCCAGGGGCTCTATGGAGCCAGGCCAGCTCCCTCTTCTCTCTGTTTGAGCAATGTAGCCTAGACTCTGTGCTCCTGCCGCTCCATTCTAGGCCCCGCCAGTGCTGCCCTGGTGCACTGGCACGAGCCCTGCACTCGCGTCCGGCTGGGGTGGGGTGGTGGGAGGAGTGGCAGAAGGGGGTGCAAGTGCAATGAGTGGGAGCATGGGGCTCGTGTCAGTGCCCTGGGGCAAGGAGTGGCAAGAGCACAGAGCCCAGGCTTGTAAGAGTGCTGATGGGAGCCGTGTCTGCTGTGGGGGTGGGGGAGGGGCACAGGCTGTGGGCAAACCCTCCCTCTCCATGCAAGTCACCACCCTCCCCAGCTGCCCTCTCCCACACTCACAGCCACTCACAAAACCCCATACCCACCCACACTTATCCACACACACACCCTCCCCCACACCCTACATACCCACAAGCCTGTACCCACCCTCTCACCCGCACCCTCCCACAATATTCAAGAGTAAGACTTTTGATTTTAAGCTATTATACTATCACCTCTATGTACACTACACAAGCACATGTAAATCAGGACAAAAATATTTTTTGAAATGAAATTAATGAATGTTGTAGTACGTGTTTGATTTTTAGAATATAATTGGGTATTTTTCTGGTTCAGAGATGGCAAAACCCCTTGCTGAAAGGAGTACTTCTGGGGGCAAGGGGAGGGACTTCCAGTGGCAAAAGTCAGAGGTTAAGGAGCAGGACTTCCAGTCCCAAGATGGTGATTGGGGGTGGGGCATCTGTCAAGGGGCAGAGCTACCCATGTGGCCCTTGATGGCTTGCCAAAACTTGGTAAGCAGCCCTCTGCCCAAAATAATAATTGCTTGCCCCATGCCTAACAGGTCTCAGTGGGCTGATGGAAAACACTGCAGGGAAACTGAGGCCTATTAGAAGAAATAAACCAAGTAGCAGCTTTTGGGGGTGAGAGGGGTGTTGGAGCATGCCAGGGAGAGGAGTGTGTCCAGAATCGACTCTTAGGAAGCCTCATATGCTTATTGTGCTGTGCCCTGTACAATACATGCAGCTTTACTATCCCTTTCCCTGGTAATAGCAGAAAGTGCTATTACTATATTTTATCTTCTTCTAATGCATCCCCAGTTTTCAGAAGCTAATTTTTTGGTGGAAGAGTCTGTTGTACGTGAGAAAATGTTAGTGCTACACACCCACACATGGTTGCACCTGGTTGAGAGCTATTTAATAAATTGAAACTTTTTAAAAGAAACATGTCACAGTGTAGATTCTTTCTTCCTGTTCTTTGGAAAACATAGGCCTGGAAGGGACCTCTGAGGTCATGGGGTCCAGTCCAGGTTTGCTTTCCCTATATAATCCCATAATTGCACCTTTTTGAGGAAAGCCAATTGTTTCATTATTCCACTACCTCATTAATTCATGAACTAGGTACTTTACCAAGTCAGGACAACCCACTTTCATGGAGCAAATATATTTCCCACCCCCCGCTCCTATTAGCTATGTTCATTATGTGATCTCTTCAGAGAGATAGAATATGCAACCATTTTCTATGGAAAAAAAACACATCTCAGTATCTTGGGGTAAATTTAAAACAGTTCTTGCTGCTGGTCATGGGAGACCTGAGATAAACTATGAGAATTAAAAATAAGGGTGATACAAATCTCTTGCGTCGTATTGCTGGCAGATCCCTGAAGAATTTAATCTTTCTTTTGTGCATCTAGTTATCTTTGACCTCTTCTAAAGCATTAGGTGTTGGTTATATGTTTTAAGAGACTCTTAGTATGTAACTATCACTTCCCTATGTAACTTGCCTTATAACATTAGTGTAGCAGATGGTCTGTGCTTTTCCTCTAAGTTAGCCTTGCAGTTTTAAGGAGAAAGTTGTCCTGGTAATCCAGTCTTTTTTAGATGATGGCATTATAAATGCCACTTACACTAACTATTCAAAGGCAATAATTGTCTTGATCCACATAATTACATGTAATTGTGTGTGGTGGGAATGTATGTATGTAATTTTTTTTCTTTCAAGGATATACAGTTTTTGTACAAGCTCCAGGCTTATAAACTCAGCTTGATTTTATTTCCGGTGTGCCTCCTAGAATAAATCCATCTTTACAGAGTAAAACAGAGGAGTTGGGGATTGTTTGGGTTTTTTTGGGGGGGGAGGTTGCCAATTTTGTTGTGTTTTTGTTTGTTTGTTTGTTTGTTTTTCAAGCAATGCCCTAGGACAGGGCTGTTCAACTTCTTAGTGGCTTAGGATCACAGATCCTACAGGCCATGCAGGCTTCACCAGTGCAAGCCACAGGTCCTCAGTGTGCCACATCACAGGGGTGCCTCCTGCTGCACTGCATGCACAAGTGCCCTGGCCTCATCCAGAGCTCCACAGCCACGGGGCCCTTCACTGCACTGCAAAGCAAAGCAGGTGCCCTGAGCCATGGGTTCCCCAGTCACCCCTGGGCCTGGTGGCTGGAAGTGGAAGATAGAGGTGGGAGAGGGAGCCCAGAAATTCTGCCTGTTTCTGTAGCCAGAGCAATGTGGAGAGTGGCACCTGGGTGGGAGGCCAGGGACCTTAAAGTAACCCTTTAGGGGCCAGATGTTGCCCACAGGCTACTAGCTTGGATAGTTCTGCCATGAGAGAAGCACACTAGAGCATAAAGGAAACTTTAATTTGTTGTCTGGAACCAAAATGTAGTATATCCAATAGTCTTCGGCTGCTTTAGCAAGAACACAACATCAAATTCCTGACCTTTTAGGACAGAAACCAATGTTACCTTGGTGCCACCATAAAAGTTGTTATGGCAGCATAAAGGTCAAGCAGACAGACATCCATACCTCTTATCATGCCACACATGCCCAAAATTTGTGGAGCTTTATTGCAGCAGATGTCTGTTACATTTCATAGACACTAGGGCTGGAAGGAACCTCATGAGAGCATCAGGTCCAGCACCCTGCCCAAAGGGCAGGAAGTCAGCTGGGGTCAGATGGCCACATTAAGGTTCATCCAGGCATTTCTTGAATGTATCCAGAGTAGGTGCTTGCACCACTTCTGGTGGAGTCTATTCCAGAGTCTGGAATACTTGGACAGTAAAGAAGTTTTTCCTTATGTCCAGTTTCAAACGGGCTTCCAGCAGTATGTGACTGTTAGATCTTGTCTTCCCTTAGGGTGTCCTGGTGAACAGATGTTCTCCCAGTTCCTGATGCACACCCCTTATGTACTTATAGGCTGCCACCAAGGCACCCCTCAGCCTTCTCTTCTCCAGGCTGAAGAGTCCCATGCCTCTCAGCTTCTCATAAGGCCTGTTCTCTTGATCTCTAATCATATGCACAGCTCCCATCTGGACTCTCTCAAGCTTCTCTATCTCCTTTATAAAGTGAGGAGCCCAGAACTGGATGCAGTACTCCAACTGCAGCCTCCCCAAGGATGATTAAAAAGGGAGGATGACTTCTTGGGTCTTGCTTGAGATTCATCAGTAGATGCAAGCCAGAGTTTTACTTGCTTTGCCGGCTGCAGCATTGCATTGGTGGCTCATGTTCATCGTGAATCATGAACCGCAAGTCTCTTTCAGTTGTGGTGCTAGTGAGTGTAGTCCAGCCAAGCTTATAAGTATGATGTGGGTTTTTTTTCTCCCACAGTGCAGCACCTTGAATTTCTCTGTGTTGTATGTCATCAGGTTTTAATCTGCCCTGTCCTGGTCAGCCTGAATCCCCAGCCTATCTTCTAGCGTGACTGCACTTCCCCATAATTTGGTGTTATCTGTGAACTTGGCCAGTCCACTTCTGACAACTGAGTCCAGATCATTTATGCATATATTAAAAAAGTACTGGTCAGAGTACTGAACCCTGGGGGATACCACTGGTTACCATGCACTATGTTGACTCGATTCCATTGACTGTCACTCTCTGGGTCCGGCCACAGAGCCAGTTCCCCAGTCATCAGACAGTAAGATTGTTGAGGCTTCAGTTCCCCAATTTTATCATGAAGGCATCATGGGACACCAGGTCAAAGACTTTTTTGAAATCCAAGTATATGACATTAACCTCTTCTCCCTTGTTCAGGTGGTGTGTCACCTGGTCATAGAAGGAAATGAGGTTGGTCAGGCAAGACTTACCCACAACAGTCATGTTGACTATCTCTCAGAATGTTTCCTTCCATTAGCCTGTTGTTGATGGATTCTTTGATAATTTTTTCCAAGATCTTTCCAGGGTTTGAGATCAAACTGATTGCCCTGTAGCTTTCTGGAACTTCCTTACTTATTTTCTTGAAGATAGGCACCACATTGGTACTTTTCCAATCTTCTGGAACCTCTCCATTGGACCCCAGCTGAACCAAATGGGGCGGCTGACAACCGACACCCAGGAAAAAAGCTAATCTCCTTAACGGTTACTTTGCATTGGTTTTCAACCAGCCCAAAGGGGATCACCCTGTCTGACAGGATGCAGGATTATCAGGGTAAGGGAGATCGTATGCCTATAATTGGTGAAGATCTTGTGAGGGAACACCTTGGAAGGCTGGACATTCATAAGTCAGATGGCCCACATGGAATGGACCCAAAAGTGCTAAAAGAGTTGGCTGACATCATACACAACCAATGGTGAGGATATTTGAGAACTTGTAAGATTTAATGTGCACCTTGTTCAGTTTGTGGAGCTGCAAAGAGGTTTGCAGCACCATAAACCACACGTGCCCGCATGTCTGGATTCAGCCATGAGGTTCAACAAGGACAAGTGTAAAGTCCTGCACTTTGGATAGAACAATCCCATGCAGGCTGGGGGCTGCCTGGCTGGGCAGCAGTTCTGCAGAAAAGGACCTGGGGTTATAGTGAACAATAAGCTGAATATAAATCAACAGTGTACCTTTTGTTGCCAAGAAGGCTAATGATATATGAGGTTGAATTATTAGGAGTGTTGCCAACAGATCAAGGAAAGTGACCATTCCTCTCTATACAGCACTGGTGAGGCAGCATCTGGAGTACTGTGTCCAGTCCCTCCCCTCGCCCCCCAATACAGAAAGGATGTGGACAAAATGGAGAGAGTCTGGCAGAGGAAAGTGAGCATGGTTTGTGGGCTGGTGCACGTGAATTTTGAGGAGAGGCTGAGGAAACTGAGCTTATTTAGCCTGGAGAAGAGAAGACTGACAGGGGTGAACAGTGGCATCAAACAGGGTAAACAACTTCCTGACAGTTTGCTGAGAGCAAGAAGGGGAAGGGAA
>NW_005841894.1:4209581-4213322 GCF_000455745.1 Alligator sinensis
GACACCAGATTCTGCCCAGGGAAGCTAAGTGATCCAGAGCCGCTTGTGTCTTTGGCTTGCTGAGTGTTTGTCTGGCGGACTTCTGTGTGTTCTGGGTGTGTGCTCTGAGAAGCTAGAGGTGTTGCTAGCTTAGTGATTGCTGCCTTTGCCTGACAAGCCCTAACAAGGGAGTGGAGCCAGTCCAGGCCCAGCAGTGTATAAAAGGAAACTCCCCAGGTGACCAGGGAGCCAGCGAACAGGGGCAGCAAACAGGGTAAGCAGTTTGCAGGCAGTTATCAGGTCAGCTTGCTCCCCCCACCCCTTTGAGGGCAGAGACTTTCAGCGTGGTGTGAGGAAGCAAGGAGAAGGGAACCCTTTGGGGCCAAGGAGCAGTAAACAGGTCAGCTTCTAGGCAAGTTCACTAGTGTGCTTGGAAGAGGGGAAGTAAGAGAGGCCTACTAAGAGATCCAGGAAAATGGAGGATGTTGCAATGCCAGAGCCACTGCTTGCACCTGTGAGGTTTCTGTCCAGGCAGGCCTGCTCACCATCAAGGCTTCTACCCAGGTCCAAGTTTGACACTGTGGGGACTGTAGCTTGCAGGTTCCCTCCAGTGATGGCTAGGTGGGGTGCCTGCAATGTCAGCAGTGCCTCCTGGTGGTATTTGTCAGGCAAGAGAGCTATGGGAAGAGATGGCAAGGCTCCAAAGCATCCTCTGCAATGAGCAGTTCATCGATTAGATGCTGGAGGAGACCTCTAGGACTGTGCAGGAAGAACTGCTAGAGGTAGCGCTAGAGAAAAGAGGTCATGGACTCCCAAGAAGGCTCAAGCTGGAAACTTGAGAACTTTGGCAGCAAGCAGAAGTCTTCAGATGTGGAGGCCTAGCAACAGAGGGGCAGGAGCATGTTCCATTGGTGGAGGAGGACAGGTTAGGCCTCCCCAAGGCAGGAAGAATCGAGACAAGTGCCACCAAGAAGAAATGACGGATGGTGCTGGTTGGAGACTCCCTTCTGTGGGGGACGGAGGGATCCATCTGCTGTCCTGACCTGTTGTCTGGGGAAGTCTGCTGCTTGGTCAGAGCTCAGATCTAAGATGTCATGGAGGGATTTCAAGACTTATCTGGCCCTCTGACTGCTACCTTATGCTGCTCATCCATGAGGGCACCAATGATACTTCCAGGAGAGACCCTGAACAGATCAAAAGTGACTACATGGCTCTGGGTGCAGGGGTGAAGGGGACTGGGGCTCAGGTTGTATTCTCTTCAATCCTTCTGGGAAAGGGCCTGGGCAGGAGTGGGTGCATCCTATAAACCAATACCTTGTTGTGCGGGTGGTGTTACCCACAGGGCTTTGGCTTATTTGACCATGGGATGATGTTCTAAGAAGGATTGCTGAGAAGAGATAGGATCCACCTGACAAGGAGAGGGAAGAACATATTTGCAGACAGTTTTGCTAACCTAATGAGGAGGGCTTTAAATTAGGTTTGCTGGGGGATGGAGACAAAAGCCCTGAGGTAAGTGGTAAGTGGGTGACCTGGAGGAAGAACAAGCAGGAGGGGGCAAAAGGCAAGGTGTTCTCACTCATCTTGAGAAATTGGGGCAATTGACTAGTTATTTTAAGTGCTTGTACGTGAATGTACGGAGCCTAGGAAATGAGCAGAAGACTTGGAAGTTCTCGCACAGTCACAGAACTATGATGTGATTGGAAGAACAGAGACTTGGTGGGAGCTCGCATGAATGGAGCACTGTCATGGATGGGTAGAAACTGTTTAGGAAGGACAGACAGGGGAGAAGAGGAGGATTTGTGCTGTATATAAAAGAGCTGTATGATTGCTCAGAGCTCAGACATATCTGCAGTTTCAAGCCGGTCAAAAGTCTCTGGGTTAGGGTCAGAGGGGAGAGCAACGAGGGTGATGTTATGGTGGGGGTCTGCTATAGACCACCAGACCAGGAGGAAGTGGTGGATGAGGCTTTCATCAAACAGGTAGTGGAAGTTTCCCAATCGCATACCTGGGTTCTCATGGGGGACTTCAGTCACCCTGACATCTGCTGGCAGGGCAATACAACTAAGCACAGGCAATCCAGGAAGTTTTTGGAAAGTATTGGGGACAACTTCCTGGTCCAAGTGCTGGAGAGGCCAACTAGGGGCCATGTTTTTCTTGACCTGCTGCTCAGAAATGGGAATTAATTGGTGGGAAAGGTAGTAGTGGTTGGCAACTTGGGCAGCAGTGACCAAGAGATGATTGATTTTAGGATCCTGAGGAAAGGAAGGATGGAGAGCAGCAGAGTGAGGATCCTGGACTTCAGAAAAGCAGACTTTGGCTTGCTCAGGGAACTGATGGGCAGGATCTCCTGGGAGACCAGTCTGAGGAGGGGGGAAAGGAGTTCAGAAGAGCTGCTTATATTTTAAAGACGCTTTACTGGGAGTGCAGGAATAAACTATCCTGATGTGCAGGAAGACTAGCGTGTATGACGGAAGACCAGCTTGGCTTATCAGGGAGCTCTTCAGTAAACTAAATTACAAAAAAGGAAGTTTTTATAAGAGGTGGAAACTTGGACAAACCACTAGGGAGGAGTATACGAATATTGCTTGGGCATGTGGGATGAAGTCAGGAAGACCAAAGTGCAGTTGGAGTTGCAGCTAGCAAGGGATGTGAATGGTAACAAGAAGGGTTTCTACAAGTATGTCAGTAACAAGAAGGAAGAAGGAGGTCAGGAAAAGTGTGGGTCCCTTACTGAATGGGGGAGGCAGCCTTGTGACAGAGGATACTGAAAAGGCTGAAGTGCTCAATGCCTTTTTCACCTTGGTCTTCACAGGTCAGCTCCCAGACTACTGCACCTGGCAGCACAGTTTGGGGAGGAGGTGAGCAGCCTTCAGTGGCAAAAGAAAAGGGTAGGGACTATTTAGAAAAGCTGGATGTGTACAAATCCATGGAGCTGGATGTGATGCACCTGAGGGTGCTGAGAGAGTTGGCTGATGTGATTGTAGAGCCACTGGCCATCATCTTTGAAAACTCATGGTGATCAGGAGAGGTCGCAGATGAATAGAGAAGGGCAAATATAGTGTCCATATTCAAGAAAGGGGAAAAGGAGGATCCAGGAAACTACAGACCAGTCAGCCTCACCTCAGTCCCTGGAATAATCATGGAGCAGATCCTCAAGGAATCCATTTGGAAGCCCTTGGAAGAGAACAAGATAATTAGGAACAGTCAGCCAAGGGCAAGTCATGCTGGTTGCCTTCCATGATGAGATGACTGGCTCTGTAGATGTGGGGAGACTGGTGGGTCTCCCACAACATTCTTGCAGGCAAGCTAGGGAGGAAAAATGTCCAGCACACCTACTGCCTAGGAAATGACCTGCTGGGGGGCACGGAAGCGGAAAGGGATCTTGGAGTCCTAGTGGACTCCAAGATGAACATGAGTTGGCAGTGTGACGAAGCCATCAGAAAAGCCACTGGCACTTTATCATGCATCAGCAGATGCGTGATGAATAGATCCAAAGAGGTGATGCTTCCCCTCTATCGGGCGCTGGTCAGACCGCAGTTGGAATACTGTGTGCAATTCTGGACACCGCACTTCAAGAGGGATGCAGATAACCTGGAGAGGGTCCAGAGAAGGGCCACTCATATGGTTAAGGGCTTGCAGACCAAGCCGTATGAGGAGAGACTGGGGCACCTGGACCTCTTCAGCCTCCGCAAGAGAAGGTTGAGAGGCGACCTTGTGGCTGCCTATAAGTTCATCACGGGGGCACAGAAGGGAATTGGTGAG
>NW_005841894.1:4213451-4238855 GCF_000455745.1 Alligator sinensis
CCTATGCAGGGGGTCGGACTCGATGATCTATTGAGGTCCCTTCCGACCCTAACATCTATGAATCTATAAAGAAGTACAGGCTGGCTGAATGGATTGCAAGATGGATATAAAACTGGCTGGAGCATCGGCCTCCAAGAGTAGTAATCAATGGCTCAATGTCTGCTTAGCATCCAGTATCAAGTGGAATGCCCTGAAGTCATTTCTGGGGCCGGTTTTGTTCAATGTCTTCATCAGCAACCTAGAAGATTGCATAGAGTGCACCATCAGCAACTAGTACAGGCTGGCTGAATGGATTGCAAGATGGATATAAAACTGGCTGGAGCATCGGCCTCCAAGAGTAGTAATCAATGGCTCAATGTCTGCTTAGCATCCAGTATCAAGTGGAATGCCCTGAAGTCATTTCTGGGGCCGGTTTTGTTCAATGTCTTCATCAGCAACCTAGAAGATTGCATAGAGTGCACCATCAGCAACTATGCAGATGACACCAAGCTGGGGGGAGTAGTAGATGTATTGGAGGGTAGGGCTGGAATTCAGAGTGACCTAGACAAATTGGAGTATTGGCCCAAAAGAAATCTCATGAGGTTCAACAAGGACAAGTTCAAAGTCCTGCACTTAGGATGGAACAGTCCCATGCAGCAGTACAGACTGGGGACAGACTGGCTGGGCAGCAGCTCTGCAGAAAAGGACTGCAGGGTTTACAGTGGACAACAAGCTGAATGAACCAACAGTATGCCCTTGTTGCCAAGAAGGTTAATGGCATACTGGGCTGTATTGGTAGGAATGTTGCCAGCAGGACAAAGGAACTGATTATTTCCCTCTATTCAGCAGTGGGGGCCACATCTGGAGTACTGTGTTCAGTTTTAGGACCCCCACTAAAGAAAGGATGTGAACAAATTGGAGAGAGTCCAGTGGAGGGTGACAAAAGTGGTGAGGGGGGCTGGGGAACTTGACTTACAAGGAGAGGCTGAGGGAACTAGGCTTATTCAGCATCTATACACATACATTTTTTGTGCCTGGATGTGCCGGAGGTCTAGCACATAGAAGCAGACTCTATTTAATTAAGTCTGCTTTGCACACGAGGTGACACACGCACAGTGCTGCGTCGCTTGCATTTGTATAAGAGACAAAATGCATGTCAGCATGAAAAAAGTGGTGGTGGTGTGCTTTTGAATGAAAACACCTTCTATGCATTTTAGTTAAAAAGCAGACCGCCACCATTTTCTCTGCCCTGATGCACATTTCGCCACTTATACACCTGGAAGTGACAGTGCCAGGTGCTTTTCAAAGCATCCTGTGCTGCGGCACTTGCATGTGTAAAAATGCCCATTTAGTCTAGTGAAAAGAAGGATGAGAGGAGATTTAATAGCAGCTTTTATCTACCTGAAGGGTGGCTTCAAAGAGGATGGAGCTAGACTGCTCTCAGTAGTGGCAGATGACAGAACAAGGAGCAACAGTCTCACGTTGCAGCAAGGGAAGTTTAGGTTAGATATTGGGAAGAATTGTCTCACTAAGAGGGTAGTAAAACACTGGAACAGGTTACCCAGAGTGGTGATGAGAGCTCCATCCTTGGAGGTGTTTAAGATCCAGCTGTTCCCTTTCATGCCTTTCCTGATTTAATGTATTGCCTTTTATGCTTTTCCTAATATCAACAATTACTGTTTTAGGGCTGTTGAGAGATACGTGGATGCCTATTTTGTTTAATAGCTATCGATGGACCTGTCATCCATGAATTTCTTTAATCCCTTTCTGAAGCTGGTTATGCCATTTGCCTCTGCAGCTTCCTTTGGTAGTAGATTCCACAAGTTAATTGATTGTAGCCAAAAATAAATAAAGTACTTCCTCTTGTTCTGTTTTAAAACTGTCTCCTGTTTATTTTAGTGGGTGTCTTCTAGTTTTATATTTTGGACTTTGGTGAATAGTAGTTTCTTCCTACTACTCTATCCCCAGAGTGGCCAATTAAGTGGCCCTCCAGCCAATAATGAGTTTTGGTGACCTGACAAGGGCTGCCTCCATCTTTCTCTCTACAGTTCCATCCATGTTCTGGAGAGACAGTTAGCCAGGAGCCCCAGTGCTCAGCTGTGGACCCAGACAGGGATTTCTGCTGCAGAGGCAGGTGGTGGCATCAGCTGTGGGTGCAGCCGGCAGGTTCCAGAGGCCCAACACAGAACTTGCCCTCAGTGTCCACAGCTAACGCTGCTGCCAGCCTGGCGTGGCAGAAGTTCCTGCTGTGGGTCCACAGCTGACATTGCCAGCAGGTTCTAGGTCAGGCTCTGGGCAGGAGCATCTGCCATGCTGGGAGGGCAGCAATGTCAGGTGTGGATAGTCAGGTGTGCACACTGCCAGCATGTTCTACATCAGGGCTCCTGAACCAGCTGGCAGCATCCACAGCTGATGTAATTGCCCACCTGCTGTGGCAGTAGCACATGCCTGTTTCCACAGCTAATGCTGCTGGGCAAAAACAGTCTTGCCTGATCTCCTGGCACAGGAGAAACAGCCATGCCTGCCTTCCTGGTACTATGTGGTGGCCAGAGCTGGTGGCTGCCCGTGGGCCCGATCCAGTGAGTTGCAGGACAGCTGCCTGCAGGCTGGATCAAATCTGATGGCAGGCCAGGTGTGGCCCGCAGACCATATTTTGCCCACCCCTGGCCTATTCGCATCCTTCATAATTTCCCTCCCTAAGCCTTCTCTTTTCCAAACTGAAGTCTCCCTGCTTTTTTTACTCTTTCATGGTATGGCAGCTGCTTCATATCCCAGATGATCTTTTGTTATCCTCCTCTTTACCTTTTCTAATTCCACTCCATCCTTTCTGAGATGTAAAGACTAGCACTTCTTCACACAGTAGTCCAAGATATGGGACTTGATTGATGGGGTGGCCTCATCGTGGAAGGCCGTCTCCAGTGGTGTATCCTAGGGATTAGTGCTTAGGCCTGTGCTTTTTAATATCTTTATTAATGACTTGGATGAGGGAGTGAAAAGTGCAATGATTGTTTGTGAATGATGCCAAACTGTGTGGGCACATCAGAGGGCAGGTCAAGGATTCATGGTGGCCTTGACAAGCTGGTCCTATGGGCTGAACAAAACCAGATGAGGTTCAACAGGGACAAATGCTGGGTCCTTCATCTGGGTAGGAAGAACCCTCACCATATCTATACAATGGGTGGTGGTCCACTGGCTGGCACTGCATCCAAAAGGGACCTAGTGGTGACAGTCGACCAGAAGATGAATATGTGCCACCAGTGTGACAAAGTTGCCAACAGAGCAAATAGAGCTCTGGCGTGCATCAGCAGATGTCGCCAGCATATCTAGAGAGATGCTCCTCCCCCTCTATTCGGCATTGGTGAGGCCACAGCTGGAATACTGCATCCAGTTCCGGGCACCACACTTCAAGAAGGATGTGGAAAAGCTCAAAAGGGTGCAGAGAAGGGCCACGTGCATGATCAAGGGCTTGGGGGACAGGCTCTATGAGGAGAGACTTCGGGATCTGGGTTTGTTCAGCCTGAGCAAAAGAAGGCTGAGGGCCAACTTGATAGCCGCCTACAAATATGTTAAGGGAGAACACCAGGACCTAGGTGAACAACTTTTCAGAAAAGCCGCCCCCCCCCCTCCCCCCGGTGAAGATGTGGACCAATGGACATAAGCTAGTTGAGGAAAAGTTTTGGCTGGACATTAGGAAAAACTTCTTTTCTGTACGGGTAACTAGAATCTGGAACAGACTTCCAGCAGAGGTGGTGCAGTTGCCATCTCTGGCTGTTTCGTTTGAGCCCAATTACCTCCTGCCCATGGCAGGGGACCCAACTTGATGATCTTATAGGTCTGTTCCAGTCCTTCTTTCTATGATTCTATATGGGTGCATCAGGAACTTATAAAATGACATAATGATGTTTTCCACTTTATTTTTAATTTCTTTCTTAATGATGCCCAGTGCTTTATTGGTTCTTTTTGGTTGCTGCTTGTGTACTGAGCTAATATTTTTAGAAGACAGTCCACAATCTGCCAGTCCTCTGGCACAGAGGCTGTTTGTAAAGATGGGTTGCACACTACTGTCAACAGTTCTGCAATATCACATTTGAATTCCTTCAGAACACTCTTGGTTGAATGCCATCTGGTTCCAGTGACTTATTAATGTTTAATTAATTGATTTGTTCTAAACCCTCCCCTATTGTGTGCTCTAACTCTTTGGATCTGTCTCCTAGGAGGAATCGATCCAGTGTGGGAATCTCCTTGATATCTTCTGCTATAAAGACCTACAGAAAAAAGTATTTGGCTTGTTTGCCATAGCCCTATCATCTCTGAATGTACCTCTTATACATAGGTCATTTAGGCTAAGCACAGACAAAGCCCAAGGTAGAATTGATCAACATGTTGTGGGTTTCTGTAAGCTATGAAAAATGGCTCAGGAAGGAACAGAATGCATATTCTGCCATCGGTGGGGGCAGGACACGGGGATGCCTGCATTGGCCCAGGCTAGGAGGTTAGGAGCACTCACATGCATCTCCCATGGTACCAGACAGGCATAAAGGCAGGCCAGCTCAGCCAGTCAGCAGCCTAAGCCTGATTGGCTGCTCAGCACACTTCCCACAGCTGCCTGTGATGGTGGGGTGGGGATGGGAGGGAAGCCCCTGTTCCAGCCAGAAGTGCTGGAGGGTGAGGGGCAGCATGCCTTGGGGAGCTTTCTCCCCTCCCCTGCTGATTTGGCTCATCCAGGGTGGGGGAGTGAAGCCCTGCACCCTGCCTGCTTTTAAGGGAAGTGGAAGCCCCATCCCAGCCTCCCCACCTACCCAGAGCCGCTAGGGGGACTTTTTCCCCTCCTTCACTGATTTGGCACATCTCGGGCTAGGGAAGCCCCAGATGCCCTGTCCCCTGCCAGCTCTTGGGGGAAGGGTGCAGGGGGTGGGGACAGAGACCCCAGACCCAGCCTCCCCCAACTCAGCCAGAACTGCTGGGGGGTGCTGTTGGGGGGCTTTTCCCCACACCCTCTCTTCCTCCCCTCTCAGAGGGGAAAAAGTGGAGCCCTCTGGTCCTGGCCTCAGCCCTGGCCCCTGCAACCAAGCCAGTCACCTGTCTCCCCTAGCAATTCTGCCTGGGTCAGGAGTGGGGTGGGGGTTTCTTCTTCTGCCCCACCCCTAAGAGCCGGCAGGGGTCAGGGCTGCATTCCCCAGCCCCAGCCAAGCCAGTCAGTGGGGAGAGAGGGGACCCCCCCCAACACACAGTGCCCCTCCCCCCCCCCCTCAGTGGTTCTGGCTGGGTCAGGGGGATGGGGGCAGGGGCCTCTGTTTTCTTTCCTACCTTCCCTTCCCCCCCCTCCCAACCTATAACAGCTGGTAGGGAGAAGGCTGCATTCCCCAGCTCTGAGCCAGTCAGCATGGGAGGAGAGAGAAAGGCTCCCCAGTCATTCTGGAAAGTTTTGTGGGGAAGGGAGTGCAGCCAGAGCAGGTGGTGGCCTCCACCCCCGTCTCCTCCCCTCCATCCCCCCTCCTTCCCCAAGAGCCCAGCTGTCAGATGCAGGTAGGACACAGACTGGGAGCAAAAGCTTTGCTGCCTCAGCTCTGTGACGGCCCCACCCCTGGACTGTTCTGTTTCAGCCGGAGCAGACAAGGAGGGTGCCCTGTTGTGGGGGCGGGGCACTAGTGGGCTGCTAGAGGACGGGGAACTAAAGTGACTCTCAATGGGATGTGGTGCAGAAGTTCAATAGACTGGTTTAACCTAAATCGGTGAAATCTGATACTGCATCCATCCAGGTCTGTCTTGAACTGGTTTCAGCCATTTTGAAACCAGTATATGTACACTGCATTTCTGTTACAGGTTTAAACTGGTTTCCTAAAGATGCTGAAGTTCGTTCTCTCTCACTCTCACTCTCACACACGACAGATTGTATAAGTAATCAGTGATTACGTATACAGTTTGTGTAGTGTTCACACACATGCTACAGACTTCAGCATCTTTAGCTTCCATTCTTTCCTTATTTAAGGCAATTAATTTGTTCTATTGACTGAACACTTTAAAATTCCTATTGTCAAATAATATATTATGCAACATCTTTGCTAATATTGGTAATCCAGATTGCTAGTCATTACTGGCATTCCATGAGCCTCTTCCTGTTTTAGTTTCCAGAAAATGGCTGTTGCAACTCAAAGCAGAAGAAAACATACAGGAAAGAAGAAAACATTTCCTATTAGAATGATGTACATGAACTAATGGACTGTTCTTTGGAGATCTGTGAAGCAGAGAAAAAGGTGCTACGTCAAACTATGATTTGATTGTTTGAAAAGCTTCTCTACTCTGAGGTGTTTTAAATACTTTTTTTGTCTCGTAAATTGCTGGGGTTTTCCTTTTTGCTTTGGCTCTGTTAAAGACATTTTGACAAAGAAAAAGCTTTATGTGGATATCAGTATCAAAGAAAACATCTTAAATGACTGAAAGCATGTAACTTCCCCCCCCACAGTTTAATAAATCTGATTAGTTAATGCATTTATTAACATGAATATGAAGTGTTTACAATTTTTGATTCTAAGATGAGCTTTCCCCCCAATGTAAGATATGTGTGTGTGGTGGGGGGCATTGTCTTAGAATCAAGTATGGGGTGGGGGGGGGGGGGGTGGGGGGGGGAGGGGAGGCAGCTGCTGTGGCTTGGGCTTCAGCCCCTACCCAGAATCAGAGCTATAGCACAGACACAGTTGCTACCTGCACCACTAACTCTGCTGACAGCTTCACTGCACAGTCCCAGCTTGGCCTATAGCAGTAACATTCAGTGGGGAATAGAAGTTGGGGGTAGAGGGTTTAAGGGGAGGCCCAAGGCTGTAGAGGGGCCCTGGCCCCTCACTGTCACTGCCCTAGGATCTTGGCGTCTCCCCAACCCTGCCGTCCCATCTTGCTCCCAATCAGAGCCCCATCCCTGCTGCCCAGCCATGCACCAGGTGTGGGGTGGACCATCTGGGGTGCCTGGGCAGCAGAGCAGAAGGAGCTGCTGCTGCAGGGGCTGCTGGGAAATGGAGTCTGCTGCCAGCCTGATCCAGCCTGCATGCTAGACTTTGCCCACTTCTGTTTTATACATAGGAAATCATAACATTTTATAAATCTTCCATGTAGAATTTAATTATGGGGGGGTTAACTTAAATTCAGGATAGCCTTGTATTCAAGTAAATACAGTATATTTAGAAGCAAAAAATATATAAAGAAATAAATAGACTGTATTTGTGCTTACCTTTTGATGGTACTGAGCATAGGTACAAGAGCAGCAGGGTTATCCTACAAGGATTGCTGTAACTTGTGCTTGTAGGGGATGTTTTTAGCTTGTCTTGTTGCAACGGGAGCACCCAGATACCCCAGTAAAAATTCCCAACACCCAGTAATCTGAGGAAGGCACCCATTCCTCCCTCCCACTATCCCAACACCCATAGCAACAGGAGAGGAAAAGCATTCCTTCATGGCTCCATGTGGCAACAAGCCTAGAAATAAGGGATAAGAAAATACCTTCCACATTGCACTGGAAACGGGGGACTGAAAACACACATCAGACACCTGGATTGGGAAACCAGAACTCCCCTTTTTATCATGCTATCCCTTCCTAAAACTTATCCCAGCTCCTTTAATCTTCTTTCATAATTAAGCTGGTTGTGAAGTTCTGCTTCATTCTTCTGGTGTTGAGCATGTGTTGAGCACTGGACCCCCCCCCCGCCCCTGCAACTGGGCTGGTGATGGCGGCTCCAGTGCTGATGCAGCTCCATGCCCAATGGTCCTCCACCGCCGCCACACAGACATCACCAGCACGCACTGGCCCAGGTACAGCCCTGTGGGAGGAAGGGTCAGGGTCCAGTGGGTGTACTCTGCACCGTCCAGCTCCCCCCAAAATAATATTTTCCAGTGCTGCTTATGTCCCTAACCAACACTTGCCAACCTCTTTTTGAAAACCTTCTGCAGGCAGTCTATTCCACTGCCTCACTCTTTTAACAGTGCAGAAAGTTTTGTTTCGGTTTTTTTTTTTTTTTCCTCCTGATATCCAGTCTAAATTTACTTTGCTGCAGTTTCAGGCCACTGCTACACATCCCACTCCCTGAAGTGAGGGAGAGAATTTGTTCTCCCTCTTCTTTGTGGTAGCCCTTCAGATGTTTGAAGACTGATATCATGTATCCCCTTAATCTCCTTCTCTGCAAACTAAGCTTGCTTAGTTCTCTGAATCTTTTCTCCTATGGCTAGACTTCCAAACCCTTTTATCATTACTGTTGCTTGCTTTTAGATCCTATCTGACTTCTCTACATCTTTTAAATACAGAGCCCATAACTGCCCTGGATTTCCTAAGCATATTTTAAGAAATTTCTTCCTGTCCTGGTAGTGGCAGGACATTGATAGTGCTCTCATTCTCCTGCTTTATCTGTGACAAATTAAAAAATGTTTTTGTTTTGGGTATTATCCTGGCAGTTGTACAAGCAGGTTTTTAAGAATAGGTTAGATGCACACTTTTCAAGGATGACTTAGATGGGGATGATCCTGCCTTGAGCAAGAGGTTGGACTAGATGATTTCTTGAAATCCCTTCCAGCCCTACTTTTGTTTAGGATCCTGTGATTCAGTAACTACAAGCAGACATCACATCTATCCCTGGATAAATCAAAGTGCAGTCATTCAGATGCCCATGTCCATTATTCTGGGATAAATTCTAAAAAGGTTCACAGGATAAGTACTAACAGTTTATCCCAAGACATTGCAAAGTGCATCAGGTTATCCTGGGGTTACATCACTGAATCAGTGGCAGAAAAGCCACAGTGGTTTTAGCCGCCTGCTAAACCCTTGCACCAGTCCCAGGATAGTTCTGTTTTGGGACAAACACAGGCACAGCTTGTTCAAGGATAACTGCAGTGTCTGTTCTAGCTTATGAAAAGAAATAAATCCCTTTATTTTTTGGGCTGTGTATGAAAAGGAGTTAAATACTGCTGTTAAGGCCATAGAATACCACTTGAAAATGTAAACAGATTCTTAGCATAGAGTTGGCATGTATGTAACAGTTAAGACTCACATGTGCTTTTTGGGTTAAACGGAAGGGGAGAAAAGTGCTCCGAGTATGTATTCATAGTGAAGGCTATTCTTGGCCAACCTCAGGAAAAAAAAAAATGGTTTGCATATACACCTGGCACAGAGGAGTGTTACTTAGGCATTTGCTGTGGATAATCTTTTCCTCAGCTTTTGCTCAGAGGGAAGCCTGAAACCTTTTGGATATCATATAGATTGTAGACACAATCTTATTTGGGTGTATGCTCAACACTGGTGATGGGGAAGCAAGAACAAATGTTCCAGGGATCCTAATATCATTCTCATCCTAATATCACTTCTCATATTGGCCCAGTATCTTCATCAAGCCGAAGACTACCAGAGATTGGTTTCTTCCAGACCTCATCAACGTGAGGGGGCATGAGGAATTCTTTGTCATGAAAGAGCATTCTGAAATTTGAGCTAGAAGGACAGCAGCTTATTTTCTGAATGCTATAGTATGCTGTACTGCCACAGGAGAGTTTTCTTAAATATGACTCTTTTGACATGGGTGTTCATAGATCTGATTTTTGGATCATCCTCCATTATGCAGATAAATATGTAAGACCTATTAAAAATGCTCATGGCTTACCTATTCTCATGTTTACTGGCATAATTTATACCAGCAAGCCCTCCTAAGAAAGACGCATCTTATACTTACAAGACTTCTTTTGCTGGAATAGTTTAAAAACCAGGTCCTTCTTGAAGCTCTCCTGGCAGAAACACACTTCCCCTTGCCTTCCATAACTGTTTAAACTATAACTGTGCCAGGTAAGGGTTATGTGTTTATTTGCACATTCCTAGCAGACATAGCTAGGCTGACCAAATTTAAGTGTAGACCAAGCCTAATGTGGAATGTTCTTCAGAAAAGAAGCTGTGGTATTTTGGCTGATATTTGTTAGACTTGCACGCTAAAAGAGCCTTAGTTTTGTTAAGACTGTAAGCAGATTTGAAAATTAATCATTAGACTTCCAAATACTTTATTGTTCATGGCTCTTTTAATATTTTTAAACACAACCTTGGAATTGATAGAGAGGGGAAAAAAACCCACAATTGATTTTGTTTGTTTGTTTGTTTTTTTGGTATTTCTGCAATTCAGTAAACAAACTAAAAAGATTAGTATTATTATTCAGTCAACCGTGTTTAAATGTAATGGTAATAATCTATTTTACTTCTTCAAAACTCAGCCATTCAAGTTCATTCTAAGAAAAATAGGAATACTATGTTATGGTTTCTGAAATATCAGAAGAAGGAAGACCATCTTGCTTTGTAGTGACTCTAAAAGGTATGGAAGTGCATAGTATTGTTTAAGCAGTACATTGAATAACAAATTGCTTGGTCAAAATAAATTCCATTTCATAACAGCAGAGGTCAGAATCTGGCAGGAGATTCACAAGATCACTTTTGAACAGAAACTAAACAATGCCCATCACTGAGATGAAGGCTGCTCCTTATGTACCCAGTATGAATTTTTAAAAACTTATTTGAAGAAGAAATAGTACAACACATTTGTCTCATTACTGAGTGTGTAACTGCTTTTACAAAGTTAATGAAGTAACTGAAAGTGCATCAGTGTAGGGGGAGGGAAATGTATGTAGCCATGTGTTCCTTTCATCAACTTTCCATCTTTGCATAATTTAATTTATATGAATATTTAACACTGTCTTCAGGTCATATGGTAAATGCTTTCTGCCAAGTCTTAATGCAGATATGCCACTTAATAATGTCTAATACATTGTCCCAATTCTTCACAAAAAATCTGAAAGGAAGAAAAAGCTTTATTGAAGTTAAAACTCTAACTACAGTATTGTGCTTTATACCTGCGTGCTGTAGGCCCCTGTCGTCTTGAAACCATATATCTTCTTTTATGTTTATTCTTTCTAAAGAAGTCCAAGTTATGTCATCCTTCAGGACAAGGATTGCAAATACTACCTACATAAGGGCCAGCCCAGAAACTTCAGCTCAATTGAAGATTTACTGGATTACTCAGCCTTTAGCTATTCAGCTTCTTAAACAATTAGGTGCTAATGATGTCAATGCAAAACTGTTCCGGCATGTAAAATTGTAGTAAACAATTTAATTCTTTTGCTCTCTTCTGTCTTGCTCTTCTCTCGTTCTCTTCTCCCCTCCCTCCCCCCTCTTTATAGTAGTAGGGATTGAGAATCTGGCTTCTAAAAAGGTATTTAAAACAATATTAAAGTTTACATGGTATAGACTGAAAATATCTATTAGTCAGACACTGCAAAACAAGAGTCTCAAACTGGCTTCTGAACTGCTTATTTTAGGAGGATTTTTCAGAAGTGCTTAAGGAACCCAAGCCTTGTTGACTTCATAAAAGGTGAAGTCACTTAGGTGCTGTTGGAAAATCCCTGTAAATTCCTAGGCTGAGTTACCAATTTTTTGAAAGCTTTGGCCAGTATATATGCGGGCTTTTTTTTGGTTGTTGTCATTGTCTTTCAGTTTAAAAAAACAGTCGTAAAGAAACATCTTATCCTAATATTTGTTCAGTGCTATAGCTGGTTAATTATTTTTCATCTATTTAAATGTTTTAGATGGCTTATGTATTTTATGAAAAATTTATCTTACTTTGAGAATGAAGTTGAATTTTAATAATTTTAATTGTAAGGTCATTGATGCATCATTATATTTATGTTAATGAAAATGATCAAGCATTTAATTTGTTTGTAATTTTTGTCATTGGGGGTCAGTCTTGTTCAGGAAATATTGTACTAAAATTTTGGAAATAAGTAGTTATAATTATTGTAAATTTAAGTTACAGAACTTAAAGTAACTTTAAACTGTGCATTGACATGAAGCACAAGGTTATGACAACACCATGTACTTGGGAAGCAATTGTGCACTAGTTCCACATCCTGTTGTGTTTGTTGAATTGAATCCCAAAATTGAGATTTAACTCCTGATAAATATTGAATGACAAGGATTCCTTTGAAGTGTTTTATAATTTCTCATCTCCTGCGTTTTGCCTATAGAAGCACCATACATACATAATATTACTTGGAGAAACTGCATTGTTACATTATATATTTTTCTGATGTAGTTTAATTTTATAAATATTTCAAGCTTATGCTACCCAGGGGAAGATTAAAGAGCTAGTTTCACTGAGGAGTGAATCCAAAGGGTGAAGGGTAACTTCATATTCATAAGCACGCTCTGTTTTCTTTCTTTTTTTCTTCCCTGAATTGGTGGCTGAAAATGACATGAATACTTTAGCAACTTTGTGCTATGGCATACCAAACCTTTTAGGTTCCCAGCTGGTGAAGTGTGAGAGAGTTTTCCAGTACAGATAAAACCTAGTAGGGAGCTAGAGCTTCTTATTTCCCTTGTGTGCGGGCCGGGAGCGATCCGGGCCCTTTTTCGCGCCGTGCTGGGTCGGAGAAAACAGGCGACACGCTAGAATTAGGCACGGACGCGTAATGGTTGATTCAAGATTGTTTACTTACACCGAAGATGGTCGCAGTGTAGGCTGGACAGTTTCCCAGGCACAGCTCCGCTTAAATCCTCGTTTGAGGACTCAGACAATATTCGGATCGCTCCCACGGAGTTGTCGAGGCTCCGTGGATCCTTTTGCGCGCAGGAAGAGGGATACGTCGAGGATTGCGAACGGCGACGGGGAGAGGCTAGAGGCTGATCAGACCTCTGTTGCCTGCTTGAAATGCGCTGGGTCCAATAGGCTCCGCAGCGCTTGGAGATCTTCACACAGTGTGAAGTCTCCTCCTCCTGGTATTCGTGGAGTCCTCCAACTTGGGCGGAAACCACTCAAGCTTTTTATACGGCTAGCAAGCCAATCACTAGCCGCCACGTGTGAATAATTTAACGCAAGCCAATAATGGGGCTCGAATTATAATACAAATGGCGGGAACTCTGCAAAGTGCATTTCTGTGCTGCAAAGAAGAAA
Organism: Alligator sinensis; assembly: GCF_000455745.1. Lineage (NCBI taxonomy): Eukaryota > Metazoa > Chordata > Crocodylia > Alligatoridae > Alligator > Alligator sinensis. The sequence continues at coordinate 4,226,387 of NW_005841894.1, forward strand.
TGCACACTGCAAAGAAAGCTACAAATTGGCGGGAAAATAATTCAGTGGTGCCAAAGCGCACACAAAACAAAAATCACACCCCTGGGTTGTCACACCTTGCTCACTTTTTACCCCTGCAACCTAGCAGCGACAATGTCTGAGAGCTCTTTTCAAAATAAGAACATAAGAGAAGTTCTCCAGATATCAACATTTAAACAAATTCAACATCACCTTTGAATCTTTGCTCCGACAGCGTTATTGACCTTGCTTCACGGAGGGGCCAAACATCTTCAGACATGATACTAGCATTATGCTGGGACACCATGCTCTCGCTGACTCCCAGGCAAGAGACAATAGAGTTACCATAGCATTATGCAGTGGGTGTTCTAACTGGCTTTGCAGAGAAGCAGGAATTACTAGCTTAGGCCCAGCACCATATATGAATATGGCTATTCAGCTTTCTTATCTGGAGCTAAAGTATGCAAAGGTGACTTGAGTGTTTGCAGCATTTCTGATAAGAGGACTATGAAAGAGGTAGGATGGTGGGCATCAGGACTGCATGAGGCTGCAGGTGTGTTATGGAAACTATATGCGAGCAGGGTGTAGAGTAGGAGATAAAGGAAGTGGTTTGTGGGCCTGTACTGAGATCTGGATTTGATTTGTGAGCCTGGGACTGGAGGGTAGGTCACTGATGGCTTTATGCAGATCAGTGGTCACCAAGCGGTCAATCTCAATAAACTATCAGAAGCTCCACAATTGGGAGCAGCAGGACTTACGAGCTGCCAGACGGCAGCAGGAAGCACGTGGCTGGGCTGAGCCATGCCCCCTGCCACTCAGCTGGGCTGGGTGAATGGGATGGTCCCCTCCCTAGCCCTGCCATGCCCCCTGCCACTGGATGAGTGGGGTCAGAGCCTGGGTGGCTTGTCCAGGTACACGGGGTGTGGTGGTGGGGGAGGGGGGGAGTGGTGCAGGAAGCAGATTCTGGGAGCAGATACACGGTTGGGGTTTCTGCCTGGAATAGCTATGGAGCTTCTCTTGCTGGAACAGTTTGAGGCAGTGGCAGGTGGGGAGGGGGTTTGCCCCCGAGCAGGGAGGAGAAAGGAGGTGAATTCTCACCTTAAAGTCCTCTATTGCTGTTCCTTTGCCAATATCTGACTGCTAGGGGGTAGGGTGGGGGTAGATGGTGGGGGGCACAATAGATCCTGTGGTGCCCTTTACTTACCAAAAGTGATCTTCACCATAAAAAGGTTGAAGACTACTGGTTGTAGTTGTACGGCCTGGTGTGTATAAGTACGTGCATGGTCCCATCGCCCACCTATATTTTAACGCCATGGGCACAGGTTTCAGAACGGTTGAAAATAGTGAGTGGTTCTTCCTGCCTGAGGAAAGTGAGGCTAAGTATGACAGTCAAAAAGCCCAAGGCTGAATCAATTCAGTCTTTGCAGGCTAGTCTAAGTTACAGCGATTTTAAGTGTCTATCCAGTTGTTTTTCAGTTCATCTTTGATTCAGGAAATGTAGCCACATGCCTGCAGTGGTTCAGGCCAGAAGCTGGGGGACACTAGAGCACAGCTCTCTGGCATGTAGCCAGAATGGGCTGTGTGTTTGCTTCCTCTTGCTGCCCCTGAGGTTTCTGGGATTTACAGTCCATAATCAAAGTACCAGGACTCTGCAGGGTTGCTGATCACTTCTTCCTGCTTCCAGGTGCCTCTGGGATTTGTAGATCACAGTTGCAGTGAGTTTAAGCAGGGGAAAGGGGTGTTTAACCCCTCTCCCTGGCACCAGAACCCAGCCTGGGTTTGCTGGGGGAGGAGTGGGGGGCATTGAGGCTAGGGAACAGAGGGACAGGGCCAGTTCTGCTCTCTGGAGCAGACAGCACAGCCCAGCCTAGGGCTGCAAAGGATGCTGGGGGAACTGTGACTTAACTTGAACCAGGAAGGGGCTTGGGACAGATGTTTCATAAACCGGTTTGACTCAAATCAGTGAAGTCTGCTACTATATTCAGCCAGGTTTATTTTAAACCAGTTTCAGCCATTTTAAAACTTGTTTATGTGCACTGAGCTTGTCTTCTGTTACAGTTTTAAATCAGTTTCTGATCACTTAAACCAGTTTACGTGTAACTTCTCTCCTCCGCCTGAGGGTGCACAGAGCAGTGGTAGCCTTATGCTGTTTGGGATTGGGAGGGAGAACCTGTAATGCCTGTATAACAGTGAAAGGGCTTTATAGGAATACTAATTCCTTCACTAGGTGTTCCCAGATGAACACTCAAAAATCATGTCACTAGCTCACTTGGGATACAGGCTTCCACACTCCCCTGTATTAAAGAAAAAAGAGTTTCTGTCTTTACTTTAATCAAAGATAGAGATTGTTTGCTAGGTACTAAGAGGAAGGACTTCTGGATGGTGTTCTCTCTGGTGCGCTTTTTCTTTTTTTTTTTTTAATTTCTAGATGCCTTCACCCCAAAAGCAGATGTTCATGTCTCTTAACTGTTCTTGTATTTGTCTAATATAATTAAGAGCTAGATGAACTGTACACATGTGCTGATAGAATTTTTTTTCATGAAACACCTGGTACTCATTGCTGTCAGACAAGATACTGAGCTTGATGGACAGTCAATATAGTAGTTCCTTTGTTTCTATATAAATATAATGCATATGGTTTGCCTATGCCTGTTTCAAGTCTGACATAATATCTAGAGCTTTGTTCAAAAGTAAGTGTTATATGGGTCAATGTCCAATAAAATGCAATGTGCACAAATGTGCATTGCACAGAAGTAACTTGATATCTTGCACAGGATGGCCGTCAAAATTGTAATTAGTATAAGGAAATAGTTTTGTAATCTATGAACAGGTGTCTCGCCACCTGGACACAGGAGAGAAGGTTGACATTATATGCCTAGACCTCCAAAAGACTTTTGATCTAGTATCTCACAATATCCTTATGGAAAAAATGGAAGATTGTGGGCTTAACTGCTCAGCAGTTCACTGGGTGTAAAACTGGTTGCAGGGTAGGACCCAGAGTTCTCATGAATGGATCTGTGTTGTCCTGGTGAGAAGTGGCCAGTGGTGTCCCTATGGGGTCTGCTTGGATTGGTGCTTTTCAGCATATTTATCAATGATTTGGATGTGGGGGTGAAAACCTCACTGGCCAAGTTTTGCAGACGACACCAAGTTATGGGGAAGCATGGTCATGCCAGAAGACAGGTTGCAGATACAGGCATACCTAGATGGGCTGGAGAGTTGGGCGGACCAGAACCAGATGAAGGTCAACACTTGAAAGTGTAAGGTGCTCTGTCTGGGGGCAAAAACAATCCCCAACATACCTACAGGCTTGGTGGCAACAATTTGACTTGCACTACAGCTGGAAGGGACCTAGGGGTGGTGACAGACCATCACATGAACATGAGCTGGCAGTGCGATGCTGTGGCCAGCAGGGCAAACAACATGCTGGCATGCATTAACCACTGCATCTCATGCAAAACTAAGTAAGTGATACTCCCACTGTACTTCACACTGGTGAGACCTCAGCTGGAGTACCACATTCAGTTCTGGGCACTGCACTTCAGCAAGGACGTGGAAGAGCTTGAGAGGGTCCAGAGAAGAGCCACCCGTATGATCAGGGACTTGCAAGGCAAGCCATATGAGGAGAAGCTGAGGGACTTGGCCCTCTTCAGCCTGCAGAAGAGAAGGCTGAGAGGGGACTTGGTAGCAGCTTACTACTATATCAGGGGAGCACAACAACTCAGTGAACAGCTGTTCACCAGGGCACCCTTGGGGAAGACCAGGAGCAATGGATACAAACTCCTGGAAGGCCAACTTCAGGCTCAATTCCAGGAAAAACTCCTTCACAGTCACGGTGTCCAGACTGGAATAAACTCCCTCCAGTGGTGGTACAGTCATCTACCCTTGAAATCTTCAAAAGGAGACTGGACAGTCAGCTCGCTGGGGTCACTTGACCCCAGTTGTTTTTTTTCTGCCTAGTGCAGGGGGACTGGACTTGATCTACAAGTTCCCTTCCAGCCCTTAACAATCTATGGATCTATAAGAACATAAGACATTTTTTTGATTAAGCAATGACTTCATGTTTAAGATATTTGCCAGCCTTGTTTGTTATGATGGATAAAGTATAAGGTGTCTTCACCTGCTCTACTAAAGTGTAAATAAAATGATAAGGATCTTTGTTCAGAAAATAATTATTTACCAAATTAAGCCTCATAGATTGGAACAACAACATTAAAATATGTATAGAGAAAAATGTTTATGCACTGAGTCTGTATTTATGCTTTGTCTGCGTTGCTAGGCAGAACTTCAGACGTTCTTGAAGTCTGTACATTCCAAAAGGTATGAAACCATTGTTACTTTAAAATAATGCTTTAGGCATCTTGCCTTTAAAATGTAAGAGAACTGCAGACTTACACAGGACAGAAATCTTATACAGCTAATTCTATGGATTACAGTTAATGTTTTCTTAAATTCAATGTTTCAGATTTCCTTATACATCTAAACAGACCAAAGTAAACTAAAAATGTAAAATATTCCAAACATTTCCATCTACTTTGTGGCCAAAAGGTATATCTACAAATGAAATGCCTCTAAATGAGTAGGATTGGATAAATATTCTCATAGCTATCAGCTATGTTGCAACCATCAGCATAACCTAATGCACAATATTTTTGCTTTCCTGACCTTTTAATACTTTTTTTGTGCATACACTGATTTAAGTCAAACATCCCTAATACTCTTCTACCTATGGGCTGATGCACTGCCAGCAAACTGCCAATTTGTTTTTTTGTGAAAATTTGTTTTTGGGTTTAATACCCAGATAGGTAATATTTAGACACCCTTTGATAAGTGTTTTCTACTTGCAAATAAAAAGTTTCTTAGTTTTTTTTTCATTTTGAGTCTCTTCCTCTGAGACAAATATATTAAAAAAATTGCTCCCCCTCCATATTATCAGATGGGAAATCATGTACATTGGGACCCTTGTTTTTTGAAAGAATATCAGTAAAAACAAGTCACTAATAAATGGTTTCCCTAATCACAGGACAGACTGGCTGCTTTTGATTAGTAATCTAAACCCTGTTTGTGGGCAACTAATATGTATTTAGCATAAGAGCCAAATCTATCTTGGGTTCTTCTAAACACACCCTAGCAAGGAGGCAAAAGTTCTGTCAAACCAGTTTCAGCTCATCTCAAAAACAATTACTGCAACAGTGAAGCAATAAAATGGTAGCTAAAAGAAAACTTTGCCTTGGAAGAGACAGAGTTATATTGAATATTACAGACATTGAGAGGAAGGTGGGAGGGCTGGGTATGTTATGGTTGCTTCCCTGTATGGATCAGAGTTTCCTTGTCTCTCTTCCTTACATCTTAACACTTTATCTATTGCATTGACATCCAGCAGTTGTTTGTGCTGGGCCCAGCATACCACTGATATGCATATAACTACTTAATTATGCATCTGTCATGCCTTATGGGAAATACCATATCAATAGCTTCACTGAGGAAGAAGTTGCCAGAGACATTTTGAGCTTATGTAAAACTAATGCCTCATCTGACTTGGTGTTTAATATAGGAAAGGGACAGGACACAGCAGCGTGAACTGTAGAAGGAATGGGAGGGGAAGCAGTAGAAGTGGGTGGTTCTTATTCTGTTCATTTTGGCATAAAGTAAGTTTCATAAAAAAAAAAATTAAGACGGTCTTAAACTCAGGTGAAACTGATAGGGTGTCATGATCCTACCCTCTTGATCTAGTAAATTTTATTTAGGAAAAAACAGGTTACTAATAATAAACAAACAATGATAAGTTGTCAGAAGCAATCTGTTTGAAAAACGGTTGGCTGCTTCTACCAGATAGCTGACAAAAAGTGTTTGGTTGGTTGGTTGGGTTTTTTTTTTTTTTTTAAAAAACAAAACCTTCCCAATGCTGTTGAGGTCAAGATGTAATTGGAAGCAGGGGTAGAGGGGAAGAGGAACCTGATACACTAAGGCTAGGGACAGAAGTTGCACATAAACCGGTTTAAGTGATCAGAAACTGGTTTAAACCTGTAACAGAACAGGAATTCAGTGCACACAAATCAGTTTCAAAATGGCTGAAACTGATTTAAGATAAACCTGGTTGAATGTAATATCAGACTTAACTGATTTGGGTCAAACTGGTTTATGAACTAGTTAAACACCCCTTCCCCTGCTCAAACCTAGTGCTGGCTGAGACTGTGGACTACAAATCCCAGAGGCACCTGGAGGCAGGAAGAGAAAGTGATGCAACCCTGCAGAGGCCTGCTGCTGTAGGTCTGGACTGCATATCCCAGAGAAGTTGGGGGCACCAAGGAGAAGAAGTGAACACAGCCCATGCTGACTACATGCCAGAGAGCCGTGGTCTAGTGCCCCCCACAGCTTCTGGCCTGAGCCACTGCAGGCATGTGGCTGCATTTCCTGAATCAAAAGTAAATGTGTGTTCAGTTGTTTATAAACATACTCTCTGCAGTTTAGACCAACCTGCAAAGACTGGATTGATTCAGCCTTGGGCTTTTGACTTTATTTAGCCTAAAAAAATCCTGTTGAAATATGCATCCTTAAACCTATCCTGGGAAGTGTTATGCAGCCTGTGCACTGGGTGTTTTACAGCATGTCAGAATATGCTTGGACTATTTTCACTAAGCCCTGTGGTTGCTCGCTTAACAACAGGTTGTTTCATTCTCACACGATTACTACCTATTTCTTTTATATGAGTTTTTTTTGTTTGTTTGTTTTTATTGGATAACTCGGCCTATGAACAGCAAATGTCAAATATTTTGGGATTAGTGAAGCTAGCCATAGCCCTTGCTGGGATAAAGCAGGAGAACAAGGTCAGCCTAGAAATCCTAATAGTATGTTTATACCCAGAAAGGAGCTACAAAAGAGAACTGTGTATTGCACATGCCATGGGGTTCTCTTTCCTTTTATTCCCTATTTGACCAGTGGTTAGCCAGAATTCAGCATTGTAAATTATTCCAATTTGGAGGTGAAATTGTTGATGAAGGGCAAAACCTCATTCAATGGGAAGGAGAAATCTAAGAAATTAAGTATGCTGGAAGAGAGTTGCAGAGATGGAGGGTGATGGTGGGCAGCAAATTGGAAGCTGCTTCTGCTTTTGACAGCCTGGTGCACTTAACAGAGATGGATCCCACCTCAGTTGACAGATTAAAACATTGTTCCTGACACTAGCTCCACATATTCGTATCATAAAGGCAGTTTGCATTGCTGTTTAACAGCAAGGGAAAAAATGTGATAAGATTCCCTGTAGAGATCCCTTGCTGTCCCTGAATGGGGAGGCAGAGCTTTTACTTATAGTTGGTTGCCTGTAGTGCTTCATTAAGTTATTTTTACTTTGTTACAAGAAATACATGGACAAATACAGTGCTTGGGAAAGAGCAGTGAGAATGATCAGAGAGCTGGAAAGATTCATTTGAGAAATGACTCTAGGTAACTTCAGTTCCCTTTGCTAACAGATGTCTAAGTGGTAGACAGGATAAGTTTTTACAAACGTATGAAATGGATGGAGAGTGAGGGTGAAATCCAGTTTGTAAATGAAGTTGATGGAAGTTTTGTTGTTGCTTCAATGAAGATTTTTCCGTACTACAGAGAAAGAGGGATTTAAAGGGATGGAAGAGAATATTATTAGAGATAATGGATTAAATTTGATGCAAAATTTTAAAGTAAATAAGAAAAAGGTTTTGAAATGAGTATACCTATTGGTATAACCTTCTTTGAAAATGCACAATTCAGAAGAAGATGTAATTAGGAGTACTGGAATGGAATAGTTTTGCCTGACTATTATGGGGGAAATGTCTCCACAATGAGACTGGAATCATTTTGAAGGAGAATCTGGGGATTGCAGGGAACCTGTAACGTTTATGAGAGCAAAGATGTTGGAAAAATACCAGAGAGGACAGCTCTGCTTCTCCCATATTAGTAATTCTACTAAAAATGGGACAAAGCAAATATGTATTTGATCAAATCCAGGCAGTAGTTAAACAGTAGTAGTGAAGCTAGAGGCCATTCATTTGGAATTGGCCACCAGAATGTGCTAAATTTGACCGTTTAGTATTTGGACAGTCAGAATTCTAACTTAGCCCTTAAAAGTGTTTAACTTGGTAACAACTAATAATTACAGCTGGCTGAGTAACGTTAAAAATACCAACACTATCTTATAAGCAGCTTCAATCCATTTTTTTTTTCTTTTCCAAACGAGAGCAACTAACAAGGTATGGCCATAAAGATGTTTATCGCAATTTCCTATTAGCTTCTAATGTCAAGTATTTATAATTGCCTGCTAATTGTTTTTGTTACTGTTGTTTCTCAGCTTTGTCTTGTTTTTTTTCTTTTGCATTGGACTAATTTCCCCTTTTCTTCATCCTGCTCTTAACTTCTCAGCTTTAGATTCAAGTGGTCCTTTGCTGTTGCCTTGTATATTAGCGTGCAAGTTTCCAACCAGACTGTCTCTGCGGACTGTAATTATATAACTTCTTTGCCAGTGGCAATTCCCTTTCTCTGGCAAGAGATAAAAGAACTAATAGGAGCTTGAAGTCTCTGACTAGATGCTGTGCCATGTGGCTCTCATTAGATGGTGCTGCACAGCAATGGGAGTGTACTCAGTCATCTCTCCTTCTCTAACACGTAATGTCAAGTTTATAATATATGTAAGCCATAGGATATGGGGGTCCTGAGGGTTTCACCCTTAACTTGATTCCCTTATTACATTGCTCCTGCATCTCAAGGCTGTTCCAGAGTAGAACCTTTAAATTAACGTGTAGTTACATACTTATTAAAAAGATTTTTTTTGTTATTTCAGGATCTCTCCCACATCTTAAACTTTTAATCATAATTTTAATCATATCAGGGGTCCATTTACCAGATCCCAGATCTTTTGATGGTTTCCCTCCTGCTTGAAGTTTTGCAGCTTCAAATAATTTTTTTTTAAATGGTAGTTTTAGAGATTGTGCCCACTGGAGCATTGCTTTTTATGCTGAGTTTCATTAATTTCACTTGCAATGTAATATTGCATGTTAATGACAGCTTGTGGTTATTGGGGTAGGGGACCCAAAAGAAGGGGTTTTGTTTGTTTGTTTGTTTGTTTGTTTGTTTGTTTGTTTTAAACTAGCACAAGCAACTTTGATTTTAGAAACTTTTACTTAATTGTTTCTGTGCATCTTACTATTGTTGGGAGATTTGCAGGGTTGCATCTTGGACCAGGTTTTATAATTTATGAAAAGAGTGATGATGTTGGCTCCATGATTGATGGCAGCTGCCCAGAGTTCAGGCTGGCTGTGGTGTGCCGAGTGAAATGGTCTCACATGCCATGCTCTGGCATACATGCCGGGGGTTGTCAACCCCTGGTGTAAACAATATTACTAGCCTTTTGAAGCATCTTCCATTCCCGTTGTGAAACTGTTTGCCCTCCACTTGTTAGTACTGCTTATGAGTTAGATAACCACTTGGAATGGATTGAAAAGTATTGGGCATAGTGGGGGGGTAAAGATAGGAAATTGAGAAAACGCAGGAGATATATGTAACGGAGAAGCCATAATTGTATAATACCTGTGCAGAATTTGTTTTGTTGTTTTGATCATGTCCACCCAGAATTTTATACTTCTCAATACTGTACAGATAATATTGCTTCCATTTTCTGGTGTTGAAAAGTTTCCCGGGACTAATAAACCATATGTAAATAACTCCTATGAATGGGAAGAAACAACTATATGTAAACTTGCACTTCTATGCACTTTCTTTTCTCTTGTACTCCTCTGCCTTCTACTCCCTCAAATTTAGGTTACAAGCTTTCAGGTGCGTACCTGCTGTACATGGGCTGAACTTCCAACCTATGGAACAAAGTATATTTACCAGGGATAATGATTTGAATATATGAATTATAGTATTTCCAGAACTACTATTGAAAAGACTGTTTTTGCAGAAGAATTGCTGTATACTCTAATTGAGTTCTATACTCTTCTGCAATTGTGGCTTTTCCACTTGGCATCTCTACTTCCTGATAGTCCTGAAAGTGCTGCAGTTGTGATTCTCGTGTGCCTAAAGTGAGGGTTTACTATGTCACTTCCTATTAACTTTAAAAAGCTAGAGCCTTGTTTCTGGTATTCGCAGAAAATCAGTTGTGTGCCTTAGTAGATTGTATTATAATTTCATTTTATTGTTATGCCATACCATACAGTTTCATAGCTTTCATAGACATTAGGGCTGGAAGGGACCTCGGAAGATCGAGTCCAGCCCTCTGCCCGAAGGGCAAAAAGTCAGCTGGGGTCATAAGATCCCAGCAAGATAAGCATTCAATTTTCTCTTGCAGGTGTTCAATGTAGGTGCTTGAATCACCTCTGATGGCAAGCTATTCCAGACCTTGGGGGCTCGGACAGTAAAGAACTTCTTCCTTATGTCCAGCCTGAAACGGTCTTGCAGTGGTTTATAACCGTTCCACCTTGTCATCCCTTGGGGCGCTCTGGTGAACAAACGTTCCCCCAGATACTGGTGGTCACCCCTGATAAACTTGCAGGTGGCCATCAGATCACCCCTGAGCCTGCGCTTTTCCAGGCTAAAGAGTCCCATAGTTCTCAGCCTGTCATCATAAGGTCTGTATTTCTGACCTCTGATCATGTGTGTGGCTCTTCTCTGGACTCTCTCAAGCTTCTACTTTTTGAATTGTGGGGCCCAAAACTGGATGCAGTACTCCAGCTGTGGCCTCACCAAGGCCGAGTACAAGGGGAGAATGACATCCCGGGATTTGCTTGAGAAGCATCTATGGATGCAAGCCAGCATTTTGTTCGCTTTACTAGATGCAGCATCACATTGAAGGCTCATGTTCATCTTGTGGTCAATTATGACCCCCAAGTCTCAGTCTTCCATAGTGCTAGCCAGCGTAGCACTGCCGAGCCTATAAGGATGCTGCAGGTTTTTCCTCCCAAGGTGGAGAACCTTGCATTTTTCAGTGGTAAACACCATCAGGTTCTTGTCCGCCCATTTGCTGAGCCTGTCCAGGTCAGCCTGGATTGCCATCCTGTCTTCAGGTGTGGCTGTTTTGCCCGAGTTTGGTGTCATCGGCGAACTTGGCCAGTCCGCTTCTAGACTCCAATGTCCACATCATTAATGAAGACGTTGAGTAATATGGGTCTGAGGACAGAACCTTTGGGGGACCCCACTGGTCACAGGGCACCATGACGATTGACTTCCATCAATTACCACCCTCTGGGTCCGACCACGGAGCCAATTCCCCAGCCAGCGGATCGTGGTGGACCCAAGGCCACAATTGGCCAGTTTCGCCAAGAGGTGATCATGGGATGCCAGATCAAAGGCTTTTTTGAAGTCAAGATATATAACATCAATCTCTTAAGATTTGTAAGATATAACTGCATGAAACTTTAAATCCAAAACATTCACTTTGCCTGTAACAAGGTCTGTTATGGTTTGCAGGAATCTTATCTATTTTTGTCTTAGAGGTGCCTAAATTGCATATCTGTCCATGAATTCTTGTATGCAGGAAGGTTAACAGGAATACTTAAATTGCTACAACTGAAACGCTTCATTTTCCTTTGTTTCCTCTGTGTAGTTTTACTCATTTTAACAAGCAAAATGTTGCCTTTATTTTCCTTGAGATGATCAGTTCACAATATTATGTGAAAATTTTATGTAATTATCATTATTATTATCATCCTGTGTTTTATCTTCTCAGCCAAAAAAAAAGTTTAAAAAAACAACGTATTCAGAAGCTGTGCAAAGCTTGTCTGTCAATTAACTTTTTATAAACCAAACAGACTTCAAATTATTGTATTTATTCACATATGACACATGTACCGTTTTCCAAAAATTTAGCTGCCTGAAATTTGGATGCTTGTCTTTAAATCAGGAGATGCAGTGAGCAGAGGGCCCGATCCTGCAGGAGCTAAACTGCCCAGCCCCTGCTCTTAAACCAAGTTGACAGTCAGCAGCATATGCTGAGTTATCTGAGGGCTCAGTTAGCTCAAGAAGAGGGGTCAGTCATGTCACAACCCAAAGTTGTGATTTTTGTTTTTGTGTGTGCTTTGGCACTGCTAAATTATTTTCCCGCCAAATTGCAGCTTCTTTGCACAGTGGAGTTTTCTGCTGTAAAGGAGAACCCCGGTACAAGGGAGAATTTCCCGCCAATTTGTAGCTTTCTTTGCATGGTGCATTTCTTTTTGCATCTAAGAAATGCTCGGTGCAGAGAGTTCCTGCCATTTGTATGATAATTCGAGCCCCATTATTGGCTTGCGTTAAATTATTCACACGTGGCGGCTAGTGATTGGCTTGCTAGCCGTATAAGAGGCTTGGGTGGTTTCCGCCCAAGTTGGAGAACTCCGAGGAGAACCCCGCAAGGGAGGACTCCACGAACACCAGGAGGAGGAGACTTCACACTGTGTGAAGATCTCTAAGCGCTGTGGAGCCTATTGGACCCAGCGCATTTAAAGCAGGCAACAGGGGTCTGATCAGC
>NW_005841894.1:4239344-4244071 GCF_000455745.1 Alligator sinensis
TGCTGAAACTGAACTGCCTGGCCCCTGATCTCAAGCTGTACAGGCCTTTATCTGACTCTGCAGGTACTTCTAGCTAGGACTGGGCTCTCAGCTTATTTGGCAGATATGTCTGATTTGGGAATGTGCTGTAGTATGCGAGAAAATAGTGCTGTTTGTTAGAATCTGTCTGAGCACCCCCTGCCAGCCAATTTAATGTGTGCTCATCTCTGCGTGTATTAAACCTTTGGAGTCTGTACAGAATCAAAGCACCACCTCTGTGTTGTGGTATACAGCCATATTCCCTGGCTGCATCCCCCCTTCAAAAGCTATAACCCAGAGTCCACCTCTCTGCTCCCAAGATTTCACTAGACTCCCAGCAGAGCTGAAGTACATCCTCTCCCAGAACCCTACAGAATGTGCGAGCAGGTAAACATAGGTGCACGTTTTATAATACAGAAATTATTTATGCCAAGATCCTATTCATATATATCATGAACTGGCAGAAGCTGTATAATGGCAGTTGGACTTAGTTGACTCAAGATTTTGGTATGCTCCTTTTACTTTTACCTAGAAACTTGTTTCATTCTATTCATCTGTAAGATATTTGATCTGAGGCAAGGCTCTTTAGTAAAAATATGCCCTGTTATGAAACACTTTTGTATTGCCTTGAAACAAGAGTGGGTAAGGCTATATCTAGGGTATTGAATCTTGTAAATGTTATGGCTGATCCATAGTAAAGCTACCATTTCTGAAGATAGACATGCCATCCCAAAGAATGGTTACTAACACATAAATGCAGCTAGGTTATATGAATAATGTGGTGCTTAATTTTTTAGCAAAAAAAAGTCCTGATAAGAAAGGTTGCACTTGTGTATGGGTTATTGTTGACCCTGAAGAAATTCATGCCCCCATGTCAGCTTCGTGTCAACTTATTTGTAGTAGGAATATGGATGTGAAAATGTCAGTTTTTAACTTACTTGTACTTTTATTTTTAGGCACTGCTGTCTATTTGGAAACATTTCAAATTAAGGTTTAAAAGCATACTGCTTGTGTATGATCTTTTTGCTGAACCTGTGTGTAACCCTGTTAAAATATCTCTATTTTGTGTAGCAACCTCTGTGATGCTTATTTGCATACCCTCATTGGTATGCGTGATCAAAGAAACTTCTGTGCTTGTTTTGGCTGTGATAACATATTTAACAGTTTGAATATAAGGGGCCAGGTGAGTCAGGCTTGTGTACACTTGCCCTGCTTTCTAAAATTTGTAAAGTTTATAAGGGTACTGATGCTGTAGGAGAAAATAGGGTGAGTGCTGACCCCTTACTTACCTTTACCCAGACTTCTGTGGAGGTCTAAGATGGAGGGTCCCTTGGCTCAGGAGTTGAAGAGGCTTCTGAGACTTCCTCCAGGAACTATCCCTTGGGATGGCATTGCACTGTTATCAAGTCTTTTGGAGAAGAGTACTTGTGACATACAAATCTCTAATGGGTTTGGGTTGAGGCCAGTTGCCCAGTTGTTTCTAAAAGAGCTGAAATACCTTTAGTAGTAGGTCAGGCTGAAACCTATATCAATTTTATATTAAAAGAGCTGAAATCCTTAAGCTTTCTCAAAGAGTAAAAAGTAGAGCGGGTTCCCCAAAAAAGTGGCAGTGAGGAGCAGTGATAGTAGTGCTGTCACTGCTCTCTGTCCCCCTGCAAAGTAGTGGGTACAGCTCCATGCTGATTTTTGGCGGAGCGGCGGTGACCTAAGTGTCGTGGCCAGAGATGTGATCTCCACAGGAGATCTTGAAGGAGAACGCCCCCCCCCCCACACACACACACTTCTTGGACTGCAAAAAGTAGCATTTCCTGGGAAAGGGGAGTTTCAGATAGACGGTAACTGAGCAGGAGAGTGTGTGTTTGATTGTTAAACACACCTATTATTATATACCCCAACTGAGATATTGTTTGATAAGGTTTTGAAGTTCTCATTTCCCTTTAATAAAACTTGTGTTTTCTAGTGGATAAAAAATTGCTTGAGAATGGGGAAATTATTCTTTTAGGACCTCTAGTAAAGATTATTTTTCCCAAGTTTCTGGGTTGGAGACTTGAGCCAAAACCCCCACATTTGAATCTGGCCCTTGTACTTCTCTCCAGGGCCCGGCAAAGGGTTGCATGTGTTAATTGGATTATGTTAAGTGACAGTGCGTGAAAATATGCTAAAAATGACCTAAACAGTGAAAATGATCCACACCTTCAGTTATGTTGACTACTCATGTTTCTGGTAAACAGTTAGTTTCTATGTAAATTGTATTCTCCAAATGCCTTGATTTTTTTTTTCTTTTGTCAGATAAAATATACATATGATTTAATTCCAATAGCACTGAAAGTCTAGTGGAGTGCAAGTCATTTTCATAGGACTGACTTCAGAAAACTTGACTCTTTTCCTAGTTATTAAGTTTATGTTGCTGCTTTTATGGGGATGATTCTAACCTTAATAAATAGTGTTCATAGTGGTAAGACTTTTGATCTCTCTTCATATTTTCTTTTAAAATCATAACGAAATATAACTGACATTGAGTTATCTAGTAAGCTGCAATTCACAAATCTTAACATTACCAAATGGTAATCTCTACTATGCTAATATTTTACTCTACTAATGCTATACAAAACTGGTTTATTAGTAAAGCTTGTCATAATCATCTTTAAGAGTAAATTAATGTTTGGATAATTTTTACTTCGGTGTAATGACTAATTTTGATCTGAACTCCGGATCAGTCTCAAAAGCCTAATGTTTGAAGAAATAATAATAATAATAATAATAAAATACTTTTCTGGTGTTATTTTATTATGGCAGTTGGGTCCTATAGTAAAAGCAAAGTGTGAATGAGTTATGCTGCCATAATTCTTTTTTTTTAATTTTATCTCTAAATAGGCACCTGCTTCCACTTATGGAATCAATTTTTATATACAGTGAGCCACACTTCTGCACTTGACAAATAAGAATAATGAAAGTAATTAGGGCTGGTGTGTTTTGGGGGAGAGAATTGAAAAACACAGTACAACATAGAAAAATTATGTGAAACTGATTTCATACTTGTATCAGTGAGTTACTATACTAATTTGAAGCACCTTGATAAAGTTTTGGAAAACAATATAGTGGTGCATATTAGTGATTTGTTGCATATTTATGTTCTTGCTGTTTGAATTTTGTGGCTTAAAGTGATTGGACTTGGTTTATAGCAAACAACTTTATCTAATTTGCTCATTTAGTTAAGATGCCAAATTGTCATTTGGACTATTTTCCCAGCTCCATTTTTATTCTTGTGCTTTAAACTTCATGTAGGTCCTCTTACTTCTTTTTTTAAATAAAATGCTACTGCTTTCGCCAATCTGGGAATGAGAATAAGAACTGAGATTTGTGTATCAATTCACTTCCAAGACAAGTAAAGATTCCCTTCTTACACAATAAAAACAACCAAATGCAGTAATAATAATGTGTCTCTGGTTTGAAATCTAGGTCTGTTCATATGAAATACCACTAATCCAGTCTGTCATCAGCTCTGTTTTTTCTTGGGTTGTTGTCCCAGTGACTCTTTTGGTATGCCCCTTAAGCTGGCAGTGAGCGGTAGCTGGAAAAACTAGAAAGCATCTACATTTATTTCTGAATTGGGTCCCAATTCTGTGTGGTTGGGTTGGTTTTTTTTACATAGATGTATCTTGCTTTAAGTCTGTGGAAAAGCAGCATCCCTTCCCTGCAGTGCTGCAGGACAAAAATAACTATTTCTACTAACAAAAATATGTCCAGAAAGGCAGATGGAATGGGAGTTACAAACCTTCTTAAATGTGCTTGGGCGCTGTCATTTGTTAATGAGGTAGTTGTTTTGGGAATCATTTGAGACATCCCTTAATTCAGGCCATTCTCTCCTTTTACTTTTCACTCAATATTAATGTGAAGAAGTCTAGGGGACAACTTGTATAGATCCATAAAAGGCTGAGACTTGTTTTTCTTTTATCACTAAGTCATTGTGTGGAATCAAAGCATTGACATTGCATCAAGGGTTGATGTAGCCTGGATTTCATAGATTTCATAGACATTAGGGCTGGAAGGGACCTCAGAAGATCATCGAGTCCAGCCTCCTGCCCAAAGGGCAGGAAGTCAGCTGGGGGTCATAGGATCCCAGCGAGATGAGCATCCAGTTTCATCTTGAAGGTGTTCAATGAAGGCGCTTGAACCACCTATGGTGGCAGGCTGTTCCAGACCTTGGGGGCTCGGACAGTAAAGAATTTCTTCCTTATGTCCAGCCTGAAACGATCTTGTCATAGTTTGTGACCATTCGACCTCATCATCCCTTGGGGCGCTCTGGTGAACAAACGTTCCCCCAGATACTGGTGGTCACCCCTGATAAACTTGTAGGTGGCCATCAGATCACCCCTGAGCCTGCGCTTTTCCAGGCTAAAGAGCCCCAGGGCTCTCAGCCTGTCATCGTAGGGTCTGCTTCCCTGACCTCTGATCATGCGCGTGGCTCTTCTCTGGACTCTCTCAAGCTTCTCCACATCCTTTTTGAATTGTGGAGCCCAAAACTGGACACAGTACTCCAGCTCCGGCCTCACTAAGGCCGAGTACAGGGGGAGAATGACGTCCCGGGATTTGCTTGAGAAGCATCTATGGATGCAAACCAGCATTTTGGTTGCTTTACTAGCTGCAGCATCGCACTGCAGGCTCATGTTCATCTTGTGGTCAATGATGACCCCCAAGTCTCTTTCTTC
>NW_005841894.1:4245865-4278257 GCF_000455745.1 Alligator sinensis
TCGGCTTGCAGGGACGCGTAGCTTTCCTTAACATAGAGAGCTACACCCCTGCCCCTTTTCTCTACACGATCCCTCCTGTACAGGGTATAGCCATCTATCCCCATGGTCCAGTCATGGGTGGAGTCCCACCAGGTCTCAGTTATCCCTATGACATCGTAATTGTTTAATTGGAGAAACTGATCTACTGTATTTACCCAAACCCAAGATGACTGTGACTTTAAGATTACCCTCCAGAAATTGGATTGTATATGTGAAAAATTTGTAAATTTGTTGTTTGCCATGCATAGAATCAAATTACGGGAGAGTCATTTTATACTTGTCCGCACCTACTGTTGTAGGAAAAAGTGGCATGGGGCAGGCAGCTTGCTTCCCCGCAACCTGCTCCCATGCCACTTATGTCTCTTGGCACCAGCTGTTATCTCCCTGTCTCCCCAACTCCCCATTGCTTATTCAGTGAGGTGGCTTTGGCATGGAGCATGCAGTGGCTTTGCGTCTGGAATCAGACCTGGAGCCTCAGGAGCTCCCCTGTTGAATGGTGGGGAGGGGAGGGAGGATGGTGGGGAGGTAACCTTGTCTTGGATGCGAGTAAATACAGTAATACTTTCAATAGCAACTGTCACAGATAAATGCCCTCTTTTTCCTTCCTGCTGTTTTCCTTCTAAGCAAACCCAAAGCTGTGTGTCTTCATATTTCCCTTCCTAAGGATAAGTTTTCAGACTTGAAGGCTTTGTCTTTTTACTACTGAAAATTCCTTACAAGGGCTTGATCAAGAGAGAATTCCTCCTTAAAGTTGATGTCGCTTGCCACAACAGCGATGAATTCCATCAGGAAAAAGATTATAACTGAATACTTGCCTCCCTCCATCTATCCCTTTAATCTATTTTCTTCTCATCAGTTTTCCTAGATGGCGATAGGCAAATGATAGATTTGACAGATGCTGTCAATGGACTATCCTGGGTACCTACCATCCAAGAATGTCAGATTTCTTTGTAAAAGCTCACAGTTGGCTCTCCAAGTTGCTTCCAATTTGTTTGCCTTTTTTTCTTGAGTTTCTGTAAACTATGTTTCTTTTAAAACAAACTGGAACTGTTCGTTAAGATGGAGATTCAAAATAGCAAGCTCAATGTCATGGTAGATGCAGTGCACAGCCCTCGGAAAAGTGTCTTTTATCTAAACTTCTCCACATCATGTGAACTGTGTTAACTGCTGCACAGAGTTTTAGTTGTGCTTTGAAGTTTTCTTCCCTGATCTTCCAGAATTCAAAAGGTGTTGTACATTCAAAATCAAAGAAAGTAAACATTAGCAATTAGCCAGCTTTCATAAATCATCCGTATCTAATGAACTCAGTTCTAGGCATGTCAGTGGATTCATGAGCTAGTTCAGTACTAAACCTGTCTTTCTAAGTGCATTTGTGAAATGTCTGGCGTTACTGCAGAAAGAAAATGATCTTGATTACTAGTTTTAAAATATTCTAAGTAGTGCCTTTGCTTTTTCTCTAGTGTATGTGAAACGCTGTCCATAAATAACTGCTGATCAACCTCTCTGTCTTCCTTCAAAAATCTGCTTTTAGATTCTTCTGCCAGAGAGCCAAGAATGAAAATTTGACAGTGGTTAAGCAGCTGGTGAACTGTGACCTATGCTTATTGTATTCAGTAATGGTCTTATTACTTCCTTACTTTCCCTCATTATGTTAATTTAATTGTGCTACCTTGTGTTTTATATTGTAAGCTCTTCAGTGACTGTCTTTGTTACGCTTTGACAGTATATAGCACAGTGAGATCATCCTTTCATTATATAAGTATTAAAGAATAGTAAAAGACTTTGTAGTTTGCTTGTTTCAATCCATTAGGCTAACTTTTACTTGCAAGTTTGAGGATTCCAACCTCTCGTGCCAAAATCTTGTTTAGAAACTTTGGAATGGACTTAACCAAAGTAGCAAACCTTTGAAGCTGTTCCTATTCTATTTTATAGTTCAGTCTAATGCTAGAAGTTTTATGAGCACAGGTAGATCCATCGAATTTCATGTAAGATGCTGGTGTATATATGCATAGGACCATTATGATCATGTCAGCATATGAAAGGACCAGAAAATTGCAGAGTTAAGTGGGCAGGAACCGATTGGATAGCAGCTGTTCATTTGTTTATCCTGTGGTGAGTGAAAGTTGAGATGGAGAAACTTAATTCTGTTTCATTCAAAAGTAATGCTCCGGTTTAGCCTTCATTGACCATAGCATAATTGCAAGCGTACGAAGTTACTATGTGTTAGTCGCTGTTGTAAGTCTCTAAGTTTCTTTTACCTATCTGACGTGATCATGTGTCCATATTCATAGATTTAATTTCCTAACATGGGCCAAGGAGACTTGCCCAATATAAATTGGCAGTTCTGCATCATATGTACTTCTTCAGTTGTCCAGTGTCTTGTCTCTGCTTCTGTCTCCCCACCCCCATCTCAAAAAAACTAACAATCCCCCCCCCAAAAAAAAATAACCCCAAACAAACAAACACCTCCTATAGGATGGTTTGTGCTTCAAATTCCTTTTTCTTTATGTTTAAATGTATTGTATATGTATACGTTTGCAAATCAGCCCTTTGACTGAACTCACTGAGCAATTGTTAAAGAGGACATCTATAAAATTCAGACATTGTTAATTTAAATTGTTTTACAGCAGCAATTAAATATATCTGCTTAATTTTTTTTTAAACTTGCATCATATAGTCACCACTGGCTTTACCCTGGAAAAGCAGAAACTGAACTGAAAATATGTATACATCTGAAAGAAGATGCTCTTATAAACTGAAAGAGATGGAAAATAAAGAGATGAATAATATTGCAAAAATATTCTTTTTCTTTTTTTCCTTTTAGAAACTGGTGAGTGAGGTTATCTTAAATGGTTGAAAGCATATTCAGAATTTAATTATGCCCATTACATAAATGAATCACAGCCAGTATAACCTGTTTTATGAGCAAGGATTAGAACAGTGTCAAATCTTACCCAACACTTAAAGATGTTGGGTCAAACTTTTGAACAAAAATGGCCAGGAAAAATATGAGCCCTTAAATGTCTCATGTTTTATTGACCTTTTGATTTCACAAATGGGGTGTAACATGCTATGCTATGGTACCCATTCAAAGAAGGTCTTTTTAATGCAGATTGTTACTTTCTTCATAATTATTCATTCCTTTTTTTTTATTTTATCAAAGGTAGCCAGTATAGCTTTTCTGAATATGCACTTGAAGCATAAGAATACAATAGTATGTTTTGAATAATTTGCATACAAACTCGGGGCGCAGTCCTTTAATTTAGTACTGTTGAAGTATGCATTACAATATATAAATTAAGAGCTTCCTTATGCAGTGGTTAAACTAATTAACAAAACCAAAAGATAACAAAAAAAACCAAGCAAATTTTGCCACACATCTGTAGGTTCGGTTGTACCCAGCATATATAGCAGTAAACTACTCTTCCCTCTTCTACATTTCAATAAAATTGTTTTACGCTATTTTATAGACCATTTTAAGGTATTTTGTAGTCTATATTTTCCTGTACTGTTACTCTCTATGTGGTAATGTTACCTCTAGTGTATCCTATCATAATTATTAGGCCTGTGCGAATAGGGAAGTATTCAATTTGGATTTGGATTCGGCCAATTCGAAGGACAGTGATTCGATTTGGATCACTGTCCTGAATCGACTCGACCAAATGAGCTTCAGAAGATTGGGCGCTGATTCGGAGAGATTCAGTGATTCAGATTGGCCAGGGAGAGGTTCTGCAGCTCCTCCAGCTGTGCCTGCCTCTCCCTGGGTGGGGGGAGCCACAGGAGAATCCCCCATGGCTGCCTTGCCTTGTCCCGGCACTTTAAAAAACAAAACGAAACAAAAAAAACCCAAAGCCCCACGCTCACCGGCTGCAGCAGTGGCAATTGGGGCCTCTGGGCACTCGTGGCAGAGCTCATGCTTGCGCAGTGGGGGGCAGCAGGGATCGCCCCCTGCTTGGCATCTACGCAGCAGCTGCCCCATGACATGGGTGCAGCACAGCTTGGCAGGGTGCTGCGTGCTGCCTGGGAGTTGGGGCTGTGTGCTGCCAGGATCCAGATGACGGGTGGAGCCACTCCAGCTCCCAGACAGCATGTGGCACCTTGCCGAGCCACACTGCATTATGCCATGGGGAAGCTGCTGTGCGGGTGCCAAGCGGGGAGTGATCCCCACTGCCCCGTGCTGCATGGGGAGATTCTGCCATGGGTGCCAGGGGCCCCAATTGCCACTCCTGCAGCTGGTGAATATGGGGCTTTTGAAAAGTGCTGGGACTAGGCTGGGGCCGGGTGAGGGATGGGGTCAGGCAGAGCAGCCATGGCTCTTCCAGCTGTGCCTGCCTCTGCCCTGGCAGGGGGAGCCATGGGGGCTCATCCCTGCTGCCACGTGCCCAGCTGGGGGTGGGGGTGGTCGTGATGCAGGTGCAGCTCTCCGGGCGGCAGCAGGGCATAGCCCCTACTCCCAGCACTGTTGCACCCACATCAGCACCAGGAGTGGGGGCCATGCCCTGCTGCCGCTTGCCCTCTTCTGCCTGGAGTGAGCTGTGCCCACATCCTGCCCCCCCCGCCCCGGTTGAGCAAGCGGCAGCAGGGCAGAGCCCCCACTCCCAGTGCTTCCATGCCCACGTCCTACAGTGCTCCTGCCCTCCTTCCCAAGGCAGCTGTCAGCTGCCTGTTTAGTCTATGGCCAAATCTCTGAATCGGCTGAAACTTTTTCCAAATCTTTTCCAAATCAGTTTGGATGCTTTTAATCAATTCGGAGCTCATATTTGATCTCCCGAGTTGATTAGATTCAGTCTCCAAATCGGGCTGAATCTCCTCTGAATCAAATCAGCTACCGAAGCTTTGCACAGGCCTAATAATTATTACAATGCCAGATGACCCACGATGCGTCTGAATTCCATGAGATCCCTTAGAAAAGCTTGCAGTTTTAACATTAAAAACTTGAAGTAGGTTGCTTTTTGTGAAACCAACACACATTGCGCTGCATGTTGCAGAAAACAGAGATGGCCAAACTTGGTGTTAAATAGCTCACTGAGGGAGCCTTGAAGTACCTTGTTACAGTTTCTTTTTAAAGCTGGTATCACAGAAACCTAATTTGACAGTACTGAAGTCTTATTTTAATGCCAACACATTATTCTTATCAGCCTTCAAAATCTCAATCTGATTACTTCCATTCTGTATATATCATCTTTAAACATAGATTGTCACAGGGACTGTACAGTGAAGAATATTAGAGATTAAAATACTTCAATTGAAAATTGCCTCTTAATGTAAAGCTTTGAAATTTTAATAAGCCCTGAAATCTAATGCAAGCATCTACCACATCAGACTAAAATCAGGATTATATCTAGTTGGAAGGTGGCTTATATTCTGTTGCTGTCTTGTGTCAGTCAACTTGGGTATGTCCATACAGCCTTGCCAAAGTAGAGATAGGTTTGGTCATACTTAGAGGTGGAAGTTTTGGGAGCCTATAGGCACAGACAGAAATACAGCTTCCAGGTATAACTCATGGCACTTCCTGTGAAACACCATGAATTAGACCAATCCTCCTGACCCAACAAACGTTAGCTGTTGGGTTGGGATGGTGAAAGATCCAGCTCCAATTTGGAGCCAATCCAGGGAGAAAGTCTCATCCATCTTTTCAACCTCTTCCCCTAGGTCCTCCCCCCCCTCCCCCCTCCCTTTCAGCTACCATTCTGTTTCAGAGTAGGCAGGGGAGGGTGGGCCCACTTTACCCTCCCCCCGCCCTGTGCAGCACTGGCTGGGCACCCCCCTGAACAAGCTCCCTTCTCCCCCTCTGATTCTATAAGCAGCTTCAGGAGCAGTGCTGGGCTGCATCAGCTGAGCCCTGCTCCCAGTGCACGCAGACACTGGGAAGGTGCTCTGCTTTGGAACGCCTTCAGCAGAGCCCTCGTGTAATGAGGGTATAGATTGTGGTGGGATCGGGCCTTTTTAAAGCGCTTTGCAGCCATGCACTTCTTTGGTCACGGCTATAGAGCACTTTCAGGGGACAGTTCGGGCAAATATTGTCACTTCCATCTGCACCTTTTATGAGACTTCACTTGTGAAAACTTTGATATTCATGGACTTTCAGGGTTGTGGGTAGAGAGGGAAGGAAGGTACCAATTTGGATATGTTAGGTGAAGACTCAATAGAATGATTCAAAGGTTAACTATACGCATCACCCTTTCTGTAGATATTAAATATGGGAGAAAAACCTTGTGTTTCTAGAAAAAAAATACTTTGTCAAGTATTGTAGTGTTCGGCAAGAAAAGAGAATGTATTTACAACTGTAAAAAAAAAAATATGTAAAAGCTAGAAAATATAGAATGTTTTAGCACTTTATTTCAAATTTATCATGCTTTGCACATGATACAGTAGTAGATTATTTATAATATAAAATAATAGTTACTGTTCCAAATGAGTGTAATTAATGATTGATGGGCTCGCACTGGCATGTCATTGTGTTTTTAAGTATCTAACAACTAACTAGCTAACTAGTTTATAAGAACATCTCCTCTCTCAATTTTTATTAAGGATGTCATGGATTGCCTTCCAGGAGGTGCTTGCTTGGGACCCTTGAGGCCTTGTTTAGTTTCTGGAAGCCAGACCAGACTTGGTTTCTGGAGTGTGGGGGGAGTCTGAGCTCCTTCCCACTTACCTCTTACCTTTAATCTTCTTTCCATGGCCCTTGACACCAGAAGTAAGCATTCAGTTCTGTTCCTGAGAGGGACTTCACCTCTTCTTTGGTTGACTGAGCACAACCCATAGCTCCAAATATAACAGCAGACAATTTCTTCAGTAAAGGCATTTACTGGGGCAAAGGCTGGTTATCTACAAGTTCTCTGTCCCAAAGGGGTTAAGCAATCCCTCTGTCCCCAATCCAGCCTGAACAAACCTGAGCACCCCCAGAAATACTCACTTTGTTTAAACAGAGCAATTCAAGGTTCTTCTGTGCTAAATGTGCATCTGGTCTTATCTTGCATGTAGTCAGCCCTTCCACTTAACCTCTGTATAGAGGCTAAAGTGGTAAACTGAGTCACGCTATTGTAACAACAATTTGAGTATAGTTAACACAGAAATATCACAATAAAGCATACAGTTCCTCAGAGGCATAAAGAAGAAACTAATTTCTCTGAAAGTTTAACCTTTTGCTGATTTATAATACTTTAAATGAACTCTGTGGATCAGCTCCTGGATATAAGATTCTGCATCTCTCAACACTTTTTCTATCTTTCCTTTTTTTCAATGTAAATTAACACCTAATTATTTTCTTTGTAGGCAGTTACTGGAAAAAGTTTTGGAACCAAAAGCTTTCGAGCAGCTCTAGAAAATGGAGTCCTGCTGTGTGAGTGAGTATTGGGTTCTTTTAAAGTAAAAGTTCCATAGCTTAAATATATTTACTAATAAAGATAAATTTATATCACTTGTTCACCTGGTTTCCTTGGTTGCAAACAATATTTATTGGAATAGATTATATGGATTGCTCTTTAGCCCCAGGCCACATTCAGGTTTGGAACAGTAATA
The DNA here is from genome assembly GCF_000455745.1 of Alligator sinensis. NCBI lineage: Eukaryota > Metazoa > Chordata > Crocodylia > Alligatoridae > Alligator > Alligator sinensis. Next base: position 4,253,426 of record NW_005841894.1, read on the forward strand.
CTCTCAAAGTATCACTTGTTATACTTGGGTGAATCTCTAGCAAACAAACCTTATAGATAAAACATATGGGGAATATGAACTTTCTAATGCTGCCTGCTCAACTGCCTGGACTTGTGTTTACAGTGTAATTGGGCTTGCTCCTCAAGTATTTCATTTTATACCAAGTGAGGATGTGGCCAGAACTTTTAGTTGCCTTGGTATAAAAAAATAGTGTGTATATGTATAGAATATACAAATATTCAATTGTTTTTAAATTGCATGTGCTATGTGAGTATGATGAGTATCTACTCCAAAACTGCAGGCAGTAACATGGTTTTATGAATCAAACTATGGCTCTGCATGTTTTTGTGTTTGCATGGGGTAATGCAAATTAACCCATTTCTGGCTTAATTTCATCGTTGGAATCAAAACAAGTCATGTCTGGTGTTCAGCTATTTTTAGATTTTTCTGCCCTTGGCTCTCTCTAAAATATGTATTCCATTTACCTGTGTAATGGGTTTGGAATTACTGGACTGACTTGGGTTGACTACCAGGGTGAGTTGGAAAGATAGAACATTATGCCCATCGCATGGTTTTTCCCTTAAAAAAACAAACAAACCAACTCCCCCCCCCCGACCCTCACTCATTAAAGCATGATTCAGGTCCAGGTCTTCTATTAGCATCAATCTCCAATGATTTTTATAGGACAGGAGTAAATTAATCAAAATGCCACCAATACAGCAATATCTTGGTGGAGAATTCCTAGGGGAATATTTATAAGTAGCCCTTTCTTTGCACTTCAGAGTAAATGGAGAGTGGCAGTTAACAATATTAGGCTCAAGTCAGGTAGAATCAGTTAGGCTATAACTGGGACAGGAAATTATTTCAGGTGGAGGGTTGCTTAACAAAGTTAAGGACACAAGTGCCCCTGACTGCTACTGCCTGCCAGCTACATACCATGGCGGGGGCGGGGGCACACCCCTGTCCTTCCCCCCCCCCCCCAACATGCTGCCCAGCTGAGCTCTGTGCTGCTCCCACCCCTCTGGGCACGGGCTTCATACTGCCACCAGCCCCATGCTCCTACCCAGATGCAGCTCCACCCCTGCCGCTTCCCTGCCTGGAGTGAGCAGGACACTGGAGATGCCAAGCAGATCCTTGGGCAGTGGCAGCCCTCCCTGGAAGCTGCCTGCTGGCTGGGCCAGGCCCTTTTGCCCACGAGGGTGGGAGTGAGGCACAATAGGGTATATATTTTGTGTGTGTGTGTGTGTGGGGCTGGGTAGGGTACAATTTGTTGGTGGGGGCCATGGGCCAGATGAAAGTGCCTGGTAGAAGCTGTATTTTGCCCGCCCCGGTTTATCAGGTGCTACTTCGCCTTGCTTTTATACATCTGTGGGTAAATTTTATTTTGAAGTATGGAACTAAAGTGGATGCCAGCATTTTATTTGCAAAGTTTCTGAACTTCATTAATGCACCTTTTATCTGTGTGCTGTCCTCTGCGCTTGCTTTTTTTTAATTTTTAATTGGTTTGGGTTTGGGAGTTTTCCCTTTCCCCTCCTACCCACTTATCCCTTCCAACCTTTCTTAATGATTGCTTTCTCCATCTGCAGTGGCATGTGAGAGTTTAAACAGGAATATGAAAATAAGAACGTATAATTTCTGAAGAGCCAAAAATGCTACGTAGTTGGAAATCTTGTCAGATTCTTTGCTTTCATTGGATATTAGCAGAGCATTTTACATCAGGACTCTTAAGTATTTTATTCCATCTTGATAGTATCCTGTTAGGTCAGAATCTCTCCAAATCTCATATAGGTTTTTGGTTTAATAAATGGAACATTAGAGAGAACCTTGTAAATATAGTGGGGGGAAGTGTGCAATACAAAGAAAAACAATGAAACCTCCAGGTATAATTAAAAAAATCTTTAAGAGCTAGCAGCCTGAACAGATATATATTTTAATCCTTTGCCAGCTTTGTTGTCATTTGGTTGGCCAAAGCTTGTCAGAATAGTTTGTTTGGCAGATGGCAACTGTCTTTCGAAGCTAATCAGCCTAATTTATCTGTAACTAATAGCCCTGTGCAATCCAATGCATCTTTAAATTTTTTCTGCTGAGCAGGTTGACTTGGGTGGCATACAATATTCTATGAAGGAAAAATAATTATCTGTATTGTGCTAACTTGTTTGAGGTTTTGCTTAAGTTCTATAGATGTCTTTTTATATTATAATCTTAATCTAATATATACAGAGGTAAAAGGGGAGAAAAAATGGTGTTATGAACATGGTCCAAAGTTTTGCAAGTGCTGTATTTTATCAGTAGTCTAGTGGAAGACAAGAATTCCAACAGTATCAGAGTTTGCAGTGCATTCTGTGGCAAGGAAAACAAATTTAAAACATCTTGTTACGGTAACGTTCAGTGGTTTATAAACTGTAACAAGAACCAATGCAAAAATGATGCATTCAGAAGCTAAATAATTCTTTTGAAAACCCACTTCAACACAATAATCAAAGCTCGTGTTTAGCAGACAATTAGAAGGATGTTGATTCTAAAACCTACAGTAGTGAAACCTTAACTCCACCACTACTGCAGGCAGCAGTGGTATCTTGCATGCTGCCAGTCTCCACGTTGTGTTTAGGATCTTAATAGCATTCATAAAATATACCCTGAGAGGTGAAGTGTCTTCTACCCTGCATTCCTCTTTAAAATCTAATTCTGCTTTAGGTATTTAGTTACTTTAATGCATCAGGGACTAAATCTCTTGGGCTAATGGAATAAAACATAGAATAGTTTTCCTCTAGTTATTCTAACCCTTACAAAAACTATTTTCTTTTTAATATATTTTATTAAATTGCTTGATCTTGAGATGCACAATGAGGAAACACATGAAGTAAAACAGCATGACACTTGCAATGATGATGAAAAATATTATTTCATGTTCCAAGGGAGTAATTGGCTTGGATTACTTGAGTCTGAGTACCTAACTTGAGCATCCAAGCAAGCCATTTACATGCATAACCTATATGTTAAAAAGTGTATGTGGCCGCATGCTTCATACATGAATGACAGTGTATTGAAACAGTCTTACAGACTTGAATTGAATTTGTGCTTTGAACAATTATAAGTTTAAATACAGTAGTTCTAAAATTCATATTGAGCTTTCTTGGTGAGAAACATTTTTTTCTTACCCTGTGCTAATTATAAGGGGCCTCAGATTTGGATAGAGAAAATTAAGTAACCTTATTTTTTTAATTAATGTGACTGGGGTTTAATAACATAGTACTTTCAATACAAACATATCAGTTTTTTTGTAATTTGCAGAGTGAATGGTGTCCTCTGAAAAAATATTTCTAGAAGAAGCCTTTTAAGAATAAGATTCTGAGAAACTAGAGTTGGCTGACCTATAGCATGTGCGTCTCAAATGGCATGGGTAGTCTCTGTGTGGCACCCAGCAGATCAGGGAGGGGATAAACAGCACAGTGGCAGATAGGGCAGAAAGCAGAGCAGCAGATCAGGGAAGAGAAGGGGGCCAGTGTAGCATTTGTTAAGGGTACAGGGCTAATTTGTGGTACTCCTGATGAAGATTGCCCCCAACTGACTTGCAAAACCTGATCCTGTACCCATTCCCATGTTTCTTGTATCTTTTTACCCGTTTCTTCTGCCATTCACAGCAATCCTTTGTACAGCTTCTCTCTATATTGTGTGTGATCAATTCACTTTTCATAGTTGAAAATGTTGAATCTAAACATCTTATCTGTCTTTAATAGGTACAAATATAAATTAGAATTGGAGAAAATATTTTTTCACAAATACACTCTTTTGTTTTATCTTTTGAGTTGTATGTTATAACAAAACAGCAAGTCAAATTACTCTCATTTTATTTTTAGTTTGATTAACAAGATCAAACCTGGAATCATCAAGAAAATCAATCGTTTGTCTACTCCAATAGCTGGCTTGGTAAGTAATGAAACCAGTTTCGATACCTTCAGTGTGTAATCTGAAAGAAATGTTGCTCCTCACTTTGTTTTATATTTGAATATAAAAAAGTCTCTTTACTTTTCTGTACAATAGCTACCTTCCTGCTATACCATGTTTCTATGTGGTTGCTGTTGTGTTCACTGAGTAGCACAGTTCTTTGTGCATGTTTTAGCTATGTGTATGTTTTTCTTTTGATATTTGAATAAGTAAAAGAAAAAAAAGAAAAAAAATGGTTGTGTATCCAATGATACCTCTGCTCATTAGTCAGATTACATATTAGTTTTGTCATTTTAATTGGTTCATCTCTATATGAAAGCAGCATCAGGCTCTAATCAAACACAGAACATTGTGAATCCTAGGAAGAAATCATATGACAAAGTCAAGCCCTTTAAGAATTCTTGGGTCTCTGTGGGAGCAGTGAACATAGGCAGGTTAATCTATATATTGAAAAACGTAACTGTTAGAAAGAGAAGAGCAGAGTGCACTTTAACAGGTTCCACCCATTTATGTGATGGCTGCTTTGCACATTTTTCAGCTTGCTCACAAAAACTAGAGAAGTGCATCTGTTTCAGCTATCACATGTTGCTGTTAACTGGGAAAACTAAGTAACTTAAATTTATTTTATTTTTACAGCAAGTCTCCAAATAGGTTGCCAATAAGTTATTTGGCAGACTTGCAGGCAAAGAAAGATAGAATAAAACATTCAGCAACTATGGAGTACTTTTCTCAAGATGAGTTTTATTTTAAATGAGAGCAAATAAACTCAAAATACTGAGTATTAAGGTTAGTTTTCTAGCCTTCCTCAGACTGGAAGGGATAAAATGTGCTTTTCCTCTTCAGAAGCCCTTCCTGCCTATGGAGAAACTCAGTCCAAAGTATTTTTCTGGCCTGAAGTCTGTCCTGTTTATTCTGTTTCCAGAAGTAGAAAACCGTGCATCTCCTAATTTTAAAATCCCCAAAATCACAGACAGACTTGTATCGGTTGACTTTCCATATGTTGTGAAAGCACATGTACATCAGCTTTCTGAATACTGGCACACTTAATATTTGGTGTGCTTCAGCACCATGCAGTCATGCCATGTCCCCTCTCTTTGGGCATGTCTACACATGCATAAGGCATTTTGCCTAATACGCATTCAATTTGCTATCTCCAGTATGAGGTAATAAACAAACGCTCATTAGGCTGCCTAAGCATCATTGTTTTTAAGTGATGCTTTATGTGCAGTAGCCTATTTTACTGTGCATTATCGTAATTGCAGTTTTTTACATGATGCTTTAATGTGCAGTAAAATGGGTTACTGCACATTAAAGCACATGTGTAGATATGCCCTTCCTGATTGCTTCAAAATTACTACAAAAGCATGCAATAAAACTTTTCTCTTCAGGGGCTAGAGATAAGAATCGCTGAATCCCTCTTGCCTTTGGTCTCTGGAGCTAAGTGCAGTTCAAAAAGCCTGGGGCTGAATCAGTGGGCATTCACTTTTGATTCTGGAAATGTAGCCATATGCCTGCAGTGGCCCAGGCCAGAAGCCAGGAGGTGCTAGAGCATGTCTCCCTGCTCAGCTGGAGCAAACAGCTTGGGCTAAGGCTAGCCTGCCTACCTTGGGGGAGGTAAAAAGCATCCTGGGATGCTGGGGGACTGAGAGTGAACTTAAATTTGGAAAGGATCTGCAATTCAATAAACCAGTTTAACCTAAACCAGTTAAGTCTGGTACTACATCCATTCAAGTTTATCTTAAACCAGTTTCGGCTATTTTGAAAGTGGTTTGTGTGCAGTGAACTTCTGTTGTGTTACAGATTTGAACCAGATCACTTGTACCATTTTGTGTGTAATTTCTGTCCCTTGAGTAGAAGTTTCCAAGGGCCAAGCATGCAGGAGAATGCTCACTGATATCTCCTCACTTTTCCCCTCCCCCTGGCAGGGAGGTGGTGAGCAGAGCATTGTAGGATGCTGAAGGATCACTTGAGGGTGTAGACATTTCAGGAAGTACTTCAAAATGAAGCACTTCAAAGATGTTTCTCTTTCTTTTCTTGAGGATCATTTTTTTTAAGCATTTTCGCCATTTTTAAGGGCTTCTTCAATTAATATTTCCACCCTCACTTTATGGAGTGCTGCAAAGGCATTTGAAGTGCTTCAGACAGTATGTGTGCTCATGGCCTGAGGCTACATCCCTCAGTTTTAAAAAGCCAAGGTGTACAGAGATTCAGGCATGGATTCTGTACTCTGTTAGAAGTCAGAATTTAGGGGAAATTTACAACCAAAATATTGGACTGTTCTAAGTACAGGTTGAGAAAATATGTACTTATTCAACAAAAGTAGAAGGCAGAATATCTGAAGTTAGTTTTAGGGAATTTTGTTTGATTTTTTTTTTTTTGTTGGTTTGTTTTTTACATTATAAAAATCTAGCTAGTAGTTGGGCACAGTGTGACATTCTTCAGAGATGAGGAGGGTTAAGTGATCAGCTCAAGGCCATAGTGTTGGGTTAACTTTGTACATGTGCTTGTGTAGCTTATGGAAAGCCCACATTTGCATTTCTACATCAAATAAGTACATGAAGCAATAGTTGTTTTCATCCTGGAGAGTGTTTGGTTGTTGTATACAGAATAATGTGCTGAATACTTTTCCCCATCAAGCATGCAAGAAAAGAATGCAAGTCAAACCATAATTTTTGGGGAAAACAGTGTGGTTCATTCCATTACTACTTTGACTGCTTAAATGGTCCCAGAATAAGCCAGGAGCTCAAAAAGGAAACCAAAGAATAGACTTTTATTTTAGGGTGGCTTCTGGTTTGACTCCTAACTACACTCTTTAATAGGTAAAGTATTTGTAAGCTTTCATTATTCTAAGATCATTTTTTAGAACTCAAGGTTTACAGGCCTTTGTTTGTTTGTTTGTTTGTTTGTTTGTTTGTTTGTTTGTTTGTTTGTTAACACAGGAGACGGAATAGCTCATTAGTTTTTAGCTGTTACAATGTGTTTCCATCCTTCTCCATCTACTGTGTTTTATAGGCTATTCAGTTGTTACTAATTTCCAGTGAAGGCTTCAAGTAAGAACGTGTGAAAAAGCTTGAACATAACAAAAAGAAAGAGACATAATTATGACAGTGGGTGAATGTGCACAATGCCATTGGCTAAAATTTGTACACTGAGAAAATCTTTTTTTGTGCAGGGCAGGAAGATCTGGGGTTTTGTCTGACTGATAGACCTTCTTTTTAAGGATGGAAGACTAATAACTGCAAATGAATTGCCCTTTTGTAATCATTAAGGGCCTGTTCTTGTTTGGGGTTTTTTTTCACTCTTAACATGGAGTATGCATTTACTCAGACTGAATGTAAATGATTAGTGCTTAAGCGCATGACTTTGTCAATGCTGTACTATTAGCAACTTTGAAATTTCACTGAAATGCTCTGTACTTAAGAAACATTGTTTAGAGCAGTGGTTAGCAACTTTTTGGAACTATAGCCTAGAATAACCCAACTTGGGCACAAGGTGGGCTGTTTTTCTGACCAGGCTGCTGTTGCTGTAGATTTTCCCTGCTGCTGCTTCTCCCTGTCCACTGGCTACAGTGCAGGCACAGCCTCTTGCCCTTTAACCCTGGCAGCTGAAGCCCTCCGGCTCCTCAGGCTGATGGCAACTCAGACCAAATGTTGCGGACCCCCTTGATTGCAGTGCTGTGACATTACTAGCCCCAAACGTGACTTGCTTCCTTCATTTTCAGGGCTTCTAGTAGCAGCTCTTTCAGTGATTGTTAGAAGCCTTGAAAACAAGTGTGTGTGGATGTGTGTGTGTGTGTGGGGGGGGGGGGAAGTAATCCTGTTTCATGGCTGCTAGTTCCCATGGTTTTCAGGGCTTCTTAAAATAGCCCTTTGACAGCTTCTTCCTTTTCACTGTTTTCTGGTCCACTTACAGGAAGTTAGAGTTTGTGGCTAGGGACAGACATTCAAAAAGCCTGAGCCTGAATTGATTCACTGTTTATAGGTTAGTCCAACCTGCCTAGGTTAAACTGATTTGCAAGTGCACAGACATTCCCTCTGGACTGAAGCAGTGAAGGTCCATGCCTGTAGTGGCTTAGGCTAGAAGCTGGGTGGGGGGTGTGGTACAGCCCTCCCTTCCCTTCTAGAGTGCTGAGCTGAGGAGGGGGTATGGTCAGGCCCCGGCAGGATGCTCTGCTTGGGGAGGGATTTAAACCCCCACCCTGCCTGCACAGTCCCAGGCTCTTCCCTGATCACTGCTTAAGGGGCAGGAACATTGTCTGCCCCCAGCTAGTGTTCTGAGGCAAAGAGGCCAGGGGGAGGGAGGACTACTTGTGTTCAGTGCATGCATCTGTTGTTGACACTGAGCTTTTCAATCTCCCTCTCCCTGATTCTTCATACTGTCTGCAGCAAACCCGACAGGCAAGGGAGCCAGCAGGGAGCTGATAAGATAGTGTTTAGCAACCTATCAAGAAAATAAAATCTTCTCTCATTAGTTCAAGCTCCTTCTTGAACAGCTTTTTCCGTGGAAGGAATGGAGGGACATTACCAGCTGACCTGTTGATTAGCTCCAAAAAGCCCCAACTGTCGTGTCTGCCTTTGTCTGGTCCAAGTGAAATTGGAGAGAGAGACACAGACACTTGTCAACATTAGCTAGCATACTGCATGCCTAAGGTCCATGGGGCTGGGGTCTGTGCTGTGGGAGATGGGAGGGGAGGAGGGAGGAAGGAAGGGGGGGATCCCTGCTTGAGCAGTGAGTGGCAAGGGGGCAGCAGGGCAGAGGGAAGCCAGGCAGATCCTGCTGTGCCTGCAGTTTCTGCCAGAGCTCTAGCTAGGGAGCAGAGGGGCAGGGCCAACCCTGTTCTGTAGAGCAGAGTGCCAAGCCTAACCCAGAGCTGCAAAGCATCTGGGATGCAGGGGGACTCTGGTTTAACTTAAACCAGCAAGGGGTCTGCGACAGACATTGCATAAACTGGTTTGACGCAAATCAGTTGTCTGATACTACATTGAACCAGGTTTATCTTAAACCGGTTTCAGCCATTTTGAAACTAGTTTATGTGCCCTGAACTTCTGTTCTGTTACAGGTTTAAGCCAGTTTCTGATTGCTTAAACCGGATTATGTGTAATGTCTATCCCTAGCTCCTATATACAGGCAGTCCTCAGAATTACAACACAATTGGTTCCTGAAAACCTCATCATAAATCAAAAGGTCATAACTTGGAACCAATTTTCCCATAGGAACAATGTTACAAATGGGGGGTTGGTTCCTTTACCATGCTCAAAACAGCTGTGTCCAGCTGGTAAGTCGGTTGTGGTAGTGGGGAAGGAAGAAGCATGGGGCAGCAGATCAATGCCCCACAGCAAGGGAGGGAATGGGGCTGGGGCTGGCGGGGGATGGGGTGGAGGCGCTGCACTGCCTCAGACAAACGGTGCATAGCATCAGGAGCCACTCCAGCTGCCCTGCACCTCCCAGACAAGCCACGACTTCACCCCGCCTCGCTCTGGCTGGGCAAGAGGTAGCAAGTCAAGGCAGGGGCATGCGGCCCAGATCTGCGTGGGGCAGGGGCGGGGGCTATGGAGGTGTCTGCAGCCACCCTAAAATTCCCCCTTGCCCCTACTGCCTGCCTGGAGTTCAGCCTGGGCTGGCCCCAGCCCTGGCCACCCCACACAGATCCGGGGCACATGCCCCTGCCATGCCCTGCCACTGCTGTCACTCACCCAGCCCAGGGTGGGGCAGGGTGAAGCCATGGCTCATCTGGGAGGCGGGGGGGGGGGCGGCCACTGTGCGCCCCTTGTCTGAGGCATCATAGCACCTGTGTCCCGCACCCTCCCCCTGCCCTGGCTGGGCCTTCTGCCCAGAGTGCAGCCTGGCATAGCTCTGGCCCCGCCCACCCCACGCAGATCCAGGGCACACATCCCCCCACCATGCCCTCCCAGACCGGCGGCACAGTGGCAGTAGCTGACCCACCCCTTCCCCACGCCCCTCTGCCCCAGCTGAGCAGCTTGCTCCAGCCCCAGCCACAATCCCTCCCTCACTGTGGGGGCGCTGATCTGCACCCTCTCCTGCCCCCGTGCCCCCCACCACAACAGATTTACCAGCTGGCCGCAGCTGTGTCAAGCATAGTAAAGGCAAAATCCGCATTGGAACCTCGAAACAAGGTGTCAATTTACAAATGTCTTATGCTGTTCATCATAACTCAAAGTCATAAATCGAAGACTGCCTGTAATTAATTGGATTACAGCTAAATTACAAAATGGATAGCTGACATGAAAATGCTGTGCGTGCATTTACCCCAGAAGCAGAACTGCAGTTTGCTACAGTATAAGCAGGGACCTAACTAAATCTCAGTTTGATGGATTTTGCAGAATCTGTAAAAAGCAGTATGGTCTATGATTGCTGGAACATCTGACATTGGCCATAATTTCCCGCAAAATCAACCAAAAAAAAATGTAATGAGGTAGACTGAGTGAAGGTGTCCTCAGTACATTAGTGGCAAGGGACAGGGCTGCAAGGTTGACTGCAACCTTGGCTCTGCCTGACATGAGCAGGCTGCGAAAAACCTGTTGTCTTGCCATCACTTTGGTGGGTCCCTAAGTGTAAGTAACAGTTGGCACTGGGATCGTGCTTATTGCAGTTAATTTAATTATGTACTCCTCCATCATTATATACTTCTCCATCATGACTGAAATAGGGATGGAGTATAGTCTGTTTTACAGATGAGATCCTGAGGCACAGAGAGTCAGTGATGGATCTGGGAATTGGACATGGGTCTCCCAAATTCCCAGACAGCTGGACAGCTGCTTGTTTTAAATTTTCACAGCCTGTTTTCTGGTTGCCTCTAGTTACGAAGCTTGGCTTTGTCCCGCTCAAGCACTGGATCTCCGTTTCCTAAATCCTTCTTGCAGTCTTTCTCAGGAGCTTGTTTCTTATATAGCATTTCTGAGCATTTTTTTTTTTCAAAGTTTGTGCCTGAACTGTGATTTGGGTGTGGGGAGGGGAAGAGAGGGTGGCAATGAGCAGTTTGAATACTCTTTGCCTCTGAATTCTTTCAAAGCTTTGGCTTTTTTGGTGGTTGTATGCTTTGGAGCTCAAATATACTATGAAGTGAGCATGTCTAGATAAAATATTTCAGATTTGAGATGTAATTAAAGAGAGGCCTGCTGAAAACTTGTATAGTAGAGAGAGGTTTTCAGTGGAGTTCAAGTAAGGCAATTTTTACTGAAGGCCAGAAGGTGTTGTCTGATTTTAAAAATTGGTTTAAAAAATAAACTTACTGAATAAGATAAAAAGGGTACCAAGCCCCAATAATATTCTGAATTTTCTGTGAAATAGATGCTGCCGTGTTCTGCTTGTAGAAATAGCAAATTGAGGTTTGTAACATTCTTTACTGAATGGATGGTAGTCAAATGATTTTGTGATGGGTTAGTTCCATTTACTTAAAGGAGATGCAGTTAATGATTTTTTTTTAAAGCAGGATTGCCTTTTAATTTCCAAGCTTGCCTTAGTGAAAAACAGCTGACAGATGAAAACTACTTTAACATTCATCTCTGGCTTCATTTATATTGCTGCTTAACAAATTTGGGTGCGTCTTGCTATAGTTAAAGTATAATCATGATGGAAAGATAAAGAAACACATGTGTTTGGTGGATTAGAAGCTGAAGTGAAACCTGCATTCATACCACACACATGCCATATGTGGCGTTAAGCATACTTGCAGTAAATGTTATCTGTGTCAGAGTATGAGGGAAGAAAAGCTGTGCTGAATGATTGTGTCTTGTATAGGTTGGAAAGTTCTGGTCTGAAGTTTTCATGGAAGTTTCAGTTGCTTTTTGAGAGGAGATTTAAGTGAATGAATAAGGAAAATGTAAACATTAAGGCCAAGTTTCTGAGGTTGATGTGGAAGGTACATGACTTAAGGTAGAGCTACCATAAATTGTAACAGGGTTGAAGGATGGTGCAGTTAGCCTAATTTCCAAGAGAGGGCTCAGATGTCAAGTTTCAGAAATAACATAGCAAGGCATGAGATAATTGAGGGGACTCAAAAAATTGAGAGAGTTATTTGTCTAGTTGCTTGGACATGCAGCCACATGGTACAAAACCATTGCACTTAAGCTGAGAACAGCCCACATGTTTGAAAAAATCAGTGGATTAATAAAAATAGCATTGAGCTAGTGTGTAGCTTTATATTGTGTTTTCATTTTGTATAAAATTCTAATTTAACAAAGTGAAATATGTTTAAGTTCCAGCCCTCCACTCCCCCAACACAAGAAAAAAGTAGAGCAGAAGGCAAGTTGAGTTACAATTACTCCTAAAATTACAATATATGTCCTGTTTGTGATGCTTGTAATGTGTTACTGGGAAGTCAGAGATGTGAAAGCTGTAGATTTCATTACCCATCATAAGTTTCCAGAAAATGTGCAGCTTGGCTTACAAACTTAATTTTTCCACTCTGTGCTAGGATTAGATAGGTCTCTCTTTATAGGGATCTTATTTTTAGGAAAAATGGAAACTGGCATATAGTTGCTGCATAAAACATATAAATCACAGAAAATCAGGGTTGGAAGGGAGCACAGAGAATCATCTGGTCCAACCCCCTGTTCAAAGCAGGATCGTCCCCAACTAGATCATCCAAGCCTGGGCTTTATCTAGCTGGGTCTTGGAAAACCTCCAAGGATAGATCTTCCACCACCTCTCTGGGTAACCTGTTTCAGTGTTTTACTGCCCTCCTAGTGAGAGAATTTCTTCCTAATATGTAACCTAAACTTCCCTTGCTGCAACTTGAGAGCATTGCTCCTTGTTCTGCCATCTGCCACCACTGAAAACAGGCCAGCAACATCCTATTTCAAACCCCCCTTCAGGTAGCTGAAGGCTGCTATTAAATCCCCTCTTGCTCTCCTCTTCTCTAGACTAAATAAGCCCAGTTCCCTCAGATTGTCCTCATCAGTCATGTGCCAGCCCCCTCACCATTTTTGTTGCCCTTGGATGGACCCTCTCCATTTTGTCCACATCCTTCTGTACTGGGGGCCCCAAAACTGAACAAAGTACTGTACCCCAGATCTGGCCTTAACAGTGCTGAATAGAGGGGAATAATCGCTTCCCTTGACCTACTAGCAACACACCTACCAATGCTATCCAGTTTGTCATTAGCTTCCTTGGCATCAAGGGCACATTGCTGGCTCATAGTCATCTTATTTTCCACTGTAACCCCCAGGTCCTTTTCTACAGAGCTGCTGCCAGTCAGCCTCCACGCTGTACCAGTGCATGGGATTGTTCGGTCCTAAGTGCAGGACTTCGCACTTGTCCTTGTTGAACCTCATGAGATTCCTTTTGGCTCAATCCTCCAATTTGTCTAGGTCGCTCTGAATTCTAGCCCTACCCCCCCCCATATCTGCTACTCCCCCCAGCTTGGTGTCATCTGCAAAGTTGCTGAAGGTGTACTCTGTGTCATCATCCAGGTCACTGAAGAAGACATTGAACAAAACCAACCCCAGGACCAATCGCTGGGGCACTCCACTTGATACAAGCTGCCTACCAGACATTGATCCATTAATTACTACTCTCTGAGCCTGATGTTCCAGCCACTTTTCTATCCACCTTACAGTCCATTCATCTAGCCTGTACTGCCATAAAGGTGCATATCTGTCCTGCCTTACTACAGTTAGTGGTCATTTTTTACTGTTTCAGTTTATTGGAGAACCATCCTCTTCCTCATTTTGTTTCTGCAATAGAAAAACAAGAAAACACTTCTATCAATTCTAAAAACAATTTGACCTCCATTCAGTTATATGTATATTTGTGGTCCCCATGTTGCGGTCTGCAGGTCACTGGTGGCCTATGAGGCTTTAGAACCTGTGATCTGTGGATCACCCAAAATTTAGGGTATGTGTTTGTCTGTTTCCTTGTTGGTTTTTTAGAGTTTTTCAATTTGATAAGGAAATATGGTGGTTAGTAAGAAACCTTTTTAGAGTTATCTGATCTATAATGCTGGGGAATCACTGGTCTAGCCAAAAGAGTTATAACAAGTTATCATGTTAGAACATGACACGTCAACATCTTAATCTAGCCATTCCTTTTCTTGTCCAGCAGACTAATATATGGCCCTCCAAAACCTTCTACCAGAGAAGTGTCTTGCAGTGGGTGAGAATTGGGGATTTTCATCCACTAACTCTAGTTTGCCTCCTTTCTTTTTTGTTCTGCACTAGCAGTAATGCAGCTGGTCAGAAATTTTCAGGTGAAAAGTTGGGGGTTTTTTTGTGGGGGGGGTTGTTTGTTTGTTTGTTTTAAAGCAAAAAACCCCACCTTTTTGTTTGTTTCTTTTCTTTTCAGAAAATATGAAATGAGTGGTAAATGAGAAATCCTGTGCAAAGGCTATTGCTCTTAATTGAAAATGTAGATTAGCCCAATCTTGCTGGAGGCATAGGTGGTGCAGCTGGTTAGCAATTAGGTATCTGAGGAGCAGGTTAAAAATTCCAAATGAATTGGAACTAACTAGGGCAATTCTGATTGAGAACTGACTAGTGAGCCTGGTGCCACACTGGACTATTAAACTTTGCTCTAGCTTTTGTTTCCTTGTCTTTCATTCCTCTCTCTTTGATAAGGAGACTATTAACACATTCAAATCTATTGCTCTTACTGGTTCTGGAGCATTTTTTTAAGTGTTTAAGCAACCTTGGTAACAGGTATTAGTGTGAAAAGTTGATCCTGCCATTGACCTCTGGTTGAAACACTTCTTTAGAGTTGTCCCCTAAAAATCCATTCTTCCTTCTAATAATCAAGAATGTCTTAACATTCCATTTCCTTGACTGTTGACCTAATGTCTTATGACTTTGACTTGCCCTTTTAAATGGTAAGTAGTAGGAGGCAGAGTGTGTGGTTTTGAAAAATGTATATACAGACTTGCTAAAACCTATTATTATGTGTTGAAATGAGGAGCTGATTTAATCACTTTGCTGCTGCTCTGTTTTTATTGGTATTTTTCCCAGGGCAAGACAAAAAAGATGGACCTTCATACTTCAAAAGGTACTTAGATGAGGATCAAGGGGTGCTGTTGTCATCCTCTTCTCCTAAAACGTTTTAAGTGTGGAGTTCTGATAACTGATTCTTAATTAGTAGGCTTAGCCTTCTTTCGGTAAATGAATTAACTTGTTTCTGTTGCAAAACAGGTTGCCTGTCCTATGATTAACTTCAGTTCATCTAAAACAATTTTGATAGCACAAGCAGGCAGAAGGGAATAGTGGACTCCACCCTCCTCAGTCAGGTTTTTCTGTTCATGCCTCAGACCAGCTCATCCAGAATGTGCTTTTGCAAGCTTCTCTTTTCCTACTCTTCTATTAGATTCTGTGTGTTAGAGGTGGTGGGGCAGTTAGAAAGGTGATTACACTTTTGTTGCATGTCCTTGATTTATTTTTGTTGCCTTTGTACATTTTTTTTTTTTTTTTTTTTTTTTACTTTGGCACTTTGGTATCCAATTAAAAAAGATAAATAACCTGTTAGGAAATAAAATATTTGAAGTAAGTACCTTTTGGGAGGCATATGCCATCCCATTTGCACATTCTAAATGAGGCAGTCTCCTTACAGATTTGTACCTTTGCAAGCATTTCAACCATGTTTAAACTTTTTTTTCATACATCCAGTATTATACTTTTCATACAGCTCAGAATACAAGATTTAGTTTAGGACTAAATTTGATGCTGTATATCACAAGAGCAGCCTGTACCAGTTACACATTGTTTATACTCAAAAGAAGGCTGAGTCAGAATTTTATAAAAGGATAACACTAGATACTAGGTCTAGGTGTTCATCACAGATCTGTTTGGATTATTTCCAGTAATTACACCACTAATTACATACTTTAGAGTGGTGTTGTAAGAGACACCTAGGCTAAATACAGACAGTCAAAAAGCCTGAGGCTGAATCTATTCAATATTCACAGGTTATGTTGCGTAGATTGAACCGATAAGCAAGTGAACAGACATTCACTCCGGAAATGCAGCCACATGCTTGCAGTGGCCCAGGCCAGAAGACGGGGGGGGGGGCACTAGAGCACACCTCCCTGCTTGGCTGGAGTGGACGTCTTGGGGGAAGTTTTGCGGGGGAGGTGTCAAGCAACCTAGGATGCTGGGGGACAGCGAGTTAACTTGACTCTGGAGGGGATCTGGGCTAGAAGTTCAATAAACCTATTTAACCTAATTCAGTTAAGTCTGATACTACATCCATCCAGGTTTACCTTAAACTGGTTTCAGCCAATTTGAAAGTGGTTTATATGTGCACTGAACTTCTATTGTGTTTCAGATTTGAACTAGTTTCTGATCGTTTACACTGGTTTGTGTTTAATTTCCACCCCTAGCCCTGAAGTTTGATCCCACTACTTGTAACAAAAATAGAAGGGGTTGGGGGAACTACAATCTCCCCCGTCTATTCCTAGGCCAGAGTCCAAAAGAGTGCCCTTCCTTTAGTATACCCTACATAAAATAAATAAATAATTCGGTAAGGAGGCTTTTGTCAGGTGAAGATTCCCTTGTATTTAGGGCAAAAAGTAGACTCATTGTTCTGAGGACTAGCTTTCTCTGTCAACTTGAACATGATTTTGGGGAGTTTGTTAATATTCTTCCAAAGATAAACATGAAACTTGTTTAATAGTATGAGATTTCCAGCAATTTCGTGTCTTGGATATCTGTATTTTTAAAACCATGCACAAAATATTCATCAACACAACAGCAATATGTTTTGTGACAATAATTCAAAGGGGAGTATTAATACTCAACTCTTCTTGTCTTTTTACAGGGCAATATTTCAGTTTCTTGAACATTTTGGAAAAAATTATGCTGTCATAGGATAAGCTATCATACTACAAAAGTTAACTAGAATATACAAGATGTGGTATATACTAGTTATATATGTATAGGGTGGTGAAGGTTTAGAAAGTTTTCCATTTTGATTAGTGAACCGTGAACTAGGGTGCGTGTGCTTAAGGTAACGTCTGAAATAAGACAGGGTGCATATTTTAAAGGGCAATAACAATTCCACAGATTCCCCATGTGGACATTAATTCCATCCTAACAATATTGTAGGTCAATATAATGCCCTTTGGCTTGCACAAAATAGCTTAAGCTAAATTAAAAGGCATTTAGGGAGAATAACCATCCACATAAAGCTTGTGTAGGATACCTATTTCCAAGTTATTTTCCTGTTCAGAGAAGGCCTAAATTTGCTACCAATTATTGACATTCCATTTACACTTAAAAAAAAAAAAAATCCTTTCCACTCCTTACAGTCTCTAGAAAACAGATTTTACAAACTAAATGTGGCTAAATTATGATGCCAAAGTAACCTACTATATATAAATCAGAATGACAGTAATCCGCATGAAGCTGAAACTCCCCTGAAGCCTTATGAGTAACAGGATAAGTAAACTCTTGGATTGCCCCTGAAACATGGAAAGTGCTGGCAAAGCTTTTAGTCATCTTTTCATTTTTGTACACCCAGGCTTTTCAGTTTTAGAGTTCAGAATGCACGGCAAGTAAAATTAACCCTCTGTATTCTTACCAAGCGCTTGAAGTGAACAGAACTGTTCGCACCTATTAGTACTGTCACTGTCAGAGATCAACTCATTTAGCATCCCTTGACGATTGGAAGGGATTAGTCTACTTTTTTCTTTACAAAAAAAAAAAAAAGTGGTCTTCCCCTGTCCTGCTTCCTTGAAAAAGCTTACTGCATCTTCTGTGAACAGCTTGTTTTTTCACAGGCTGTTCTGCATGGGCCAGTTCTAACAGGAACTAAAATATTCCAGGCTTTGCTGATCATTGAGCAGGAACTGAGAAGATGCATATTTGGGCACATCTACATTCTTGTGTTATGTTTGAATTTTCTCACATCCATGCCACTGTTTTTGTTCTAGGGGAAAAAAAAAAGTGTGGTCACCAGGGTACAGTAATTCTGGAGATGCAGCAAGCAACAATGATGCTGCCAACACCTTTGTAAATTCTTTTACCTTTACACTATTAAGGAGTGTGTGTCAGAGGTGGGTACATAGCAAGGGCTGCAACTGTAGGCATTTAAACATAGTGGCAGCATACATACTAAGAGAATCTCAATTGGAACAGAAAGCCAAATAGTGTATCCATACAATTCAAGCACTCTTCTTGCAGGAAGCTGCCAACTGGTAACTCATTTCCTTTTGTCCTCAATTATAAAATTAAATGTCCAGATACTACAATAAAAAGACCATAACAAGCCAGAAGAAAAGGCACTTTTGTGCCCTGCAAAACATGCAGATGCAATGAATGGCTGTTGCAGCAACACCCCGACATACCTCTCGTGCATGTGGAGTGAAGACAGGAGAGGAAATCAAGCCACAAAAACGTCACTAACTTGAGATATGAACCAATTGTATATGAATGTCATTTTTAGTGTAAAAAAAAAAAAAAAAGTGTTCTTACAAATATAGTGGTATTCATCGTATGTTAAGGAAATAAAAATAGCATTCAGAAACAATACATAGCATACTACTGCTGACTGTGTTGCTAGATAAACAGAAACTCCTTACACTTTACCTGGCAACATACTTCATGAGATTTGCTAGTACTAGCACTTCTGGGGGAAAAGGCTTTTTGATGTCTTAGTATAGAGTTAGGTGTGGCACTTAAGCTTAAAAAAACCACTGTCCTATTGAGTTATGTTATTTTACAGATCATTGTAAATCATCTTTGTAAATTTTAATTAGGGTTTCATTAGCAGTGCCACAGTTGGCATTTTGTCAATACTTCCAAATAATTCCCTTGCTGTTTCAATTTACTGTGAGGTTTCATATGAAATATCCTCCAAAAACACTTTTTGGGGCTCCATACAGCTCATAAATATATATAACATTTACTAAGTGACAGTAAGGCACTTGGATAGGGTACTACACTTAGTAGTCCAAAATCAGAAGTTTCTTAGCATTCAATCTATTAGGCTACATTTTCTTCCATAAAGTACTGTAAACTGAGTCCAGCCTAGAAACTTCTCTTTCTGCTAGAATTCCAGTTCAGTTATGACAAATGCCCTACAGACTCTACCTTGCCCTATCCTTTACCCACAGATCTGCATTTCAAAGTATTTAGGCAATGACAGAAAACAATTAAAGGAAATTCATCATTAAGACTGAAACATTCCATACTACTTCAAGCAGAAGAGCACCACACCTCAGTGAACACCATTTCAATGACTACATTCTCCTAACACAGTCACTGGATGTTATGCAGCATGCTCTACTTTTACATAGTAAGAAGCCTTATTTCTTCCAAAAACTTGAGAGTCAAAGCCCAGATTTTATTTCAGATTAGTTCTAAGGGTATACTAATAGTTATATCCTTATCTTGAGTGAGAGGAAGGGAGGGATAGCCGAGGTATGGTTCTACATACAGCCTCATCCATCTTCCAGCTTGCAAGGTGTTCTATTACAGTTTGGGGTTATTTTTGTTGAAGGTAAACAGTGGGCGCATCTGCACATGCTGCAATGACACCATTGTTACTGCACCATCATTTAGTACTTCTTTTGGGTAATGCTAAAAGATGCCACAGTAACGCCCTGTACTGCACCATGCTCACCACGCACAGTTATTTTTAGTCACTACATCACCATAGCAATACGCTATAACCGGGGATCGTGTTGCTACAGCAGCGTAGCTGCGGTATCATGATTCTTGCCCGTGGATGCTACATCGCCATAGCATCGCATGTAGACATGTCCAGTATTTCCCATCTAAACTCAGAATTTTTATTTTTGCAGCATAGTCTGCTAGAATAAATAACTAGACTGGGATTCAGAAGAACTAGATCCTCAATTTGATTTTGGCTCTGACACTGGCCTACTGGGTAACCTCAGCTGAGTCACTTCACTTGTGTCTCAGCTTGCATATCTGTAAAATAAGAATGATACTGACCTCTTCATAAAATGCTTTGACATTGAAGATGAAAAGTACTATGTAAAAGCAAAGCATTACATCCTTAGTCGTTTTCTGTGAAAGACAATAATTGTACTACCACAGTTTTTTATACCTAACAAAAGATAAATGAAAGGTGATTGCCTTTTTTCTTCTAAATCAAGTATTTACACCATGGGTGTGTACACAAGTATTCTGTGCATGTTTTACAGCACTGTAATTTAGAGCACTTTTTATAGCAGTATAAAGTTACAGCAGTCTTAAACATGACAGAAATATAGTGTTTGGTTGAGGGGAGGCACTTTCCAGGCTAGGAGGCAGGGAGTATTCCAGAGCCACCTGGGGCTTCTTCACTGATCAGAAATTTAACTAGTATACAGAAGTTATAAAATACTGTAGGTTGCTGAAGTGCTGTAAAATACAGCACTTCAAATACCTCATTTAACAAGGGTTAAAGTGCTGTACCCATTTTTAAAATAATATAAAAAGCCATATATTTCTGTTACATAATGGAAATAAAGCATTTTAAATGGTGAAACAAGTGACTTCTGTACACACCCCATGTGACTTAAATGGCTGTTTCATTTATCCTCTTCAACAAGTACATGATTTGGAGGTCAGATGCCTCAAGACTCAGAACTTTGAATTTTACAAGAGGAAACTGCATTAGAAATACAAGTGTTAAATTTTAGTTAGATTTTTGTAAAATCTTTCATTATTTCCACACACACCCTTCCACACATGTCCTCTAGTGCCAGGTGCCCCTCCCCCACTCCCACTGCCTTGTACTGCACTGCACCACACTAGTACTGCCATGCCATGCAGCATGCTTGGGGTGCCCCACAAGCCCTGTGGCCAAAGCGCCCTCAGCTCCAGTCTTCCCTGCTCCATCTCCACAGACAGGATCAGACAGTGGAAGCAGCAGGAGGGAGCAGGAGCCCAGGGTCAGCAGCTAAAGTCAGACAGGGAATGTGAACTAGATAGGGAGCATAGGGCACACAGTTTAACCCCTCAGGGGCTGGATGTGGCCCATGGGATGTCAGTTGGACAGCTGGCATAGTTTACACTTCATAATCCCATAGTTTAACACTTCCCAGTGTTAAAGTTATTTTCACAGACTAATATATGCTTTCAGGGCCAATTCACTTAGAGCAGTTTTACAGGATCATTGAACAAAGAAACATGTTTCATCTCCACTGCACGTTCTTTTCTGAGAAAAAAATGGCAAGCTTACATTTTTCACACACACCTATTTTACAGGTGTAAACTACATATTAATTAGGTTAACTAATA
This sequence comes from Alligator sinensis, assembly GCF_000455745.1. Taxonomy (NCBI): domain Eukaryota; kingdom Metazoa; phylum Chordata; order Crocodylia; family Alligatoridae; genus Alligator; species Alligator sinensis. Next base: position 4,274,563 of record NW_005841894.1, read on the forward strand.
GCCAAAGTCCATGCCTTAAAAACGAGTGCTTCAAGAATCCAAAGACATTAATGCAATTTACCTAAAACGGCACTTTCTGAAACAAAAACAAATATAGAGTAGGAGAACAGATACACCATCAGAAAAACTCTGCCCACTGACCCCAGGCTTACAAACTGGTGAACTAAATGATTTTGTGAGGCCAAAGTGCATGTGCCCTGACACCATGCACAGATACTGGAAGAGTGCTGAGCAGGTTTGTCTTATTTTTGATGTTGCATCCATTCTTGTTCAGGAGGCAGCATAGACATATTCAAAGTGCTATTTACTACTTCAGGGGTAGGCAAGGCTCTGGACCAAATGATCCAACCTCACTGTTGGTGGGCACCCTGCTGCCATTGCCATGTGTCTCTCTAGCAATATGGGTAAAGCATCTGAAGCTGGTGTTCTTCCCTGCAATGGGAGACTGTCTGATGAAGGAGCCCTCTGCCACTGAATCCCAAATCCAAAAGACACCTGTCTGATGAAGGAGCCCTCTGCCACTGAATCCCAAATCCAAAAGACACCATGGGTCATAGGTTGCTGACCCCAGTACTACTTAATAAAAGTGAGCGTGGCATTTATGGTAATTACAGTCTTGTCTCAAAAAACACTAACTCGCTCTAGCAAAAAAAAACCAAAAAGAAATTAAAAATGTAAAGATGGGTGACATACTTCACCTTGAGATGAACTACTACATTAAACACATCAGTACTTTTTACAACTGCACATATTTGCATCTATTGTCTTTTTGGTGTTTATGAGAAAATAAGTGTTTCTTGTAGAAAACAAAAAAAGCAAACTTTTTTGAGTAGAACTGGTAAAGTTAAAAAATAGTTCTCCTTCGCATGGTGACCTATGTGTAAGTGCGTTTCTGCATAAGCTACTGATGGTATTTGTAGATTTCAGAACTGCTTTCATTTCAACCCCCACTTTTACCCCTGCAGTTTTCCAGTACTATGGGAGTGTGACTTCTCCATGCTTGCTTTCTGCCTTAAGATGAAATGCACAGAATATTTGCTCAAATCTTGTTCATTTGCTTTTTGCACTGTAACATCTGGGATCGCTTTCAGGGGAATAAATAAAATGGCCATAATGTTAAATTTCCCTCAATGCATGGGTGTGCTGTATCTAACAAGTAATACTTAGCCAGCTAACTTTGAAGAAAGAGACAGATGTTATGTTAAGGAACATTCACAGAAAACAAAATGCTAAATTTGCAGAGGATGGTTTAGTTAACTTATTGTCAGTGTTCCTGCAACTTCATACATGTGAACAAATGCCTGTACCGAAGACCACTTGACTATACTAGGGTCCATATGTGGGTGTGGCTGTTATCCTCCAAAGACAAAGTTGTAAAGTTAGGATCTTGGATCCTAACTGCAGTACAACCTCAGTTACTTAAGAAATGGTGGGGATGGGGAAATATGCTGAAAATTAGAGCTGTGCAAAACAGCACCATTCCAATTCGACTTCCATTTTGACGATTCGATGGAACAGTGTTTTGTTTAGTGTTTCACGTCATTTCAAAATCACTGTTTCGTTTCGTCGAAATTGTTTTGCTGTTTTGACACTGTTTAGATGTTATAGGTTATTATAGGGAAACATAAAATGCAGCAGACAGGCAAATCGGGGACTTGTCTGCACCCCTGGCAGGGCTGCGGGACCTGTTTCAGAGTCCTCCTGGGGCTGTGGGCCCAATCTGCCTGCCAGATGCACAGCCCGCACCCAGCACAGGGAAGATGGGTGCTGCTGCTGTCCCCAGGAGACAGCACCCAGCTCCTGTCATCTGCCAGGCAGAACAGGGGCACACACCACCAGGAGGAGTCTGGCACAGCCCCCGCAGCCCTCCCGGGGGTGCTGGCAAGCCCCTGATCTGCCTGCCAGATGACAGGAGGCGGGTGCTGCCAGTAAGCCAGCTGAAGCCAGTAAGCCTGGCCTTGAAATTTGAAATGTTTTGAAACTTTCAAAACGTATTGAGTTCCCTTGTTTCATTTCAAAGCTGTTTCGAAGGCTTTTGTTTCATTTTGATTTCAGTGTTTCGAGCTCTAAATGCATTGAAACAGCTTTGAAATAAAATGCCAGGTGAAATTTCGCACAGCACTACTGAATATATTTGTATAACTGGGTTAGAATCTGTATTCCAGCCTGTTGGGTCCTTTGGTCATGGACAGTATCAGGCATTCTGAGAAGAGGGTCTGTTGAGTAGAGAATAATCCTGTCCCTCATGTTCAGTTTTACAGAACACTTAAGTGTTGCAGATTTGTTTCACATCTGTAGTTAATTGGCATTTGGAAATGGGAAGCAACACAAAGTGAAGTCTCATTCAGCTGAGATTTCCAAGCTTGGTAGGGAGAGCATAGTATCATGCCCCCCTAGTTCCTTGCTTCCTGAATGTTGTTATTGTTGAGATGAACCTGTGATACCCTTTTTAAACAGGGGTTGGCAACATTTAGGGAGTAGCAGGCCAACATAACCCTGCACAGGTAAAGGTGGGCCTGCCCTTCTGACCCAAGTGCTACCACTTCTTCCTGCTGCCACAGTCAAAGCCCCTCCCTCCTCTTACCCCCTTACTGAAACACTGCAGAAACCCCATCTTCTCAGACCAAATTGAATTGCTCTGTGGAGTGGATCTATCCCAAGGGCTGTAGGTTGTCAGCTTGTGTTCACGCAAACCATCCTTGGGGATGGATGGTTTCTTTAAGAAATTCTGTAAGCTTGCAAAATACATTTTTAATTCAGAAGGCCTGCTGCTTCTCTCTCTCTTCCTTTTCAAGTTGGTTTGTTTAATTTTTTTCCCCTTGCTTGCCATTGCCGTTAAACGTCACTGGAAAGGCAGGATGAAGACTTAAGAAAAAAAGAACCCAATGTGTATGTCAAAGGCTTTTCTTTTTCTTTTTTTTGGTCTGAGACACGGAAAAAAAATGAAAACCATCCAGTCCTTTAATTAGACTGCTTTCCTTTCATGCGCCGTATGCTTTTTTTAAAATTAAGAAGACATTCCGCAACTTGTATTCCTACTAATGGTAAAAGGCTGTTTGTCCCAACTAAATAACAGGATCTTAGTATGTGAACTTCAGAAAAGTGAATACATAAGGAGACCATGTGCTTCCCACCCAGTGTGACTAAACTCTGAAGAAAGGCAATAGACATACAAAAAACTAGAACTCTTGGTTCCAAAATGATACCTTTTATTAGATTACCAAGTACACCCGTGAAGAAAGGAAATGCATTTAATGTAAATGAGCTTTGACACCCTTGCCTTCCCCTTGAGGATGGTGAGAAGAAATTGGCCAAGTGAAGAGGCATAAGTGTAAACTCGGTGTCCAAACTCTTGAAGTGCAATTTATAATCAGCACATATTCCCTTGTATATAAAAGCTACAAGGAAAATTTGAAACCATCGTCTGATAGAAAACCAAACAAAAAGCTGGCACATAAGCCCACTCTGCCTCCCTTATGGCAGACACAGGCACAATTGCTCTGTTTAACTTAGTTTGCTTCCTCAATCTTGTGTGTCATGCCCTGGCTGCTGCTTTGGTTTTGAAATTTTTTTATCATGGGTTCTTGTTTTTTCCCCTTCCATTTTTGCCATTTATCACGCCCATCTTCTTTCTCTCTCTGGTACTACTTCTCTTCTGCGTTCTCTCATTCTTCATTTTTTTTTGGTGCTCTTTC
>NW_005841894.1:4278288-4297104 GCF_000455745.1 Alligator sinensis
GGTCTCCACAGCATCTCCAGTTTTATTTCCATGCCACTCATGTTAACACCTTGCACTCAGAGAGCTTTTTCTCCACATTTGAGGTGTGGATTTTCATGCCTTTCCTTTTACCAGTGATGCTTATTAAGCCAGGGGTGGGCAAAATGCAGCCCGTGGGCCACATGTGGCCCACCAGACCATCTTATCCAGCCCGTGGGGCCCCTAAAAAAATTTTTAAAAATTGATATTTATCTGCACCTGGCTGCCTATCACATGGCCCTCGATGGCTTGCCAAAACCCAGTAAGCGGCCCTCTGCCCAAAATAATTGCCCGCCCTTGTATTAAGCAGTTTTCTAACTCTTGCCATAGTGACTATAGGAAGCAGCACTAACATTTACCTATGAAAGGCTCAGTAGCAGACACAGAAAAGGAATGTGGCTAGCAGATCCCAACGATGGCTCAGGGACAGGTGCATTTGTCGGGGTGTGGCACCATCTGTCATTCTTGAGATTTGTAGCATTAAAGTGCCTGTTTGTGCGTGTCCAAAGCCTGGTTTATGCTTCCAGCGGCAGGTTGGGTGTCTCAGAGATGTTTTAGGGTGTGGTTTGCTTTGATGTTTCAGGCAAGATAAAATATTGGCTTGTAATATTTCTATACAAGCCAGCCTTTGTGGTGTGGTTAATCTTTATAGCTTTTGTGAGAATGAAGTTCTGTTTGGAGTTGCTTAAATGCTTTGTTGTTTCCTTTCACCTTTTTTTTATATAAACGGTGCACAGTAACTGCCAGCAAAAATATACTAGAATTTTGTGGCTAATGCTTCAGTCTTAAGTTCTCTCTCTATGAAGGCACCCAATATCAATGATGACCTGAGGGAATTTGAGGACTAGAAGGGCTCTCCTAAGTAGCTGAATTCAGTCCCCTGCTGTTTACAGGCAACTGGCTGGTATTATCCCTTTCATAAACTGGTCAGGCTCTTTCTTAAAACTAGTTAGCTGCTTTCCTTTTCCTCCCACTATTTCCCATGAGATGACTGTTCAAGAGCTTCACTGCTGTGGTGATTAGAATCTATATGTTCATTTGCAGCCTAAACTTATTCATGGCCTTATTTATATTCATTTTGGTTTTGTGCCAACATTGTCCTTTAGTTTTAATAGCCTTTTTTCTTCTCTGGTGTTTACCATGCATGTATTTATAGACCTCACTCATTATTCCCTTGCTCAGCCTTCATTTGGATAGGTTAAATAAGGTGAGCTCTTCTAAGTCCTGTCTACACAGCCTCTATAGTGTGTCCATTCCTTCCCCACTTGCCTATGGAACTGAGGCAATGTACAGATTTTTAGAGTAGCCTTAGATCATGCATTCATAAGCATACCCATAACAGAGAGCCTAAGAGTGGTTCAATATTTTATTTTTACAATTTGACACAAATGGGTGGGTTATTATTGCCAGAGGCAGTTCTGGGCATAGCACAGAGGTGGTGTAAACAAGCCATTAGTATTCTCTTGGACAGGCGTTTTGTTCCTCTGTCCTGATAGCTCTTCTCTGCACCATTTTATAGACGAGGCCTTGTCAAGCTTACTTGTACTTTTTTGGCTTTTTGGGTAAAGTACCTTTTGGCTAAGATCAAGGGAGACAGTGGAGAGAGGGAGGGAATCTGAATCCCAAGGCCTCCGGCCCAGTGAGTGAGCTAGGATGCCTTCCTGGAGTTGGAGAATATCCAAAGCCCCAGACTGATGGGCTTGGGAGGGAGGATACTTGGCTGGTGGTAGAGCCTCACAGACTTGTTGATTGAGCTCTGTTCAGTCAAATTTGCAACTTGACTATTGGGCTTTGCCTGCTTTATTTGGAACTGATTTGGCCTTCAAAAAGATAGCAATAATAATAATAACAAAAAACTTGTACAGTGACATTGATACTTCCCTATATCTTCTGGGAATGCCTTATACATCATAGGATATTTCTCTCTGTCTGTTTTCTTTTCCTTCTTCATAGCTACAATGTATTGGTGACTTCCAACATCACTTCCCAATTTATAGTCAAGTAATGCACATAGAGTACTGTGAGATTAGTGGTGCTCACTGTTAAAATTGCAGCCTGTTTTATGATGGTGAGCCGTATGTTGGCTGTTAGTATTCAAGAAATTGATTATGGAATTATTGCAGATATTTCTCTGACAGCAGTGGCTTGTTCATTAGCTGTAAAAACAAAGAGTACTGGGAATTATTCTAAAAGGAGTTGAAAACAAAATAATGTTATTATGGCTCTTCAGAAACCAATAGTACTCCCACACCTTGACTACTGCTTGCAGTTTTGGTCTGCCCACCTCTAAAGGATATAGGTAGAAATGGTACAGAAAAGGGCAACAAGGATTACCAGGAGCATGGAGAGTTTACGAATGAGGAGAGACTACATGGAAAAAAGCTTTTCCAGCTCAGTCCCATAAACTGAAGGGAATGTCAGAGGCTTATAAAAAATAATGAATAGCATGGAGAAAGTAAAAAGGGATCTATCTACTAGGGTGGATAAAAATCAACTATTTTTTAAATTTAAAAATTGGATTTTTTTATTTAAATCAGATTTTTTTAATCTAATTGTATTTTTTATTTCTGTTAAAATGCTGTTTTTTAAAAAACAAAACCTATATAAAGATGGTTTTAATTTAAGATCTGTTAAAGCTCAAAGTTATCATCATGGAATAGGGATTCTAACTTCTAATTACATACTATTTAAGACACTATATTCATGTAACCTTTTTAGAAAAGTTTTATAAATAGGTCACAATAGGCCATGGACTATATTAGGGATTTAATCTTGTGGGGTTCATAGAGGTTCCTCTGTAGATTAGTAAAGATTAAAGAAAACTACTCTACCCAATGGAACACAGTGCTCAGTCTAGAAGATCCCATTAAGCATCTCTGTGATGCTTTGTTTCAATTCTCAAACTGGATTTGTGTCTCCAGAGATAACATCCTTGTTAATAGCAGTATAGGGAGATGAAAGAGAACAGACCCATCAGCCCTATTGTCTCTCTGTTAGTTTGTGTACACAGAATCAAGCCCTTACCTCTCTCTAAAAGTTGAAAGTTTCAAGAAAAACTAATAGAGGATTATTGGGGGTAGAGTAGATCTGGGCAAGGAGGAGGAGTCTGGAGATAAATGCAAGGAGGGATGAGCAGTAAAAACAAAAGAAACATTTTGAGCAGAATGTTGTTGACGTTGCAAAATCCTTCCATAATAACCACTTTGCGGCAGCTGCTCTGAAAAAGCAGGGAGAATCAAACAAACTCTCCCACAAGATGTGCAGTGAAACTCAGTAGTGGACTGTTTTGAGCAATTATACTGAGAACTGGCCTAATCTGATGACAATTTGTCAACAAAATCATGACAAAATAGATGGAATTGTGATGGCCAAAGTTCTCAACACTGGACTAAAGAGAAATATAGAATGTATCCTGACTATCCTGGAGCCTATTTCCATAGTCTTGAACAAAGGTTATATCAAACAACTAGGATGCACTTTTTGTAGAAAACAGTGATTCAGTTGAGGCTTCCTGACCAGTGATTTAAATCAAGTCACCCTGTTATTTACCATTGAACTAAAGGATGTACAATAAAACATAGGGGCAGGGGCAGGACAATTTTTCTTTTATTGGTTCCTATGTTATATGGACCAATAAAGGTATACCGATACAATTTTTAAATGTAGCTTGCAATTATCTTGTGGGATTCATTGCCATAGAACAGGGGTTGTCAGCTGAGGGTACTTTGGAAGGCCCCAGGGGGTACGCAGCAGCGGCACAGAGAAGTCGCTGGCACTTCTGGTTTTGCTTGTTGACTAGCCACCAGGGGACTCCCTGCTTCTTGACTGGCCGACAGGGATACACCAACTAAAAAAGGTTGAAAACCCCAGCCATAGACTGTTGTAGAGGCTGATAATTTAATCAGGCCTCCTTTGGTGGATAGTCAACATAAAAGGGCTGCAGCTCCCCAGTTAGGATCTTCATAGGCCTGTGAATACTGCAGGCTACAGGAGGAGAGAGGCAGGGGATAGAGCCGTCTGGATGCACATATACTATCTGTTTTCTGCCTTTGTAAAACACAGGATACTGAGTTAGATGGACTGGTGGTCTCCCCCAGTATGGCCCTTTTCCCTTAAATTTAATATTAACCCCCAGCTTTAATAAAGTATTGTTCCATTCTGAAAAATGACTTGGTAAAAGTAGCATTATTTCCATATTTCCTTATTTAATTTGATATCTCTGACATTTAAATTTGTTTACTTTCAAAGGTAAGAATGTTCTTTTCTGTTTGTTCTGCAAAACTTAAAGTGGAATCTAAGTATTCTGACAATGGCTTCTATACCTGTTCAAAATGCTGCACTCAACTTAGTTACTCTTTTTGATGTTTAAGGGAGAACAGAACTGTACTTCCTTTCCTAAATCTGAATTTGCCCTGAAGTAAAAACAAGTAAAAAGTAGCATAAACTTTTTTTTGTGTGTGTGTGTGTGTGTGTGTGTGTGTGTGTTTTTAGCCAGAAAGCTGTGCACATGCCATATAGAGTATTCTCCAAGAGCCGATCTGTAAAACGATTATTTTTACTTGGACAGCTTTCTCACAATAACTGCTTGAAGTGATAGTGTATATAATAAAGTACATTGCTTTCTTTCGATTCTCGGCGTTTTTGTATTATAACCTTATTTGCTGACTTTCTTGTATATAGGAACACTGATCAAATCCACTTATTACTTGCCCTGATCAAAAAAGGGCCTTTTTCTGTCTAAAGCATTGTTTGTTCTGTATATTTTTTAAAGGGGCACTGTCAACTATGCAGTTTGTTTCGGTCACTCTCTTACTTTTCTTTAATGACACCAGAAAATTTCAAATAAATTAGCTTTTAAGCGACTTCTTTTTTTTTTTTTTTTTTTGGTCAATTAAAAATGGCTACTTAGGATCTGGGAACTTAACATTGGTCTTCCACTTCCTAGATGAGGGAGCTGACCATCAGGCTCTTTTCCTTTGAGATGAAGGTGCTCCTGCTCTTTCTCTTTCCTTTTCTTCCCCACTACCTTCAGTCTTACCCTTCATCTCTTAACTTTTCCTTAATTTTCCTATCACCAAGATCCAATTTAATTTTTTCTATGTCCTCCTTCCTTTTCTATACCTTTGCTCAGCAACCCAGCAATTTCTGACTCTTTTGGTTTTGATATCTCCAGTCTACCAAGGGGTGCAACCTTTTTTCAAGGCTTGATCATAGAAAGTTAGGGTTGGAAAGGACCTTGGGAGGTCATCTAGTCCAACCCCCTGCTCAAAGCAGGCCCAGCCCCAACTAGATTATCCCAGCCTTTGATTAGCCAGGTCTTAAAAAGTTCTAAGGATGGAGATTCTATACCCTCCCTGGGTAACCAGTTCTAGTGGTTTTCTACCCTCCTTGTGAAAGAGTCTTTTTTTCCCCCCTAATATCCAACTTAAACTTCTCTTGCTGATTGCCTCTTGTTCTGATATCTGCCACTGCTGAGAAATTTAGCTCCGAGCAAAAGAGCCCAGTCCCACAGAAACAGATGCCCTAGCCTGTAGCTGACAGGATACTGTCCTTACTTGTCACCTTAAAGCCCAGGTAACTGCTCATTTATTTTCGACTGCCCAGAGTCTGTTGGTATTTTTTTTTCACCTTTTCGATGGACTCCACAAGTGTTTAAATAACCTCTAGCTTACAATCTTCTGCTCCTGCTCTTGTTTTCTTGTGCTGCTCCCCAAACAAAACCTCTGCAGTTTGTCTCCTTCCAGCTGTAATACCTTTCAGGGGACTACATCTGGACTCTAATCTTTGGCCTCTCCCATCCCTTAAACATTTTCTAAACTGTTTGTTTTAGTAGTTTGCTTGAGGATTCAGCCAGACCAAAGCAGTTTGTAAAATCCCTGAAGGCAAGGCACCCACTCAGGCTTTTGCTTTCTTTTAAAGTAGATAAATCTGTAGTCCTGAATAAACTGACAGTGTAGGTTAAGGGCCAGATTTGCCTGGATTTTTCTGTGATTGTACTGGGTGGAGGCAGAAAGCATGGGAGTCTCTTCTCACCGTGCATCCTCACAAAAGGGCAGCTATAATTTGGCTGCTTGTACAGACAACATCACAATCCGTTCAAGAGAGGGTGTGTGGGTAGACGTGTGATTATGGTTCTGCCTTTTCTCCAGTATTTCTCAAACTGTCCCTACCACCCCCCTGCTCCCACCTCCCTGCTGCCACCTCAGTATGTTGGAGGAACTGCCTACACCTGGAGACATTTTACTCCTGGTTTCCATGGGTGAAATGCTCCCTGGAGTGAGACTCAAGCTTTGTGAAGTATGATATAAGAAAGCTCTCAGTTGGTATGTTAAATATCTGTATATGGACATTCTCCACAAATAAAGTAAATATGCTAAGAAATACAGGAATATTGTAAATACACTAAGACGCAATAAAGACCTACAGAACTACAGTTCAGTTTTTGTCCTGGAACCAACTGACACTTTGTTGTGGCTTTTTAAATATAGTTTAAATGGCTGAACTGGTTTTGTGTCCAAGGAGAGCTAAAAGAAAGAGCTTTTTAAGGTAGTACTAAACTGTCAAAATGGCTGTTTTACACACTGGAAACTCTGACATAGTACTTTAACTTCAGAAGCTGTGAATGACATGGCTGTACTATCTTATGAATTAAGTAACCTTGTGTCCCTTCTCCTGTGACTTTGTCATGTTGAATGGTGACAAGAGGGCACATTCTTTTGATGATAATGGCATTCCTTGCTAACAAGAAAGGAATTTCTTGAAAACTGCCTATTGTTTATGAAATGGAGACCACAAGTTGTGTAATCTTTTCCTGCTGTTGTGTATTTGTATATTGCCTGTGATAGTTACCTGGTCTGTAGCAGGTGCAGAGAGTACTGTACCACACCCGTATTTTGCCGTTTACACTGGGGGGAAAAATAAACTTAACCAAAGAAGCAGCAAATTTTTATACAGTTTGATTTCTGTGCCTTTCTCTCAAGAGCTTGCTCAGCAAGCAAACCCAGATTCCAGGTGCAGTATTCCACAATCATTCTGTAATCTGTAATCATAGAAACAGAATGTTCCTCCTCTTATTCCTCCATTGCCAACAGTTTCTGGGTGGGTGAATGTCAGTAGCTGAAGTTATTTTTAAAGGCAGGAGGTGAGGCTTGTCGTGCAAAGCTGGAAAGAGGGCGTTTGTTTGCAGAACAGAGCTGACATCAAAGTATAGATTACTGCTTACTGGCTGGCCACTGCCTTATACCAGGTAATCTTTAACGTGAGTGTCAGTCACAAGATCAAAAAACCAGGGTCTGTATATATATGAAATATTACTAAAATTTATGATCTGGAAAACTTAATTTCCATGAGTTGGACTTTGAAACTTAGCAATTCATGCTAGTCATCTTGCAGTCCGTATTCACTGCTGTTTAACTAAGCAATCACTTTTTACTTCTCTTCACAGGATAATATAAATGTTTTTTTGAAAGCTTGTGAAAATATTGGATTGAAAGAAGCTCAGCTTTTTCATCCTGGGGACCTTCAGGATTTATCCAATCGAGTTACAGTCAAGTAAGTTTTTTTTTCCCCGTTTAATATTCTTAATGTGAGCTAATATGTTTGAGTCTTTAATGTTTGACTCAAATTTTTGCTTAGAGCTATTAAGAGTGGCTTTGAAACAGTGTGGCTGTGAAGGGTGTTAGCCTTGCTAAAGTTGTTAGGTTAGAACTTTGTGCAAAGTCTCCAAATAAAGAACTTGGCTTGGCCATTTTAATTTAATCATTAGTGTTTAAACCTACCCTTAGCAGCTAGTTTGCCAATTGATATTTACAATGTTTTGTAGTGGTGTTCTGGTTACAGGTTAAATTTAAATAAGGGACAAATGAAAGTTATGTGGGGTAGTAATAAGCATTAGGCTCTTTCTCTTAATCTCAAATGGCTTTAAAAACATAGATAATAAACATTGTCATGAGTCAGTGTTCAGCAAAATAATTTTAATTGATTTCTATAATTGTTGGACTAATGCTTTTCCCAGTCTTACAGTGAGCTTTGCTTGATACATCTATGAGAGCAGGTTAAAGACCTTATTAGCTGCCAAGAACTTGGTAGTTTATAGGTGTTACGAAGGAGCAAATCTTTCCTTAGGATCTTCATCTTTCTTGTAGTACCAGGTGTTTTTCCTGTCTTGGAGCATAAGTCTGTGAGCTTAATTCATTGCCCAATAGCAATAAGGAAAAAAAGACAGTGGGCAGGGATGGAAATCCACTAACTTAAATGTAGGATTTAATGTATCTTGGTGGATATAAATAATTATATAAACAGGAATGGATTTTAGTTGGTGGAAACACTTTTGTAAAAATGAGAAAAATATTGCAAAATAAAATCTACCCAGCTTTCTCATTTGGGAGAATTCCCTTGTAAATAGCTTAGGCAGGAATATTTTGGTACCTTCTTTGTTTCTGGCAAAATGAAATTTAATTCAAGATTCATGTGTCATGCTTATGGTGAAAATGTGTTTCTAAAATATATGATGTTTGATTTAGTAATTTAACTGACAGTGACTAACATGTTTAGGCTTTTTTTTTAAAAAAAAAAGATGATTAGCATTCTTCTGGTTTTCATCTTTGGTTTAGCAAAATAACTAGTTCTAAACTGAAACCATAGGGAGGTCAGGTAGCTAAACTGCTGTGTAAGGTAGGTTGCCCAACTTGTCTCAGTGCTGACAACAAACAGGTGTGCCTGGGTGGTACAGTGAATTCATCCATTAAGTGTATCAAGAGTGAAACCCTAGCTGGCTTGAAGGACTTCTTCCAAAATTACTAGTGCCACTAGTGGCTCCTAGAGCAAGAGAGCTAAAATCTAGATCTATGGTATGGTATCAAACCCCACAGCTTGCAGTGTCCCTTTTACTTGTAAAATGAAAAATACATTTCATGAAAAAGTGGCCAGCAGTTGTGCACTTAAAACAGCAAAAATATATAGAATGATAGAGTTGGAATGGTAATAACTGTACACCATACATTCACATTCTTTCAATACTGATGTGATTATATATAATCCTATATCACATGATATCTAAAATGCTCAGAGTTTTTAAAATTGCTCTATGAGTCTGACCAAGTTGTAAAATAGTAAATGGAATATTCTGACTCATTTTGGCACACTTAGGACATTAATTAAAGATGGGGAGGGAGAGATTTCAGGGCAAATGTCTTGCTGTATTCTGCAGAGAGCTTCCACAGGAAGGCATGAGTTTGTCAAGAGATTAATGCTGTGTGCTCATTGAGCAACATTACCTAGTTTGTCTTCCTTAAACATCTTTTAAAAAATTAGAAATAGTTTGTAAGTAGTAGAGTTTTGACATATGTAGACAGAATTATTTGAAGATGTATCCAGTATTGGTTCAACATGATGCATCAAAACCTGGATGTTGATTCAAATAGCACATGATGTTTTAAATGAGGATACATTTTTCTTTTGAATGTAACTTGTGCATTATTCATTAATCTTCTTGTTTTAAATTTTATAAAGGAATTTTTTGTGTTGTAAGAGGGGAAAAATGTCCAGGTAACCTCACATTCTTGAGCAAATTTTGTTTTCTCTACATTCACCTGAGGCTTATTTAAATAAGCCTTGACAGGTTGTACAGGATAGAATTAGCATTTGCCTGAGGTAGCATGGATGTAAACATATGGGTGGAATAGCTATGTGTTGTTACTGCATTATTGTTAGTTTGTCTGAACAATCTAAAATAAAATAAATCAACTTTTTTCAGTTGCATTAGGGTACTAGCGCTCTTATATGGATGGTACTTAATGCATGGGTGGATTACAAATATACACATTACAAATGTTCTAATCCTCAAAGGGAATTTACAAAACACCGTTAGTAGATGAGCCTACAAATATCATTTCATAAATCTACCTTTCAAAAATCATAGACTCAATACAGATACTGAATTTATGACACATTACAACCTGCCTGACATCTGATTCACCAGGTACCTGCCAGACATGACCTCTTACATATTTCTTTTCCCCCACCTTTTCTTTTCTCTTCTCCCCTACTTTTCTGACCTTTTGTCTTCCTAATTTCCAACTACCTCCTTTTTAAGAGAGAGCATATTTTCTACCTTGAATCACCACTGCTGTAGTGTCTCCCCTACTCACCTTTTGGCCTTTTTCCCCCGTTTTCTTCCCCCTCCCTTCCCTGCTTTACTTCTTTGTTTTTCTAACTTCTACCTATTTACATTCTTACTGATATCCTGCCATGCTTTTAGCTTCTCTCATTCAGTGGAGTCTCAACTGCAGAAGGGTGATTGCATTACAAACTTGTGAAGAACTTTTTTTTCCAACTACTCAGTTGGTCTAATAAAAGATATCACATCTACTCAAGGAACCTTGCCTTACAAATGTACATAGAGGCAAGGAGTTTTGGCAATATGCACTGCCTTTGAAAGCTTGTCTAAGTCTTTTCCAACCATGCAGTTGATCCAATAAAAGATATCACCCACAAAAACATCCTTGCTTCTCACACCTCCTGGACCACCACAGCTACATCACCCTGGTGCTACCACAAAAATACATAGATGAGTTCTCAGTTTGCATCACATCTAGAAAAAAAAATAGTATTCAAAGGAAAAAATAAATTTTCAAGAGGGATTTACTCAATATTCACTTCCAATATAACTCATTTCAAATCCTTAAGGGACAATGAACGTCTCCTTTGTGATTAAACCAGTTTTTTTGGAGGATGGGCTCAAGACAGCATAAATATAGGTGTCATGACCCAAAAGGCATGATTGTGTGTGCGCTTCGGCACCAGAATTATCCCCGCCAAGTTGCAGAGCATTGCACCGGAGTGTTTCCTGTTGCAGAGGAAACCCCGGTGCAGGGACGAGTTTCCCGCCTTTTCTGCAGCTTCTTTTGCAGGGTGCATTGCTCATATTGCAAGAGGAATGCACGGTGCAAAAGAGTTCCCGCCACCGGTATGCAAATTCGTTCCCCGTGATTGGCTAGTGTTAAATTATTCACACGTGGCGGCTAGCGATTGGCCTGTTAGCCATATAAAAGGCTTGAGCAGTTTCCGCCAAAGCCGAAGAGGACTCCACATCCATCTCGTGGGGACTCTGGGTACACGGCAGGGTAATAGAAACCCTGTGTGAGATCCAGAGGAGCCTGGCGGCCTGATCCACCGCCCACCTCTTCCCGTCTTCGAGCGCGACTTTTATAAGACGTAACTACGATTTCTATTTTGGTGGCTCGTTCACCCAGAGCATCCGGAGCTCTGCACCGTGGAGCCTAGCAACCTCCACGAGACCGTCTGTGTTGTCTGTCTGTAACTGCAACTTAATCAAGTTTTCCAGCCTACACCACTGCCATCTCGGTGTGGGTAAACAATCTTTAAAACTACCGATACACGTTTGTGCCTAATTCTAGCTCGACGGCCTTCTCTTTCCGACCCGGCGTGCCCGGGCTGCTGGCCACAGCCCGCGTGCAGCGCGGAAAAGGGCTCGGGTCGCTCCTGGCCCGCACAATAGGAAGTTCTGTTTTGCTGGAAATTATACCAAGGTATAGCAACTGTCTGTTTGTTTGCACATCTTCAGTAACGAGGTTTCAACTACCACTCGGATTTCAAGAGTTTGTCCTAATTTTAGAAAGGCCTGAGATTACAGTATTTTGACAATATATTCAAAATCAAATTCAGATATGATCATTGAAGAATTTTTGTGTCTTTTTCCCTGTCCCCTTTGGTAAGTTTTCAACTTAGCAAGCTTGAAAATTAATTTTCTCCAACTTCTACAGGAAGTGGGAGGCTGCTCATATAGCTGAGATCAGTGGTGGGTGTAATGTGAAACTTTCTATAAATATTATTTGTATCATAGAAGACAGCTAAATGGAATTCTTGATTTTTTTTTCTGGTGCTTTTCTAATTCCATGTGGTTTCACCTATTTGTGAAAAAAACTTGCTGAAAATTTTGTTAAAAATGGATGGTTGAAGGGATAGTGCTGGTTTAAATATACCAGTTACTGACATTGATGTGTAAAGCTGAAAAACCTTTTCATACCTTGGCAGATAAATGACTAATAGAGCAGTAATGTTGTATGGAAAATATACTGGCGTAGATGATTTTCTGCCAGTGAAAATGGGAACAGGGATTAGTGTCTGAGATCTATGGTTAGTTCAGACTTTCTGTAAATCTCTAGAAGTTACTGGCTGCTTGGTGTGTATAGTATAGCAATGTGTTGTGTCTATGATAAATGATCCAGATGGTACTGTCCCTCATATACCACAAATACATTTGTGCCTTCAGTTTTTGTAACTTATTGGCATACTTTTTTATTTTTTTACTGTAACCTTTTCTTGTATTTTGAATGGAATGAGAGAGTATTTCTAAACTGAGCAGCTTTTATTAAAAAAAAAATTGGAATAGCAGGGGATTACATCACTAATTTATTTGATTATTTTAAATATATCAGTGTCTCAGGGTAATATGAGCTCAGTGACTGAGTTGCCAGCACAGTTAACATTTAAATGTTGAGGACTTCCTGCTAAGTTCTTTTAAAACGCACCCTGTTTTTCACAGCAATAGAAGAGTTATGGGAGGGGGGCAAAGACTGCAAGAGAATTAAGGTACTATTAAACTTCAAACGTCCTTACTCATACTCAAAATTCTAATGTTGTGCGTTCCCAATTATTAGTGATACATGTAGAAAGAGAGACTGTACCCATTTTAAGTGACCTAATTTTTTCTATCAGAGTGCTGATGCAGAAGTCTGGTTCAACAGTACTGTACAACTACTTAAAGAAGTGAAGACCCCATATTCAAAGTAAGAGAATGAATAATTCCAATCCTAGGTCATATCTGAAAACAATAAAAATGTACTAAACCAAGAAATTGAGAGGACTTGCTGTTTTAAAAAAATCAAATGATTGGACTCTGCAAAAGCTGTCTTAAGCCCCAGTATCTTGTGTTGAAGTCATGATGTTAAATGTTCTACTTTGTCTTCTGTAAAGACTGAACTGAATATGTGATTTAATTATTTCAATACTTAGTTAAAATAACTGATACAGGTCATATCTTAAAGCAGATGTTGTCACACATTATAATGGGAGATAGGCATGTTGAATAGCAATAGTTAACCAAGCTTCATTCTATGTAATGGTGACATCCTTTAAGTTATGAGACACTTTTGGTGCTATATGCCTTCATACAGTTATTTGGGACTTAAACCATTTCAGTGCTGTATAGGATGTGACAATCCTATTTCAGTATTTCTTCTTGTATATCCTGAGCACTAAAAGAGGTGGAGACATTGTAGAGATATTGTAGAGCAGTGGTTCTCAAACTTTTTTTTCGCGGACCACTTGAGAATTGCTGAGGGTATCAGCGGACCGCATAATAAACTTTTTTTTGTTCTACAAATCAAAGCACATGACTCATTTTTAATATCAGTAGTCTTACCTTACAAGTACAGATGTTCTCAATTGTTCTGCAGCCTTTCTGCAGCCCACAGTTTAAGAACCTCTGTTGTAGAGTATTGTTTAAGATTAGTTGAAGTAGGTTTATAAATGGATTAATGGGCTGGATTAAAGTGTGGGGACAACTTCCATTCTGGCATGTCCTTGCTGTAGATTGGGTTACTGATGTTGTTATTTTAAACATCATTATTTGTAGGTTTAAAAAACAATGAAAAAGCTTTGAACCCAGCAGTTTCAGATCTAGGGCACAGAACTCTAAATTGAGCAAAATGAGTAATCAGTAACAGTATTAGGCTATCTTCATTGTGGAGCCTTGGGATCTGAGGTCTTGGAAGCTGAATTTTCTAGGAAAATTTCCACATTTGACTTGAGGAAATATTTTTGAAACTTGATAGCTTTTTTCAATTGCATCTTAAAGTTGCTCAAGGAATAGGAAAATTAAATTAAAAGCTGAGAAGATAAAATAGCTATTTGGTTTTGTGGTCATAAGCACATTATAAATTTGCACAGGTCTGTAACTTCAGCTTGCTTGTTTGTTTCCTTGTATTTTTGCTATTCTTCACCTTTGTAACATTGAGCACATTTGACATATTCTAAAATTACACTGTAAAGATAGGTCTGCCAGTTTGAACAAAGTCAGATCAAATAACCTGTCAGATCAGTCTGTTCACCAGGGCACCCCCTGGAACGACAAGGAACAATGGCCATAAGCTACTAGAGAGAAGGTTCAGGCTGGACATTAGGAGAAAGTTCTTCACTGTCAGGGTTGCCAGAATGTGGAATGGGCTCCCAAGGGAGGTCGTGCTTACCCCATCCTTGGGGGGTCTTCAAGAGGAGACTGGACAGGCACCAGAGTTGGTGACTCTTTTCTTGCCTGCCAAGGGCAGGGGGGTGGACTAGATGGCCCACTGAGGTTCCTTCCGACTCTATGAAGCCTGAAAAAAAACAGGTTAATAAAAAAAAAAATGTAATTTACCTTCCCACAAAATCCCCATGGAAGTCTAACACCACAGCTATCTACATAAAAAGAGGGGTTTGTAGCATTCTAAAGTTGTATTTAAACTCAAACTGAATGGTCCAAGGCAGGAGGGTACTTGTAGATTAAAATACCTTCTCGCCTGAGTAGCAGCAATGCAGCTCAATCATAGTTTCATAGTTTTTTAGGGGCTGGGAGAGACCTTACAGATCAAAGGGTCTAGCCCCCTTGCACTTGGGCGGGAAAGACTGCTGGGATCAGATGACCCCAGCAAGATGGGCATCAAGACACTTCTTGAAGATCACCATGGTAGGTGACTCTACCACCTCTGAGGAGAACCTGTTCCAAACCCTCATTACTCAACTTGTAAAGCAGTTTTTTCTTATGTTTAGTCTGAAGTGATCTTCAATCAGCTTGTGCCTATTATTTCTATTCCTCCCCTGAGGTGGGGCTTGGTGAATAGTTGCTCCCCCATGCCCTGATGTACTCCTCTGATGTAGGCTGCCACCAGGTCCCCTCTGAGTCTTCTCTTCTCCAGGCTGAATAGTCCCAAGTCCCTCAGCCTCACTTAGTATGACCTGGTCTCTAGGCCTCTGAAGACTAGGTCTCTAGTCATTTCTGTGTGCTGGACTTTTGAAAGTGTCAGAGAGATGAGCTGGCTTGTATACTTGTTTATTTAGATTTATATCCTGCCCTCTCCAAAAGGGTCCGAATGGCTTAAAATAAGCAGACAGTAACCACCAATAGGATCCCCCAAACAACACCTCTGAACTTGAGACCTCCAATACTTCCCTTCCCACTGTTTCCCAACAGCAATCTCCATGGCTAAGTACAGACAGACAAAAAGCTGGAGCCTAAATTGATTCCATCTTTGCAGGTTAATCTAAACTGCATAGATTGAACCAATGAGCAAGTGAATAGACATTCACTTTTGATTCTGGAAATGCAGTCATGTGCCTGCAGTGGCCCAGGTTAGAAGCCAGGGAGAGATAAATTATGTCTTCCTGCTCAGCTGGAGCAGACAGCTTGGGCTAGCCCACCCACACTGCAAAGCATCCTGGGATCAGCTTAGCCCTTTCCCCTCTCTAGCCCCTGCTTGGAGTGACCTGTGAGGGAGGTGGAGCTTTCAGTGAGCTGATGCTAATCCCGCTTATTTGCTGCAGGGGCAAAAGCTGCCACTGCTGGGGCTTTCCTTCCCTTTGTCCTGTACAGAAAGGGGATAGGTGGTCTGGGGGCCCATTCCCTGGTCTCCTCCCCATTCCACTGGGCTGATGGGTACTGGCAGGTAGCAGAGGCTTTAGTGCCTTAGATGGCGGAGGGGCTAGCCCTCCTTCACCAGAGTAGATGGCATAGCCAGGTCTGTAAAGCATTCTGGGATGCTGGGGGAATGTGAGTTAACTTGAATTGGGAAGGGATCTGGGACAGAAATTCAATAAACCAGTTTGGTCTAAGTCAGTTAAATTGACACTACATCAGTTTATCTTAAACTGATTTCAGCCATTTTGAAAGCCATTTATGTGCCCTGAACTTTTGTTTAAACCTATTTTAGATCACTTTAAGCAGTTTGTGTAACTTCTGTCTCTAGCCTATAAGACTGCGGAAATGCAGAGAAATATTGGATGGCTTGCCAAAAATAGAAGTAGCAGAGGTGGGTAAAATCCTGGTCTAATAACCCACGGTCCTTTACTTAACTCACTAACATTCTATTACTTGGTAGTACTTGAGTTACAGGATCTGACTTTAAATCTTTGTAGTATTAGGAATTTATCTTACCTGTTAGGCATTACTCGCTTATCTTGCTAAATCCCTAAAAAAAATCTTAGTCTTAAAGCCAAGATGAGGATGCTTTCCAAAAGTGGTCATGTTAACTTGTTTTTAGGAAATCAAGCAAGGTGGAATAGGATTGTACTTATGCCCCTAGTCAGTGGAACGGGATATGACCTTTAGCTAATTCTTGCGAATATCTGATGTTTCTAGTCACTTTCACACTTTTCTTGCTTGACCCCTGGGGCAGCACTCAGTTTCCAGGTTCCATTTGTTTTTCTTACTCATATTTCCTTCAGCAGTGCCAGCAAAAGCAAAGTGAAACTGGCAGTCATGTGGTTCTGATGGTCCAATATTTACCAATGAAGTATGCATTTTACTTCAGAGCAACCCAAGAACAATCCTTGAGGCCTGATTACTGTTTCCAGCTCAACATCTCATTAGAAGCCTTATAATATTTATAGATGTATTTTGTAGCCATGTTAGTCTGAGATTAAAAGAACTCTAAAACTCTTGTTTTAGAGATTATACCTTTTTATTAGACCAACTAAGAAATTGCAAAAAAAAAAATTCTTTCTTTGCAAGCTTTTGGGCACATGCGCCCTTTTTCAGGCTGAGACCAACACAGCTACCAAATACATCTCCGAAACAGGGAAGATGCCATATTTTAGCTTATTTTGGAATTATAAACTTCATTGCTAAACAAGAAAGAAAAATGTCTACACCTCCCTGCCTTTCTGCCATCTGATATCATCAGGGAAGAAAAACTGCCTTATCTGCACATGAAAGAAGAACGCACACAAAGGAACACTCATAGACACAGAGGAGCAGACATCCACCTTCAGCTTCCTCTGCAAAATTAAGTTTATTTTCTACCTAAGGGGGCTTTTACCATCTTCAATTTTCCCTTAGCCTGAAGAAGGTCATGTATGCCTGAAAGCTTGCAAAGAAAGATGATTTTTTTTTGCAATTTCTTAGTTGGTCTAATAAAAGGGATCATCTCTAAACCAAGAGTTTTAGAGTTTTGCATTTCATAATATTTAGTGCTTTTTCTTAAGGTCGTGGCTCCTTGAGTTGTGTTTTTACATGAGATCCTCAACATTCACTTTACAAAGTCATTTGTAGCTCTAACTGTTCCAGGATAAAACTTGAAAACTTGACCCAAGTGCACTGTAAGTTTGAAAAGCAGATGGCAAATAGAAGAATATTAAATGTATTCTCTAAAACATTTTTTGTTAAGCTAATTTCATGATTCATATTTGAATGTGTACAGTTCAGTCACAAACATATGACAACAGAAGTGAGAAATGGAAACAAAGAAATAAAGACCCTAACATAGGGAAGAAAGAAATGTCTGGAGAGAGAGGGAAGCGGCCTTTGCAGAAGCAGTACTGTTTCTTACTGCTTTGCATGAAATTCTGGGAACTCTGTGGACGCAACACATGTGGACACTGGCAAGCAGTGAAAGGGGCCATCTGGCCTGACCATCAATTGAAAATTGATAGTGGGAATGGCTGTTGTAACCACATTGCAAGAGACTGAATCAGATGTTCAGACAATAAGAATCCTGAAATATCTGTTTACAGAGGAAAGAGCATGAGCAAATTCGTGACTAAGTGGTTCAGAGAGTTAATGCTCCTTTTTAATTGGAAACTTTGAATTCAGATTCCGGTTTTGTTTGGATCCCTAATGCATGTATTATGGAACCACTACACAGTACACTGCTTTTGATGAAAGATCTCAGGACTGGGAAGTCCAAGATGGTAAAATAAGCTGCATGTCATATTACTGAGATATTTTGGCAGAACTTTGCTATAGCTCTCTACTCTTACTGGAACACGTATTTTAAATGTGATGTATTTAAAAGAATTACAAAATTGCACTTCTCCCCTCCCTCTCTTCCTCCCCCTCCATGGTCCATAACTTGGCCTTGCAACAAGGGACACTGCACCTTGCTTCTGGAAGCCTTGTTGCTTCCCTGATCCAGTTGCACATCATCAAGCTGACGCTTGCCCAGTCATCCTAGCTCTACACAAAAACTCTGGCTGACAGCCTGAGTCTGTACTCTCTCCAGTTTAATTCCCACTTCTTGACTGAAGTAAAAGCTGTCCTCTCTGTGGATGTGTGTGTTGCTTTGGAGGACTACCTCTGCACATGAAACCTCATTGATAGCTGATTGCTAGACAAACCCCCTCCCATATTGTTGCCTATTTCTCTAGCCATGGGCAGTAATGAGAGAGACAGGCCCAGTAGCCTGCTATCCCTCCCCATGCCTAATAAGAAGAGTGGTGGGATCTACTTCAAGGATCCTGTCTGGGAAGCTGCTATACATGGGGACAATCAGAGTGCATCACCCTGACACAATCTGGAGGCAGTGCCTAGGAGCAGCAATATGAGAGCAAGCCATCTCGCAGCCTGTTTCACTCTGTACATTCTT
Source organism: Alligator sinensis (assembly GCF_000455745.1). NCBI lineage: Eukaryota > Metazoa > Chordata > Crocodylia > Alligatoridae > Alligator > Alligator sinensis. The sequence continues at coordinate 4,296,945 of NW_005841894.1, forward strand.
CTGCAAGAGAACTGGCCATCTCCAGTACCAGCTGCTGTGTGGGCCTCTAGCCATAGGCAGCTTTGCTTACCACTTAGACCCAGCAGCATCCCCTTTCTGTGAGAAGGAGGTAGAGGTGATTCTCTTCCGTGCCTTCCTGGACTGCCCCCAGCTGCAGCCA
>NW_005841894.1:4297114-4320663 GCF_000455745.1 Alligator sinensis
CCTCTTTGGTTTGCTGAACCCTGACTTTCCTGAGATGGCATACATAATTTCTATCCTGTACCAGATGGCCAAGGGGAGTGTGATCTCCTTGGCCAATTTCCTTATGGGACAGGTCAACATGGTGACTCTGAAAAGGTGCAGAAATTGGCTTTCAGGGGCTGGCTTCAAAGTTGTCCTCCAACTCTTCTGCTTCCTGGTCTGGGCACTTTTCACATTTGAATACGGACACTTCACCTTGCAGTTTGTCATGCTGGGCCATCAAGGAGGGGGATTCAGTATTAGCTGATATGACGTTTTGTTACTGATGAGTGTTTCATGCTTAGCCTGTGCATGCGCTACACATTTTGGCACTTTTACCACTTGTTTTTAGTATTTTTATAATAAATATTTAAAAAGACCAAAAAAAAAAGTGTCCCTGTTGAACTGAGCTTGTGGAATTGATAAAGACTGAGTACTTCAGAGCCTTGGAACTATATGCAACACTGCTTTAAGCCCAATTGTGACAGCATTTTACTCCAGTGTTACTCAGCGGAAAATATTAAACATAATGGGAAGAAATTAACTTTTAAGAAATTACAATTTTACTCAATTAAAGATGAAAGGATTAAAACACTAGATTCTTACTAGTTTAAGAAAAATGACTAAATGAATTTCTCCTTCAGGATTTTTGTAACCTGAGGTTAAAGTGGAACAGTGAAAATTTCTTTAAGTTGGCTTTTCTGGTGGGAACCGGGGCAGGGAAGTCCCTTACAAATGTTAATCATATATTTTCATTTGGGTAATTGTGTTCTGGTAACTCATAAGTTATAATGAAAGGTGTAGGAGTTACCAGAGAAATATTCTTCGCATTTTGCCAATATATTATTTTCTCCCTGACCATGTTACCACGTTTTTTAATTAAAAATGCACAAGTTTAATTTAATTGATATGCTAAAACTGCTTATCTTCCAATGCACATAAATATCCATGGCGCATAATTCCTTGTATTTACATTAGCCTAGTGTTGTAACTTTCAGGATCAGCTTTGTGCACGTGTATCTTTCATAAATATAAATGAAAATTATGCACATCAAAAAAGGAAGTCCTTAAACTCTTTGTACTTTATCGATGTTAAATTATTCTAACTGCATATAAAAAAACTCAAGTTCATATCATTAACATATTTAAGTCTTGAATCATTCCAGTGAGTTGTTATACATAATAAAATAAATTTTAGACTTTGGACCGTACACATCAAGAATAAAAAAAGAGCATTTCAAAGTAATTTGTCATGCTGGGTGGAGTATTAATCTGTATCTATAAAGTTACTGATAATTTAGATTGAGAAATGTGTTCTGTTGGGTCATTTAGTGTATAATGACTCTCGGTCATATCAGTGTTTCTTGTCAGTGGCTGTACTTTTATAGTGTGCAGTTTGTCTTTTACTGACATACGAGAGGATATTACTGTAATAGCTGAACACCCCAGTAGTCTGGCACCTGTCACTATTGAAGGGATCTAGAAAAATCAGCAGATTGGGACTATATATGGGAGTAAATTGAATGCTGGTTAGTGAAGGCTTTATGCTACCAATCAGCCATATTGGTATTTAGGTAGTTTGAAATTATCAACCACACCAAAGTGGCATATAGCAGAAAAGTGACCTTTTGAAAAAAGGCATTCATATGTTCAGGATCATGATTGTAATCTGCTTTCTTTTTTTAAAAATGTATACCTCTGAGATAACAGGAGAGGTTGTGTCTGTGTGAAAGTTAAGTGGCTTTTATAGTGATTTTTATATATATTTCAATTTAACGGGAGCCTAGACTTCTTACCTGCTTTGGCAGTATTTGAAAATCCCAATAGGTGCTTATATGCATATTTAGGTAACTAAATATCACTGAAGATCTGGACTTCAGTCTCTTGACAGAAAAAGGACAGTATTTATGAAGTAGTGAGAAAGTTGAGGGATCCAGTTGGAGTAATGGAGGTGACTATTGAACGCAAAGGTTGTGTTAAAATAGCAACAATTTTAAGTAATTATTTTTGCGCGGTTGTAAAAATGCACTGTATATATGAGAGGGCTGGGGGTTGGGGAGTTGAGATGTACCTACATAATATATAGTGTATGTTAATTGAGATGTTGAAAGATTGTACAGAAACGCAGATTATACAAAACCTGATGTCCAGATTCACTATTGGATGATTTCTAATGATTTCTATTACCACTAAATCTCCAAATGTTGGCTCTTCAGTAAATAATGCAATATGAAAATTGATATTAAATATTAGTGAAGGTTAGAATTTTTATGTATTCTTTGAAGAAGAGAAGGTGGAAGAAAGATTTGCATTTTATTTGCTTTTTGAAACCTTCCTAATTTCCAAGGTAACAGATTAATTGGCCAGCTCCTGTATTTCAAAGTCAAGTAGGCTGACAGGAATAGATTCTATTTGCAACACCTCATGCCTGAAATCATCAGCTAATATGCATATATTGTGTTTTTAATACCATCCTAAGTTTTCAGACTTAGGATGGTGTTAAATTTAGGGAGAGATTACATTTTGGTGGATATTTGAAATGTGTAACTAACATTGCTCAAGCTGACAGGTAATATGCTTTCTACTTCTAGTATTACTCTAAAATAAAATAATAAAATAAGCTATTTGTTACCTTTTTTGGTACAAAATAAATGAGATTCTTGATTTGGTTTCACTTCCCATATTACTTCTATCTTACCATTGGAATAAAGTCCTGCAAAGTGATAAACATTGTTCTGATGAAGGACAGTTGGCTATTTAATAAGCACACACTAAACAAAGGGAAAATTTTTCCTTGCCGCTATTAAAGAGTAGGGCGAGAACTGTTGTAAAGATAATGCTAAAGAATTTGCAGCAGGTGTTGGATAGTAGAGCAGCATGCAATAGTAATGCCAGCTTAATTTCCATCAAAAGACACTCCTTTCCACTTGTAAAAATAGGTATGGCATCTGATACTGACTCAGAAAGGAAAATGTGAATAGTGATGTAAACACTGAAGCTGCTAAGAATGATTAGTTAACAAACTGCCTGTGAGTAATGCATTTCCTTTCCCACCCAGAAAAGCTATCCTATGAATCCCTGTACATACACCTGTGATCCCAAAGAAGAGGCATGCGTAGTGCTATTAATACCTATACTGTACATAGCAAAAAGTGCACAACTGGAAGAAAAGTACTTGGTCCGAAACACATATACAGTTCCATGGAATGTCAATTTACAGCCAATTGAACTGGTGCCCAGGGAATAAGTCACAGGAATAAAACTGCTTAAAGAAAGGTCTCATTTTAATTTTGGCAGATCTGTGAGGCAGTATTATATCTATTTTAATTCAATAGCTATGTCTTATGATTATCTATAAATGTTCAAAAATATCACATAAAATATGTTCAAGCCTTGACTGTCCTCTGGGATGATAAGCATCCTTGTGTAAGCCAGTGGTTAAATGTGGCTAGATGCTGTTGGAAGGCAGAGTTGAGTTGCATAGTGGTAGGCAAGTAGTGTTTAATTTTAAGGTGTGAGGTGTTTTTCATCACAGCTCTGTACAGTTGAGAGCATTATTGCACACTTCTGTAAACTAATACTAACCCACACCTTCTCTAGTGTTGACTATTTCAGTCAACAGCTCTTTTAACTTTTGTTCATAAGGTACCTGTGAGAAACATTCTGTTATGCATAGGGGAAAAAATGTTGAGATACCAAACTAAAAACATGAAAAAACCCAAAATTGAGCACTTGTGTATTTCAACATTTGAGTCTCACTCAATAATAAAAAACCCCCCATGCCAGTAGCTCTGGGGTGTTAGAGGATGCCTGCCAGCCACTGCAGAGAGCTGGGAGTCCAGCAGTTTTCTCCAGTCATGCCCCCTCCTCAACTTTGGCACCAGATGCCCAGCCGGGGTCTCCCCAAAGCAAGGGGAGGGGGAAGTGCACAGAAGGTCTTTCTCCCCCCATCCTCCTGGGCGATTTCCTCCACCTTGGGCTGGCTGAGGAGGCGGCATGGTGGGGAGGGTAGGAACTGCCACCTCAGCTGGGGTCTCCCTGGTGTGGGGAGGGAAGCCCATAGGGGGCTTTATTCCCTTTCCTTGCCCACCTGTGGCTGGGTGATTTCCCTCCAGCCATGCCCCCTCAGCCTCTGGGCCAACTGAGGAGGGGGCATGGCTTGGGGAATAGCCCCACTCCTAGTTCTGGGGGCAGGGGTGGGAAAGGGAAAAGCCCCACTCAGGGCTTCTCCACCCATGGGAAGACCCTGGCTGGGGGTCCAATGCTGAGCTCAGGGGCAGTCTTCCCCCTACCCCCCTCATGCCCTCTCCTCAGCTGGCCTGAGGCTAAGGATGGCACATGGCTGGGGGGTGGCTTCCCCCACAATGCCTCCTCAGCTGGCTGGAGGAGTGATAATGCTCCATCTAGGGCAGACCCTGTTCTGCTGGATCAGACAGCACAGTCCAGGGCTGCAAAGTATCCTGGGATGCTGGGGGACTGTGAGTTCTTGAACCAGGAGGAGATCTGGGACAGAAGTTCCACAGACCAGTTTGACCTAGATCAAGTCTGATACTACATCCAATCAGACTTGTCTTAAACCAGTTTCTACCATTTTGAAAGTGATTTAAGTGTACTAAACTTCTGTTCTGTTACAGGTTTAAATGGTTTTCTGATCACATAAACTGGATTATATGCAACTCTTGTTAATAACCTTTATGTACTGCTTACATATTAAAGATAGGCAAAGATTTTTTGTAGGTGGTATCTTTTTATTGGACCAACTTCATGGTTGGGATAAAGTTAGATAAGCTTTTGAATACAAGGCATTTTTCATCAGGTCTGAGGGAAGAAGCAGGCAATAGGGATTGATTAAGAAGTGTTCTGTGAAAATGGAGAAGAGAGATTCCCAGGGGTAGCAGACAAACAATTACCAGAAAAAAGAAGTTTGATTAATGGGAGATGACCATCACAGCTATGTTACTCTAACATGTATTGAAGACATGTATTAGAAGCTCATGCAATCCTAAGGCTACAAATTTGAAAGATTTTACGGGGGCGGGGTGTGAGAGAGAGAGAGAGAGAAATCCAGGATGAGAATGAAGTGAATGTGAGAAGTAAGGAATTAAAATCCTGGAGGGAGATGGAAGGAGTGACTAGAATAGAAAAAAGGTCTTGAGAAAGTAAGAATGAGTGAAAGGGCACTACATATCTTCTCTTTCATTATAACTCATGATCTGTAACAGGAAAGAACGTACAAGGCAGCTAGGAAAGGAAAGACTCTCTATAACAAAAAGCAAAGAGTGACTCATTTGTTTAAACATGTTAAAGAAAATGTCTATGTATACAGTGATGCAGCTGTTGTTCCTCAACTGCACAAGAGGTGAGCATTTTGTATGGCATTTTTTTTCTTGCTGAGAAGTTTAGTTTTCTAGATGTTAGGTGTTGGGTGAGAGTCCTGAATTACTGAAGGTTTTTTTTCCAATCATCTTAAAATGAGTGAGATGTGAAATGGAAAGGGGAATGATGCAAAGTGCAGTGACCTCCAGTTGTACAACTGTTTTACACATTATGGTTTTCAGCTGTATCAGTCTGGAGTTCTCTGGTTACTTTGCAGAAACTTTCTAAAAATTTCTCTCAGAATTGGCAACTCTAGCATTGAAGAAATATGGGCTGCTGCTTTGATATAGTGCTGAGCACCTGCAGTAGTGCCAAGCAGCAGCTGGAAAACTCTATCCTGGGGCTCCATAACAGAAGGCAGAGTGTGTAACGTTGTAATACAGCAGACTTTAATGATGGAGCTGGGTGAGATTTTTTTTCTTTAAGTCTTTAGTGGTTTATTTTGAAGAGTACAATTCCTAGCAGGACAAGCAGGTATAGCATGTATTAAGTATGTATTTTTACTCGGTTTGCTACATGTAGTCAAAGCTTTCTGCAGTGGACTTTCTGTGCGCTTGAATGTCTTGACTAGTATGATACTGTAGGATGACTTTTACCGGATAATATTATTTGGAGACTGCTTTACTTAGGGTTTGGTATTTGGCTGGTCAGATAAAGTTTGGTCAGTTGACTTGTCAAATATTGGTAACAAATTTTAAGAAATTGACAATAGGTCCAAATAATACACAGAAAAAGCACACCTTTTCCACCAAATATGTTTAAAAAATCATATTTCCATCAAGAAAACTTCAAAAAATGATTTTTTTTTGTAAAATTGCTATAATCTTTGACTAGTAAAAAATATGCAGTCAATTGACAATATTTGACCAGTCAATTCACTGGTGTGTCAACCCTAATTTTACTTAACTTGCGTTGAAAACCAAGGAAGAGTGTTGTGTGTTCTACCTTTTCATTGCATTATAATACAGTGAACATGCTGTTACACAGCTGTTGCCTTGGTAAATGTGATAAAGAACCAAGGTAGAATGCAGCCGAAAGCATGAGTTCATGGAATGAATAGGAATTGCGAAGGGAATTGATGCATCTAAAGTGAGGCTGCTGAAACTTTATCACTGTGCAGATTAGACTTTCTAAAATCACACATCAGATGGATAAGCAGAAGGCACACCCACCCAGAGTGAGCAAGTACAGAATGAGATGCATCAGGAATGAAATCTGGTGCACCCAGTCTACAAACCACATTCATTTCTGCAATGCAAAACATTTTATACTCTTTGAAATTTGGCCTCTTTGTGCTTTTGTTGGGTGTGGATTGCTGATGGAAAATCTTAAAGGGCATTGGGTTCCAGCGGTAGTACTTGCTATTTCATTGTGTCCCTTCCATCCCTTCTTTGGAGAAATGCCCACAGAGCTTATTCACAAAAATAGCCAACTGAACTGCTCTTGTATATAATGTTTGTCTTTCAGAAATCAATCTGATTTCTGCCATTTAATTTGAACTTGTGACACCTAGCTGAATAATATTTGTAAGTATTCAACAAATTTGAATAAAATATGAATTAGAAGATTACCTATTAATTGGCTCACTTGCACAGGAAGTAGAGTAATATTTGCCACAAAATTGTCGGTTAGCTTATTTGCAGTTTTTTCAAAATATTGATTTGTGTTTAAATGCAATTCAGCCATCAGAAAAACATATATCAAGTGTGTATGTAAAACCAAACTATGTACACAAAAATAGTATAAGGGGAAAAAAAGAGGAAGGAAGAGGGAGGGATAGAAGAATAAAAGAAAAATCTGCAATGCACAACAATCTAACTACCAAAATAGTCCAAGAGTTCCTTCTGAAGATTAATCCAGTTCTCTTTGTGATTGTTCAGATAGGGCTGTAAAACTGTGAGTTCTAAATCTGAGTTCATGAACTTTTGGCACTAAGTGCATCTTGGAACATACTTAAATTGTGCGATTTGATCACCTCTATTATATGGAATGGTTTCTTTTCCCTTAATGCCTGAGTTCAGCAACCTATACCCCATGGGCTAGATCTGGCCTGCAGAGCCATTGTATCCACCCTGGAAATTAAATGTGAAGTTTTAGTAGTGGTGGGGAAAAGTGGTGGTGGCTGGGTCCTAGTGACTGTCCACCCACATGTGACCCCAGCTGGGCCATTCTGCCTCACAGCCTGAAAAGACTGCTAGCTAGATCCCCAGTGGATGATATAAGCTTTACAGACGGAAAGAAAGCTTAAGTCATTTGGTTCTCTGACACTGTCTCACTTCCTTAGCAGTACATATACTATGAGGAAAAAACTAAGTGTGGGAAATGTTCTTTTCTTGTCCCATGTTCTACAGGAAAATAATCACTTCCTATAAATTAGGATTCCAAGGGAAAGAATAAAATGTGTTTTTGTTTTTTTTTTTCCTACTGGGAATATGATCATGCCAGCATTCTTATGGTAATGTACTAATTCATATAGGCATCTGTGTTAGCATGCACAAAAACCTTTCACAGGATTTTATCAGAAAAGCCAGTATGTCAAACTTCCACTGTTTATTTCAATTTGATTACATGTAGGTTTTAGCATGTTGCATTTAATGAACCTCTTAGTAAATTTTTCCCACTATTCAAACAGCTCTAGTTAGGACATTTTTTACAAATGAGAATGAGGTGTAGGGAGTAGGTTGGAAGGAAACAGTAAAATTAGTATTTGTTAAATTTTACAAACTGTGAATTTTGAATTGGTTCAGGTTACTCTAAGTAGTGCTTAAATTTTACTTTCCACATGTTTGACAGGGGGAACTTTCTGAGCATCTTGCATGTCTAAACTAATTTGTTAAAGTAAATGATATCTAGCAGTAAAATACTTGTCTGTCTGTTTGTCTGTCTGTCTCTTGCCTCTGTTTTTGTTTTTCAAGTGCTGGATGCATGCTAGGCAACTCACAAAACAAAAAATAACCCAGGCCCAGACTCAAAAGAGCATACACTTGAAGTATAATATGAGACAAGTGAGGGTTGTAAATAAGGAGCTGTTTTGCATGGGAGGAAGCGTGGTATTACAAAAGAAGTTAAAAAGAAAAAAAAAAGTACACTGTTACCTAGTAAAACACATGCATCTTACTGCTTATGGTTCTTTTATTATAGAAAAGATTACCAGTGGTACCTTCCCACTTCCTTGTATGTAACATGCTAGGAATAATTTTGTAGACAGTTTGATAATGTGAAATAGTGAGTTTATGCACAGGTTGGGAGGGCTGTGCCCCAGTGGTGAGAGACAATGTGCACAAATGTATGAATGCATAAGAAAAAAAGGCAGAGGGTATAGAGCAGTGGTTACCAGCCAGTCTATCTCAATGGACTGGTTGATCATGGAGCCTCTGACAGTCCATATCAGTCTGTCAGAGGCTCCACAATCAGGAGCAGCAGGACGCACATGGCTGGGCTGATCCATGTCCCCTGCCAGCTGGGCTGAGCTGGGTGAGTGGGGTCAGAGCCCGGGCGGCTTGTCCAGGAGGTGGGGGGGGGGGCAGAGTCAGGATGGAGGCGGTAGATCCTGTGGTGCCTTTTACTTACAAAAAATGATGTTCACCATAAAAAGTTTGGAGGCCATTGGTATAGAGACTGATACTGAAGGTGGAACAGAGCAGATATAAGCCCAGAAAAGGAAGTTGGCTTGATGTGAGCCATAAATTCATTGTTTATTAGTCTCTCTGTGTCCAGCTGTAGCAGGGAGTCAAAGTTCGTCCCTGCTATGCTCACCCTGTGGTTGAGCTGATGCCAGGAATCTGGCGGCAAGGTTCAATTAAAAGCAGATGTGGTCCCTTTAAATTTTGTGCAGGAGAATGATGTAGGGAACACAGAAAAAAGAGACGTTGGAACTCCAGGTTGGGGGAGAAAGTACTCCAAGATGCAGGGAGTGAAAGAGGGACCCCTGGAAAGGGGCCAGTACTGAGCATAGCAACTTACCTGGGCTGGTGTGGGGGCACTGGCAAACAAATGCTGGAACAGCCATTCTGGAAGGCGATGCTGAACAATGATGGCTTTTGCCGGTATTTCTCGAAAGCTGGAGGTGAGAGATTGTCTGGACCTGCAGGAGAAGAGAGAGAGAGAGAGAGACTGTCTTAGACAGAAACTGTGAGTAAAGAATAAGGCTCCTGCCACGGGGTGAGACACGACCTGGGTGGTGAAGACCCCAGTCGGGGAGGACTGTAACTGTGGGGTGGGAGTTGCCCTCACTTAGCAAAACAGCCTGATTGCTGATAGAGACAGGATTAGATGCACGCTGTGAGGATTAACAGCGTGGGAAAGTATCTCTGAAGGGAACAGACAGCCAAAAAAATACAAGTTGGCTAAGTGCAGACTGTCATTTTTCATTTCTTACAATGTAGACTGTAAATAAAAGACCCCAGGAAAAGGGAAATTTGTTGGTGAATACCAGCTCCTGGCTTGAAGTTATTAATTTCGTTTACAGTTATAACAATTTGAGAAAGAAGACCCAGGATTGGTAATTGTTCTGAACAGGACACTTGAGTTTAGAGTGTAAACAAGAACATAGTGAGTCCTGACTGACGGCTCCGTTAATTGACCAGTGCTGTTAAGATCAGAGGGTGGAGATGAACACAGTGTAGGAGAAGGTGGAGCCATGTACTTTGCACCACAACCCCAGGGCTGCATATATACGGCAGTCTCCCACACTATATCTTTTCATCCAAGTACAATTGGCAGGTGAGAGTGGAACAGGCTGCCCAAACAGGAGAGCACCCTACTCCTGTTACATCATCATTTAACCTTACAAAGAGTTTTATGATCCATAAAACGCATGGGTCCTAAGCAGATAAATCTGTAGATATTAAAATTTTAGGCTCACTGAGCCCTGAAAAAGAATTTTCAGGTGTCCAGGGCAAATAAAATTTTCATACAACTTCACTGATTGCTGAATTTGGAAATCTTTCCTGTTCCAAACATTCTCTCTCAGGTTGTTATTCTAATTCAGATTATGACATTTTATAATGGAGGCTTGATTTTACATATTTAATCTTCCATGTGCACAGAGGAAACTTAATTAGATATCAAAATTCAAAGCCTAATTCTTTTTAATTAGCTTCAAGGTCTACACTTGGGTCTGAAGACTTTGCCAGGAACATCTCAAAATTAACTGCTTAATCTGAAAATTAAGAGTTCTGAAACTGATTTGAATTCTGAACAAGTTTAAATGATCAAAGAAAGAATATGATTTGGATCTCCATTGCACTCAAATGTACATGTTGTATATGCTTTCAACCACACATAATCTAGTGATTCAGAAGTTAGATCTTAAAATCGACAGATCAGTCCACTCTGGCTGTATACTAAAGATTCTCAGGGCTTTACTTAATAATGGGAATCTTGAACAAACTCCTTGGCTACAGTTTTTTCTTGGTCTGGATGCATAGTCTGTGTCTTCCACCCCTGTTTGTGGTTATCTTTTTATTTCCCCCTAAATCGACAATGTCATCCTTTTGCATGCAAGAGATGTTAGATATTGCAGCCTATGATGTAGATGGTTTGCAGTGTTTCATGTGACTGAATAGTCCAATCCGAGATTTTCATGGTCTGTGGCAGTGGTGACAAATGCATACATCACGGTTGAGTGGTTCGAGAGCTGCTTGCTTCCTAAGGACTCTTTTCTCTTCAAGCTGTTGAAGCCAATTCCTTTCATGGACTTTAATGCCCTGGTGAAAATGATGATGCCACTTGTTCCGATTGCTTGCCAAGGTTTCCCATTGGCGAGGATCAATTCCAAATACCTTCATATCTCGCTTGCGTGTGTCTTTATAGCAAAGCTTTAATTTGCCCTTTGAAGAACCTCTGCATTGGTAACTTTATCTTGCCATCTGATGTTGAGTATGTGGCATAAACAGCACAGGTGAAAGCTATTTAACCTTTTCTCTTGATGTGCATAAACTGTCCATGTTTCCCCACCATTCAAAGCTTGCATATTCAGCACTCATATATGCTAGCATTTTGGTTTTGATGGTAAGCTTTGAGTTGTTCCACGTTCTTTTAGTTTGTCTGCTGAAGGTGGTAGCAGCCTTTCTAATACAAACATTAAGTTCTTCATCCAGTGAGAGGTTGGTGGTCACTGTAGAACATAGGTAGCTGAACTTTTGGACTATTTCTAGCTGGCTCTCATTAAGGGTGATTGATGGATCTTGTGGAACTCCATGTCCTAGTATAACTGTTTTCTTTATGCTGATAGTGAGAGAAAATGCCTGACAAGATCTTGAGGAGATCCATGACTTCTTGTAGTAGGCCTTTGTCATGGACTATGAGGGCAGCATCAGTAAATAGGAGCTCCCTGATAAATACCTTTCTAACTTCAGTCTTTGCCTTGAGTCATGACAGGTTGAAGAGTTTCCCATCCAATCTTGTGTGAAGGTACATTCCACCTTCCATATCTTTAAATGAGCTGTTCAGGAGTACCAAGAAGAAGATTCCAGTGAGTGTAGGGGCAAGAACACATCCTTGCTTCACTCCATTTTCATCTTGAAGCTGTCCAAAGTAGACCCCTCAAACTGAGCAGTTGTTTTCATGTTGTCGTGGAAGGAAAGTATAACCCTTAACAGGATTGGTGGGCATCTTATATTTTCTAGGACTGCAAATAGGCCTGCTCTGCTGATGGTGATAAATGCTTTGGTTAGATCCACAAAGACGATGTACAGTGGCTGGTTTTGCTCACTGCACTTTTCTTGAAGTTGACACAGGGAAAATATAATGTCTATGGGTGATCTTCCAGCCCTGAATCTGCACTGAGATTCAGGGTAGTCGCAACTCGCTAGCTGTTGTAGGTGCACCAAGGTGACCCTTGCAAAAGCTTGTCCTGGTATACTTTGTAGCAAGATATCTCTGTAGTTGTTACAGTCACCCTTATCTCCTTTATTTTTATACAAAGTGATGATGTTTGCATCACGCATGTTTTTTGGTACCTCACCCTCTTTCCAGCATTTGAGTAGCAGCTGATGAAGATATGGTAGTAGACTTTTCTTCCCGCACTTGAGAATTTCCTCTGGGATGCCATCTTTTCCAGAAGCCTTGCCACTTGATAATGAATCAATGGCCTCGCTTAGCTCTTCTACAGTGGATTCCATGTCTAACTCTGGCATGACCTGTAGAGTTGGTATCAGTCTGGTGATTTGCTGGTGATGTTTCTTTCTTGTGAGTATAGCTCTGAGTATGTTCAACCAAGTGAGATATCGGCTTGCTTCTATGTGTAATGGTTTCACCGGTGCTCGATTTGAGAGTGGCAACCTTGTTGACAGTAGGGCCTAGAGCTTTCTTCAGACCATCGTACATAACTTTTAGGCTCCCTGCATCTGAGGCTGTTTATATCTCTTCACAGAGCTTAGTCCAATACTGATTTGCATAGCATCTGGTTGCTCTCTTTACCCCATTTTTTGCATGTTGAAGTCTCGCTTTGGTGCTCACTGTTGGCTTCTTGTTGTGTTCCAGATAGACTGTGTTCTTGATGTTGATGAGAAGTAATAGTTCTTTTCTGCATTTTCCCTGAACCAGTTCCTATTGAATGGTCTCTTTTCTCCAAATGTAGCTTTAGCTGTTTCATAGATTGCAGTTCTTAAACCTTTCCAAATTTCCTCTGCCTTGCCTGGTAGTGACTTCCCAGACATGCTAAGTTTGAAAGCCTTCACAAACTCTTGGCATTGCCTCTGGTTCTTGGTGTTAGTGGCATTGATTTTTTGGGCTTGCTCCTAAATTTTGCTTTATGTAGTTTCTTGGCTGTAATCTTCACTTTGTTAATGATCAGGGAGTGGTCAGTGTCACAGTTAGCACTGTGGAACGTGCGGGTCTTCTGCACTGAAGGTAGGTCCTTCCGCCTAACAATAACATAGTTTAGTTGGTACCGGTGGCCTGATCATGGATGTCACCATGACACTTTGTGGTGATCTTTTCCAGCGAAATGTGAATTGGTAATGCATAGTTGGTTTTGGATGCAGAATTCAAGAAGTCATTGGCCATTTTCATTCGTTTTGCCAATGCCAAAATGTCCTAGGCATTCTGGCCATGAGTTGTCTGTGCCTGACCTGACCTTAAACCCCTAAAGCAGGTTATTTTGATTTCAGTGGTCCTGTAAATATGCAGTTTCAAATGGGAGTACCTCACCCAAGGCACCTAAATAAATGGTCTGATTTTGAGAATTGATGAGTATCTATAGCTGGTTATCAGAGTTAAAGTGCCTAAATCCATGAAATCTTGTCCATGTTTTGTAAAATGCTGCTTTTGTACACATGCAGTTAGCTACCTTAGAACTTGGTGTATGTATGTTTTGTCAGAGATGCTGTACATTTTCGCAAGCAAGGAGCTTTTTGTGTACTGTTATGATGGATTTAATACTAGTCCTTTTTGTATTTCTTGTATTTCTTGCTGCTGAAGCAGTGCTCACTTCATAATTAACATTCCCTAATAATGTAGCACTAAGTAGGTGGCTGATTAGTTATATTGCAAGTAGGTTTTGATGGAAAAGATTTCATATTAAAAATAATGCTTGCTTTACTTATACCATGATGTGGATAATTCCTTACTGAGAATAGAGAATTATGAAAAATACCCATAATACATACAAAACTGTACATCATGTTTATTTGCCATTAATGTAATCCTATGCTGGTTGCACCATTTTTATTTTATATTTATCTTGATAAATATCTCCTGAAATGAACAGAGTGGGGGAGTAATATAAATCATATTTAAGTACTAAGAGATTGTTACAAATGCAGCATTTTTCTATGTTTTGCTTTTTTCACCAAATCCTTTGCATCCATGTCATGGCACAAAGGCCTTCCACTCATTCCTTCCTCCTGTACCTGGATCTTCAAAGGATCTGTATGGGCCTATCCCAGAGCCTTTTTGTTTGATCATCAGTTATTTTCCATTGTGCTGAATGTGTTTCCTGTTCCATTTTTAGCCTGGGCAGAAAGAGAATAGGGCTAGAAAAGGCCATGTCTCCCTCAGTGCAGAACATTCTGGACAACTAGGTCTCAGACCTGCTCTCCCATGTTGTTTCCAAAGTGCAATTTTGTTTCGAACAGTCTTAGAATTGTAGTATTAAATGTAATCAGAGATAAATATCAGATTAGTGTTATCTCAGTGGATGGGTTTTGGCTTATGATCTGATCTAGGATTAGAAGTTTAATATGACTTTGGATGATAAGAACTTGGCTGTTCCTCATTTTGTGATGCAAATTAATGTAATGTCAGGAGTACTGTGTTTGTGTATGAGGAGCCATGAATTGCAATTGGCTATAAGTGATAAATGATAGGGGTCACATCTCCCAAATGTTTTCCTGCGAAGCAGGACTTCAATTAACTTCTGGTGACATTAGTTACAGAGTGACCCTGTGCAGGATCTGACCCTTATTTATTGGAAATTGTTTCTACTGTTTGATCATCTGGGTTTCATTTAATCTTTTCCTTTAATTGAAGTAAATCAGACTTTTTAGGAAGCTCTGAATTTCTCAGGATGCATAGTCTTAGATGAGAGCCTCAAGATGCCTATGGAAGGTCGAAAGAAATTTCACTCCTCCATGTGGAAACTGTAATTCTGTCCGTCTGTGCTGAGAGGAGATTTTGTCTCTCCTCTGTGACCTTGGTTTACATGGTTTAAGTCTGTATCATCCAGGCTTTGACTGACAAAGATGAAGTTACTAAACGCTGTGGGAGCAAGCAAGGGAAGGGGTGTAGCAAGCAGGGGAGCATCTAGATAATGGTCATCTTTAGGAAAGTTAACGTAGAGTTTTCTCATGTAAGATATGTTGTCATAATGACCCGTAAGGCCTATTCTTACTTTGGTTAGATACTGGTGAAAGCTTGCAGATGATTTGCTGTAGCCCTCTATAGGAAGCCTATATATGGTGCCTACATATTCTCTCTTCTGAGATCAAATGTTGTACTTTAAGGCTTTTTCCTCTTCCCAGTGAAGGCAAGGGCAGTGTTGCCATAGTTATCAGCTGAAGCAGAATCAGGTTCTTCTTCCACTCCCTTCCTTCCCCATAGGGGTAGTTGTAATAACATGTTAAAGCTTTGGGGCAATTTTTGTCAGTAGTCAGTTGCTTGGTACAAATTACATGCTTCATAAGTACTAACGTAAGTGAAAGTGTGAGATCATCCCTATTTAATTGGCTGAGTCTGTTTGTCCATATCATTAATTTGATTTAATAGGATTTATTGTTGCATTTCCATTTCACAATAGAAACTCCCAGATGACTCTCTTTTTGGCACTTTGGAATGCTAAAAATATATACAATTCTTTGTCAGGTAACTACTTTACTTTAGAGGTATATGACCAGACTAAATTGAGCTCTGTTTCCCTCCCTCCCCCCACACACACTTTTCTTCCCAATTTTCTGCCATGCTGGCAAGGAAAATAGTTGGGCCTTTATCCATTTTCTCACTGTGCAGGAGAGAAGCATTCATTTTTCCAGGTTTAAGAACTTGGACATTTTAATGTCTAAAAATATCCCCTATCTAACTTGGCTGCCTTCATTCACATGACAGCACTTCAGGACAGTGGTGCTCAGCCCTTTTGCCCAGTGGGCTGGATCTGTCTGGCAGTCCCAATCCAGCACCCAAGATGGTTATGGTGGGGCTCCATCCAGCTGCACAGAAGAAGATGGGGACAGCTCAACTCCAAAACAGCTCCACAGGGGGAAAGGGCCTTGATGTGGCACCAACCAAGCCCCTTAGAGGGAGAAGGGGGCTTAACCCAGCACTGCAGGGGCAGAAGGGGCTTCATGCAGCCCCAGCTTGACTTCCATTAGGAGGAAGGATGCACAGCATGGCCCCAACTTGACCCCCTAGGTCCCAACCTAGCTGTGCAGAGGGAAGGGGGCATGGCTTGGCTCAGCTTGGCTCTGAGCCACCACGGGGCTTGTTTAGGGAATTGACAGTGGGGGTGTGTGGCCATATTAATAACCACTGCTCCTCTGCCGCCATATTTCCCGACCCTAGAAGAGCCCCACAACCTGAATGCCAAAGCTCCTCCGGCCACATTTGGCCTGCTGGGTGGAGGTTAAGCTCCCCTGCTTTAGAAGACCTGTTAGCTTTGTTCCCGTGGAAAAAGAGGAACTCTCTCTCACTTAAATAACTCCAAATGTTAAAGAATTTACTTGAAAACTCAGCTCAGGTTGCTCATTTTAACTAGCTCCATTACATGCATATGTCACAAGGGCTGAGATCAGCAAGTGAGATTTGCTGCAAATATTGAAAGTAACATTTATATTTGCTTATCTTAGATCTTGTCCATGCTAACCAGAGTGCATCAAGGTAATTGTTTTCTGTCTTTTTGCTGGGCTCTTATTAATTTTATTTGTTCACTTTATGAAATAGTTGTACTGTTCAGAGTCTGAATTCCACTGGAGCCCTTTTAAGGAATTTAATTCAGGTTTAACTTCTTTTTTATTCAGACATCAATGAAAGTTTGAAGTAATTGGAGTGTCTGGTTTTGGCCCTCAAATCTGTGCCCCCATGTAAAGAGGCAAACCAGGAAAATGTAAGAGTGCTGACGTTGGATAGTTTCCATGCAGTTCTTGTGCCTGTCTCGGCACACAGGATCGAAACCAGAATGAGTATCTATTTTCTTTTTATCCTTTAGTTTATGAAACCAAAGGGTGGAGGATATACTTGTATGTCTGCTCCCTTTCTCTCTCACCATTTTCTAATATATGGTATTTGCTACAGTAACCCAAAGAAACATGAGAAAAATAAGGCAAAATACCAGAAAGGTAGGTTTCAATGCTTTAATGCATCTTGATTAACTTGAAATATTTCACAACATAGAAAACTGTCTTCTCAAATTCTTGTGCCAAATATAGAGACTAAACTTAACAACTAAACAGTAAAATAGCCTTTTTAACCCTAAAGACAAATCACAACACAACCTTAACTTTTACTCTCAATTTGCTTCCAAAGCTGCCTCTCAGTTTAGTGATATCATAATGGTGGTGTAAAATACTTCTGGTTTTAACCACAGAACTAAATATTCAGTCAAAATTCTCCAGTATAGGTAGATACTCTAACTTTTTAACTTTTTTTATTATTATTTTGTTTTAAAATACTTATGACTAGCTGTTTTGTTTGTGCAGACAACTGGGTATAAAATAAATAAAAGTCAGTTTAACTAACAGAAAAGTAGCAAAAGATTCTGCTTGCCATTTAATAACTAATCTATTGTGTCTCAGAACAGGGATTTATAGCTTTCATGGACATTAAGGCTGGAAGGGACCTTGTGAGATCGTCGCGTCCAGCCCCCCTGCCAATTGAAACCTCACTTTTTTTTTTTTTTTTAAACAATCCCCACTCCTGCCTCCCCACCACTACCCTCCCACTAAATACTTAAATCATAATGTAAGGGAAGAAATTGAAAGTATAGCATACACATTTCCGTATTATTGTGGAAATGTTTAACTTAATCCAGCACTTGGCAGAGCAATTCTCGGAGATGGAAAAATTGAATATTGGGGTGGTTTTCCCAACGCTACCTATGCATTACCATGGTGACTGCAGTTTAGACAGAAAAAGTGAGTGATGTATTTTCCTTTAGTAGTGTTGAATATCTGCTATGCTTCTATGGTGCTTGACAGTTACCATTAACATATTTTTTTAAAATAGTTTTCAAAATTCATACCACCATATTTAATGCTTTATTTACTATTTATAGTTTTTAACGAGGTCCCATAAATAGGTAACCAGTGTAGTTTGGAATGCAACTCTGTCTACAAAACCTATGGAAAAAAGGACACTATTAATTATTTATTTGATGCTGGACTGTGGGGTATAAATAATATCTTTTAAGCTAAGTACAGACAGTCAAAAAACTCTGAGGCTGAATCTATTCAGTCTTTTCAGGTTAGTCTAAGCTGTGTAGAACCAATAAGCAAGTGAACAGACATTCACTTTTGATTCTGGAAATGTAGCCACATGCCTGCAGTGGCCCAAGCCAGAAGCAGGGAGGAGGGGTGGTAGAGCATACCTTTCTGCTCAGGCAGACAGCTTGGGCGCAAGCTAACCTGCCCACCCTGCGAGGGTGAGGTTTGTGGGGGAGGTGCAAGCATCCTGGGGTTCTGGGGAATTATAAGTGAACTTGAATCTGGAGATAATCTGGGTCAGAAGTTCAATAAACCAATTTAACCTAAATCAGTTAAGTCTAATACTATATCCATTCAGGTATATCTTAAACTGGCTTCAGCAATTTTGAAAGTGGTTTATGTGCACTGAACTTCTGTTGTGTTATGGATTTGAACTGGTTTCAGAGCCACGCATTTGATCAGACGTCAGGAAAACAGACCTTATGAAGAGAGGCTGAGAGCCATGCCTGGAAAAGTGCAGGCTCAGGGGTGATCTGGTGGCCACCTAGAAGTTTATCGGGGTGCTCACCAGGTTCTGGGGGAATGTCTGTTCACCAAAGCACCCCATGGGATGACACAGTCAAATGGTCACAAACTCCTTCATGACCAATTCAGGCTAGACATAAGGAAGATCTTTACTGTCTGAGCCCCTAAGGTCTGGAATAGACTGCTGCTGGAGTTGGTTTAAGCACCTACTTTGAACGCCTTCAAGAGACATTTGGATGTTTATCTTGCTGGGATCCTATGATCCCTGCTGTCTTCCTGCCCCTGGGGCAGGGGGCTGAACTTGATGATCCTCCAGGGTCCCTTCCAGCCCTAATGTCTGTGAGTCTATGAAACTGGTTTATGTGTAACTTCTGTCCCTGGCTGTAGAAACTCAATACAAGGAATAGTTTCAAAGTTATCAAAAGAGATCCTTCAAAATAATACTTCACAAGTTCTGTGGACTAGTGCTTAGAACCAATAAAAAATTATGGGATATCTAAACAATGGTATTAAGTATAAGTGAGAAGTTATTTTACTGAAGCACCATGTAGCTAAGGTGGGGTGAGCAGGCCAGCAACACCGTACACCAACTTTGTTGGGAATGCAGTAGAACAGAAAAATAACAGCTGCCTCCACAGCCAGGTACAGTCTTGCTGCTGGCATTGACAGCCAGAAGCTGCTGCTGCCCCCATGCATCACTGCTGCTTTGTTATGCCTCTGTAACTGAATTAATCAAAACCTCATTAAAATTACTCGTTTAAAATATTTTTACAGCATGAAAAAATTGTTTTGAAAACTTTGTAACTTTTTTATTGAATGGGCTGCTAGTGAGTTGAATGAAGAAAACATAACGTTCAGCTAAGTAAACTTGAGAACTTTTTTCAACCAATATCCAAATCTTAATAATTACATCTTCTAGGCCCCTTTTTTAAGGGAAGGCCCTTGAAAAGTAGCGTATATTCTGTTCTTATTGATTAAAAATATCTGGCATGTGGCTGATATTTTTGGCTGAATCTGGTAGGTACTTTATTTCTTATCTTATAATTTATAGGTCTAGACTGTTTTCCAGAAATTAACATTACTATCTTCTGCATACGTGGTCACAGGCCAGGTGGAAAAAAGGTTGGGGGGGGGGGTGATTTTGAGTATAGTGTATTTCTGTTGCATTCAGAGGTAGTTAGCCATACTAGCCTCAAGTCTGGCAGAAGGTAGGGTAGGTTGGCACTAATTGGTTCAAAGGCATGAGTTTCTGTACGTAACAATATACTTTGGTAAATACTAGGAATGGGTGCATTCCTTGTATCTATGGGTTGCAGAGAAGATTCTTAATACCAACCTGCAAGTGATGCTTCAGGGGATGGAGACAAGTTACAATTTTCACCCAGCCTGGCCAGAGAAAGCAGTGTATAGCTGTGACCAAATGCAAGTACATGGCTGCAAACAACTTAAAAAATGGCCCATCTGGTGGAAATCTGACCCCTTGTTGCATGAGATCAGATAAAGACGTTTCAAAATGTAGCATCTTTTGTAACTTGTGTCTGAAGAGCTCCCAGCCTGTTGCTATTTTCAGAATGGGAGAGGGAAAAGGGAGTGGATGGAGTTTAATGTGGGATTTTTTCAGCTCCCCCTGGAGGGTGGGGCAGGTGTATTGGAGCCCCCCTTCCTCCCCCAAGATGGGGACTCCAATTCCCCCACCTCATCCTTCAGCACCACTCGGGGAAGCTCAAGAATGAGCTCCGTCTGCTGCCTTCCCCCCTCCCGTTCTGGAAACAGTGAGCACTGACAAAGCCTGGCTGTTGCTGTGGGAACCTGGCTGCAGGCTCCCAGCCCACAGCTAGATTCCCTTCCACTGTGGAACCAGCAGTGAACTTCTGTTTGGTCTGGGGCAATGCAAGACTCAGAACGTCTTGCCAAAATCATTCTGAGACAGAAGTGCAGCTCCCAGCTCTCTGCAGCCATGATGTTTCCACATGTTTGCTAGGCCTGCATGAATGGCTGGAGCAGAGAAGTTTCACAGCATAATCACTTATGGTAACCCCTCCCACCTTCTGTTGAGGAACTGTGGTTTTTGAAGGTGTTTCAGAGTTGGTGTAATAAAGTTGTTATACAGAATGATGGAGCCAGTCCACCATTATATGAATTTCTATTTAACTTGCACTCCAGAATTCTTGATCAAATTTGAAGGTATGTTAATGAAATTACAAAACCTTATCTGCGTTGCTAGTCATAGCGTTAGGCTCTTGTGACCTGTGCCCGCCTTCTCCTCTCTTAGTTTATTTCTTTGAACCCATGCCCTGATTCATATGTGCATACCTAGTCCAAAGTCCTATTCTACTGGCACTGTTGTGTCATGTTTATAGTACCATAAATCTGCCTAGCACTTTACAGTGATGGGAAAAAGGAGGAGCTCGTATTCTAAATCTAAGATGCGAACAAATTAGAGGAACTGAAAACCCAGCAAGTGTGTTTGCTGGAAAGAGAAGGCAGTGACTAATATGGCTGTACTGTTGCTTGCCAGGTCTAATGTTTGTGTCTAGAAGTAACTATTTTAATAAGACACTTTTATAGAAACATAAAGATTAGCAAGGAAGCTCCTGGTTTAAGTGACAGAGGTAGGTAGTTGAAAGCCAGTGAATTCCTTGGCTGCTCATCCACATCTTGAACATTTTCCCTGTTTCAATCTTCAGCATATGTGAAAGATACCCGTGATTTTTCTCAAATGGATGAGGATGAATACTTGCCAGAGGTTGATGACATGGTCATAGTCTGGGGTCTGGGAGAGAGAGGGACTTTTTAAGCATTACTTTGCATGTGGTCTTCTGTGCTGTTACAGGGTTTTTAGCGTGGAGCTCAATGGCATATTTTTGGGTAAGATGGAGAATGTTTGTTCTTTTTTTTATAAGTAAAGGATGTCCAAATTTGCAAGTCATGTGGGCACACAAATTAAAGTTGGGTGTTTGCTGTAATGCCAAGATAGTATTATTTACACTAGTCAGTGAAACGGCTTACAAGAGACAAATATTCACTTTAGTAATAATCCAACAGCTCAAAAAACTTCCTTTTATTTCTGTATCCATGCAACTATCCCATCTTCCATTGAAGTCTGTCTATTATTAGCAACTAGTGGGAGTTCAGTGAAATCTGATGCTAGAATATTAATAGCAATTGAGTAGGTGTCTAAAGAGTTTAAAATTTAGCACAAGCGCACTGGCATTTGGGCAGAGACACTGCACTCATTTTTCATGTAACGTACCCCCATGAGTGGGTGGAGAACCCTTCAAATGCTCTACCATCCTCGTCAGAAGTGTAAGTTGAGTCTGTTCTTTAAGTTAGCTAAAGATTGTTAGTCTGTGGCACATTTAAAGGGAGTGTGTCTAGTCTGCAATCAGGCTTCCCTGAGTTCTGCGTTTTGCATCTATGAACTGAAAGCCCCTTGTAGTACAGGGTCAAAAGGAGAACAGCATGGTGCATTTTTAAAGATGTTTTCCTTTTTTTTTTTTTTTTTTTAAAGTTGCGTATTGACAATATCTAACATAGGGAGGACTGAATGGGAGCAGATAGCTTTGGCAGTTGTCAGAAAGGTTTTCAGGGTGTTTGGTCACCATAGTGAAAAGGGCTTGGCAACAAACCTAAGGCATTTGTCACTGGTTCAAGGAGCAACAAATTCTCTTCCATCACTGGAAATAGACTACAAGTCACTTCTCCCTGCTGTGTGTAGCAGAGAATCTCTCTGCCACAGAAGGAGGGAAAGATTTTACTGAATGGCATTACACGTTGCATCTTGAGTCAAATTCAGCAACCTCAGAGACTGTGGAATGTGCTAATCAAGAGCAAAGATCTGTCCATGCTTTAAACATGGATGGAGGGATGTTGTAACTGTGAATTTACAAAGCAAGACTTCAGAAGACACAAATAGTAATACTGAATTAAAAAAAAAAATCATTAGTAGAGGTGCATTGATATATTGGTCCATATCATATCAGCATCAATAAAAGGAAAATTTGACATTATTGGCAATCGGCTTTTTTTGGCTGATATGGCAGATCATGTTGCTGATAAATGCTGCATGCAGCCACAGCATGCATGTGGCCAGCCTGGCAGCGTGGAGAACAGCATTTGGCTGGTAAGTCTGTGGGGGTGAAGAGATGGGGGACAGGAAGGAGTGTGTGACGGGGCGCAGATCGGAGCCCACCATGGTGAGGGGGGAGTGGAGCTGGGGAAGAAACAGGTGCTGCCCAACTGGGAGTGGCTTGTCTGGGGGTTTCAGGGCGGGGAGGCAGTTTCTGCCACAGTACACTCCCGGGAGGGGCATGTGGGGTATGTGTCCCCCAGATGTTTGTATGGGGTGAGGGTGGGCTGCTGCTGCTGCAGGCTGGGGCTGGGGTAGCACCTGGCTTTTTCTGGCAGGGGGTTGGGCCGGAGCTGTGCTCAGGGCAGGTAGTGATAGCACTGGAAGGCGGGGCTCAGGGGGGTCCATGGGGAATTTTGGGGAGGCTGTAGCCCCCCACTGTAGTCCCCCTCCCAGCACTGCTGCCACTTGCCTCGAGCACAGCCCTGACCCAATCCCTCCTCTGAGAAGAGCTCAGCACTGCCCTGAGCCCAGCCTGCAGTGGCAGCCTACCCTCGCCCTGTGCTCAGATTCAGGGGCATGTCATACATGCTTCCCGTGGGAGCGGTGCCCTCCCTCACCATTCCCCCTGGACAAGCCATTCACGACTCCATCCTCTGCCCCATCCTACCCTGGCTGGCTAATGCCTGCTCCCAACCCAGCCCCAC
>NW_005841894.1:4320673-4322403 GCF_000455745.1 Alligator sinensis
CCACAGGGGCCTCAATCTGCCCCCTATTGCCCTCCCCTTCCTCCCCGCTCCTTCCCTCCCAAAAGACTTACCAGCTGGACGCTGCTCTCCAAGCTGCCAGGCTTTCATATCATCAATCAGATTGGTATCGGCTGATATGGCTCATTAATAATCAGCCTTTGGTATCGGCCCAAAAAATCTATATTAGTGCATCCCTAATAATTAGTATTGAATTTGTGTCCAGATTCAGGCAGATTTTTAAAAAAGAATCTATGGTTAAGACTTCACAAGTTTGTACACTGAAAATAAAGGGGAAATGAGAGAGCAAATTCCTTCTTGGGTATCATAAAAATCAATCCGCTTTTAGTTCCTTGGTTTTGAGTTCCTCATTTGTTTCTGGCAAGGGTATGTAGGATTCTGTCTAAAGTATTAAATTGGCTACATACATGTGTCTCAATAGTACCTGGAACAGTGTGCCTGTTATTAGGGAACAAGGAGGGAAGGGAAAAGCTTCTTCCTAAAACATTAGCAAGCACCCATGGCTTAGATGTTTAAAATAAATTAAAATGCAACCATTATAAGCAGTTCTTACTAGTAAATGTGTAAGGAGAAACCCAAAAAAGTGAGTGTATTAATGACTAAGTGTGTTGAATCTGTATTAAAGGTTGTCTGTTTTGTGTTGAATTCTAATTTCTGGTCCTAATATTTTAAGGAATTTGAAAGTCAGTGTAATCCTTCTATACATGTCTCATTTTTATGTTTTAAAAAGTGAGTTCAAGTGTTAATTAGCTCTTGGCCCCTGTGGGGAGTTGGCACCATCAGATTAACTTTGAGGCACAGAGAAGCAGACTATCCCTCTGCTTGATCTTAAGTAGTAAGGAAAACTGATAGATTCCCTGGTCCCATTTCCCAATATGCTAAGCTCTTGTTCTTTTTTGCCTTTGCTTATCTTCCTATAGAATATTACTATCAGTATTGCAGGAGTATAAATGATGCTCTGTACTTATAAACAATTCTTTTGGAATTCAGTTGACATACTTTAGTTTCTTACATACTTATGCCAGCTAATAATAAGTGGCAGCTATTTCCACCCCCAAAACTTGTTGTCCTTGGAAAACCTATATAAACGTTTGATGTGGATGAAGTGGAGAACTCTAGAACTCTTGGTTCAGAGATGATACCTTTTGTTAGAACAACTAAGAAATTGCAAAAAAACCCAACCCTTTTTCTGATTTCAGGCACATGCGCCCTTTCTCAGGCTCAGGGAAAATTTAAAGAAAAAAAAAAAAAAGAAGTGGATGAGGCATTGCAACACAAGGGTTTATATTCCGAGTGGCTGTTTCACGCTGATCTAATTCTAATTAACCTTGGTATCATACTCAGTTTGTCATTGTGCAGTTCAGTCATCCAGAGGGCTTTGTTTCATAGGTAGGGTGACCATATGTCCTGGATTGGCTGGGATGGGCCTGGATTTCATAGGTTGTCTCAGCATCCCAGTTATTGGAGAAAATGGAAGCAAAAGTCCCAGATTGATGGGAACCCACCCGCACATGTGGCTCCTGAGCCATAAGTCAGGCATGAGTGGGTGGGTTTGTACCAATCCAGGATTTTTGTTTCAATTTTCTCAAGGGAGTTCACTCATTTGGCTGCTTCCTGGTCCAGACCCCGCTGGGATGTGAGCAGAGTTACAGAGTTACTTGCACAGTAGAGTCAGAACTGACTGGAGGAGGGTGTGGGGAGCTGGGGGGGGG
>NW_005841894.1:4322434-4332694 GCF_000455745.1 Alligator sinensis
ACATGTGTACACATGCACTGTCCCACAGGGCCCACTCCTGGAAACCACAGGGTTGTGTGCATGCACGCATGCATGCATGCATGCAAGCTGCTACCTCCCAGCCCCCTGTCCCGGATACCCTTACCCCGTCCCGTATTTCCCTCTGACTTATTATGGTCACCCTATGCATAGGTAATAATTTCTCATGCTTTTTGTTATTTCAGGCATCTGGCCTCCCTTCTCACATTAGTTGTTATTCCACGGGCATAACCTTGATAATTCTGTTAAAGACACCACCCAGGATAGAAAGTATTCTTGCTTTTTGTGCTTTGGAAGTTTTACTTTAAACTCGGGGACCTCTTAATTGCTTGGCATGGGAGTTATATTAGGTGATTTTTGAGATGTTGGTTTGCTGTTCAGTATGACTGCTAAGTATGGCAGTTACTTAGATTGCAGTATACCTGAAATAAAATTGTGCAATTTTAAACCTCCCTCCACCACACAATCTTTAAACATTTAGCCATGACTATTTAGTTCAAACATTTTTCTTTATTGAGTTAGATTACCAGTCAGTGCTCTTAATTTATTAAAATGTTTGGAAACCTGGGTGAAGTAATGATTGACAGTGGCATTAGCTTTAAGTGATGCCTCCCTGATTTTTCATTATCCAAATGCTGTTGTATAGTAACATAGCTTAGCATATAGCAAGTCATTATAAGATGCATGTGTCCCAGCAGGATTTTTCATAAATAACTTGTAGTTGCAAACTTGGGCATATTGCTGTTCCCTTAGTGAGTACACAAGTAGCTTGAGTTAGAAGTTTAAATGTAACTGAATTAATTTATGTGCATTGATTCAAATACTGAAATTTGTTTGCTTCAGTAAATCATTTGTCTCTTAAATTCTTGCTTTCAAGAGACAAATGTTTGTTAAATCAGCACTTCATCTGCACTTTGGTACTATATGGGCACATCCAAGGGGCGGTTATAA
The DNA here is from genome assembly GCF_000455745.1 of Alligator sinensis. Lineage (NCBI taxonomy): Eukaryota > Metazoa > Chordata > Crocodylia > Alligatoridae > Alligator > Alligator sinensis. The sequence continues at coordinate 4,323,404 of NW_005841894.1, forward strand.
TTATCTAAGAATGTTAAGTGATTGAAAGGCATAGTCAAAGTTGCTGCAGCATGTCCTTTTTTGATTCTGTGAAACACAGCAATGAAGACTGGAAAGTTTGGGAGAACGTACAAAAAATCTAGAACCTATAGTACTAGATTTTAAGCAACTTTTATGGGGGTGCATGAGATAAAAGGTGTGTATAGACCTAAAGCAGCCAGCCAACCTGCATGTTGAGCTGTAACATACAGGTTGAAGCTAAAGAATAGGGAAAAATGAACAGAACTGACTAGCTTTCTGAAGCATCAAGCATCATGGTATATCTTGAAAAGAATAGATAGCAATTACTACTTCTCCTGGCTTAAGTGGTATAGAGAGTCCTATGAGACCTACCTAATTTTTTCTTAGCAACTACTTACCCAGGTGTAGAACTAAAAGCTTATTTCTCCCTATAATGACTAACACTGTATTATGCTAGTGTTTCAATTAAAGTCCTTGATTAAAGAAAATATGTACTCTATTTAGAGATTTCCTATTTATACCACATAGTCATTACTAGCAACTGCATTGAAATCTTCACGCTCACAATTTGATACAGTTGTGAAAAATGCATCATCGCTGCAAGCAGCTCCTCTTAAGTTCACCCTGTATTTATCCCAAATACGTATCTAATGTGTCAGCAACATGTTTGTGACCTGTATTAGATGTTTACTGTATTAGATGTATTTAAATGTTTACCAAATATTACTGGGAAATATTTGTGGGCTGTACACTTCTGTCAGGAACTTGTCTAGTATGGGTGTGTAGGAGGTTTTTGCTCAAAGGATGAATGCAAGCACTGTGGGAGGGGGTGAATCTGACTCATATCCATGTTGCAGCTGTCATAGAGCATGTCTGTAGGAGAGTAACTGCTGTAAAGGATAGGTATGCTATTGCAGATGACCTGAATATGAAAGGCAGCCTCTCTGAAATCAGGAAGGGGGTCAGAAGGGGAACTGTATGCTCCAACCAGCAGTTTTATTAGATAGAATAAAAGACTACATCATTGTTGCTCCCTATAAAAATATTGTGTATCCTATTTTTGAGGTATCTTTTACTGGGCAGTCAAGCAGACTATTTCACTTGATGAACTTTCAGTCTGATTCTATCCCTGATAGACAGGGATTCTGGTTTTCTCTGATTAAAAAAAAAAAAAAATCCCCAATTTTTGGCTTTAAAAAAGTAACCCAAAGTCCACATCTTTTGTGATTAAAATGAAACACTGCTATATGTATAGCAGTGTTTCATTTTAATCACAAAAAAAGTGGACTTTGGGTTACTTTTTAAAGCTGAAAATTGGGGATTTTTTAAATCGGAGAAAACCAGGATCCCTGCCCATCAGGAATAGGTTAAAACTGGAAGTTCATCAAGTGAAATTAGTCTTCTTGACTGCCCAGTAAAAAATATCTCAGAAGTAGGATACACAATATTTTAATCAAAGAAAACCAGGGTCCCTGCTGATAGGTCTCTCTACTTCTGTATACTAGTCTTCTGACCAGTAAGTATAGTTTTCTTCTTGTTTGACTGCAGCCTCAAATCGCTGCGCTTGTATTTAGACTCAGTACTGAGCCAGTGCAAGAAGAGCAGGATGTCATCGGTGGTGGTGATGGGGAAGGTGGATGTGCTCCTCATACTGATGGTGCAGCCCGTAATGCTTGCTAGTTGGTGTTGGAAGACTACCTGTGAATAGTGTTGGAGTGATGTTGATGCTATGATGATCCCGGAAATATGCGAGTAGCAAGGATTTTTTTGGAGGGTGCTTTCTTTAATTAGACCAACTCTTATTGGTCCAGTAGAAGATGTCACACAAAAAAAATATACCAGTGAATACACAGAATGGGGGGAATTTCTGTGGCCACCTTGCATTTGAAAGCCCTCCTGGGAATATGGGAAAGTTCTTCTTTTCCTCCTAAACTTTGCATGAGAGCAGTGGGCATGTTGCAAATACAGCTTGATTGACACTAGCAAAGCATTTCAGTGAGCTGCTTAAAACATGTTTGCTAGGGTTGCAGTTACTATTCTTTAAGGGGTTTTTCCTTAAATATTCTTAAAAACAACAAAAGACCCCAAACAAAACAACCCCCCCAAGCCCCCCACCCCCCCAAAAAAAAACAAACAAACCCCAACCCTCTAGATGTTCCCAGATTCACTTGCTCAGAATTTTGAAAGCTTTTCTTCGGGCTGAAAAAACTTTGTATGCTTGATCAAGGCTGAAGCAAATACTTTGGGAAGTATTATCTTCTAGATTCATACAGAGTTTAGGATAATTTAAATAAAGTGGCAAGCAGCTTAAGTTCTCAGTTACCAATGAAAGTTTTAGAAGAAAGAGGTTTAGGTAGTCCCCTGACACCAGATAAATAGATCATAACAAGGGATGTATTCCATTTACAGAAAGTATTCAAAAACTCAGTATACAGTTATTTCTGTCTGTTTTCATAAGTAGCTCTTGAACAGTAAAAAAATATGTGCCTGTGAAGAGTCACATATCCACATTTCATGGCAACTTGTAACGGCTTCACAAATTTTAAGGGTTCTTTTTTTTTTGGGGGGGGGGGGGGGTTGTTTGTTTGTTTGGGTTTTTTTAAGGATTAAATTGCTTCAAACTAAATTCCTTTTTTCTTTTCTTTTCTTTTCTTTGTAGACCAGAGGAGACCAATAGAAGAGTGAAAAATGTAAGATACTTTTTAACACTTTCTGAAATAATTTCACTCTAATTCAAGTTTTATAAAAACATACCTGTAATATTATTGCCATGCTTAACTTCATCTTGAGCTGATCATTTATCTGATATAAATTAGTACAAGTTTACTATGATTTCTTTCAGGTTTCATTTCTCAAACAGAAAAGGTTAATTCAGTACAGGGATTAATTTTTATTCTTTAAGGCGCATTTAGATGCAACACAATAGCCACAGTAAAGTAATTTTGAGACACTAACAAATATTGCATTAGTACTTGGAAACCTCCAAAACAACTGCAGCATTGTGCTCAAATGATGTGTCAATTTAATAACCCACTAATGAGCTTCTAAAATTCACTTCTTTGGCTTTTAGGTTTTGATTACATTGTACTGGCTTGGAAGGAAAGCTCAAAGCGACCCTCATTATAATGGTCCATACTTAAACCTTAAAGCATTTGAAAAGTTACTGGGACAAGCTCTGACTAAGGTAAAAATCTAGGTAGAATAGTTATTTTAAATATGGTCTTTCTAAGGATGTATATTAAATTGCAAACTATATGGTGTGCAAATATCATGCATTGATTATGTCAGCTCTTAAAAACAAATCCATTAAGGCAGTGTTCAGCCTATCCAACCCCACAAGCCAGATCCCATATGTAGACCTGGTCCACTGTTGCAGTCCAGCATGCTGGGATCTGGCCATGAACCGGCCTTGCAGGTCAAATCCATCTGTGGACTTGATCCTGTGCACCAACACACGATGGCACACAGGGCCATGTCATCCAGCCTGTGAGGCTCCCCACAGGTCCAGAAATTCAGTGGTGGGACAGTAGTGGCAGCATTAATTGCTGTGGCTCTGGGAGCAATTAATACTGACGCTGCTCCCCTGCCACCATATTTCTAGACCTGTAGGGAGCTTTGTGGGCTAGATAATATGGGTTCATAGGCCATAGGTTGAGCACCTCTGCCTTAGGGAGTTGGTTGTCTTTGTAAACAGCTGGTAACTGTATCATGGTATTCTTTCAAATGGGCATCATATTCTTCTGTTTCTTCTGTTACCAGTTTAACAAGCTTTTATACATTTATTTTAAAATCTTAAAATGCACCTTCCTAAAGTTCAAGATCCATATACAAATGTGTTTTGAAATTGTGTGTTCATGTACCTTTAAAAAAAAAAAAGGCTATTTCAAAATAAATATGTTACTTTCTACTTTAGGCACTTGAAGAATCCAGCAGTTTGAAAAGAAGTGGCAGGGATAGTGGATATGGTGATATTTGGAGCATTGACCGTGGAGAAGCATTTTCTTCAATTAGCCATAAAAGAGACGATTCATTTGATAGCCTAGACTCCTTTGGTTCAAGATCCTCTGCAAGCTTTTCATCAGATATAACCTTGAAAGGTGGCAGTGAAGGTATCTTACTTTATTAAGTTCCTCTATTGTCTGATGGATTGTTTGCTGGGTCACATATGGTGGCACTGGCAAGGGTAGGGAAAAATGCATGGACCTAATGCTGCAGGTGCCTAGGCATTTAACTTCCCAGTCTTCTAAACAAGCTCTAAATAAGAGGCTTCAGAAGATGCCATGGCAGGATATCTTTACAGGAATAAATATTGATAGGTAGCTATTGCCTGAAGCAGTTATCTGGTCACATGACTATCTCCCATTAGAATTGTTTACAACCTTTGCCAACTGTGTTATTTTACTTCTTGCACTTTCTTTAAAGCATAGAGAAGAATGTTTTAAGGTATCAGCTCTTGCCTACCACCTGATTCTCTTCCAAATCCCACATAACCTTCCTCAGAAGTAGGATTAATTTCCCTAACTTGACCTATCTGAAACTTTTCATTTGATACTTTTTTGTTGGTCAAATAAAAGGCTTCGTGGAAAACTTTGATTGTTTTTCAGTATTTTCCACCCTTTTAATGTGCTTTCAAAACTGCTGATTGAAACGCCTGATGAAAACTATCAACAAGCAAGATGTACAAGGAAACTAGCAGCAAGCAAGACGTACAAGGAAACTCAATTCAGAGATGTAACTCATCCTGTTTTGCCTTGCTTGTCTATTTAAACACTTAAGTAAAAGATTATGTAAAAATCTTACATAATCACCAAAGTTAGAGATGTGTTTTTCTTTTTTGTAGCCATAAATCAGATTTCTACATCTTTTTCATATTCTGTCATACACCAGTATTGGATTAAAATATTTGGAATTTTTGGATTTACTTTGGTTCCTCATTTCATATGTAAAGTAAGGATGAGGCTTGTGAATCAAATTCCTTCAGTTGTTTCTGTGTGCATCATTTTCCAAGTGGTTGAATGCTTTTAAAATTGGAAGTAAAACACAGTACACATGATTGCAAGGTCTACTCTTTTCAGCAGACCTGTAAACTTAAGCAGTTTTCACATTTTAGGTTATAAATTATATTATGCTACTTAGTCAAGATTCCACAGATTCATAGAGTAATTTTTGTACAGCGAGCTAATTTTTGGAGGCTTTCGGTATTAATTAGAAGTGCATTGATACATAGGTCCAATATCAGATCAGTACCAATATAAAGAAAATTGACTGTATCGGAAATTGGGCTGATATGGCCAATAATGTGGCCAATAAATGCCCCATGCATGTGTGCAGCCACAGTGCAGCATGTAGGTGGCAAGGAGCGCAGACCAGCAGCTTGGAGAGCTGTGTGCAGCTGGTAAGTCTGTTGTGGTGGAAGTGGGGAGAAGGGACGTGGGAGCGGGGGCAGATCAAAGCTCCCATGGTGAGTGGGGCTAGGGCAGGCACTGTCCCACCGGGATGAGGCAGGGTGCAGAAAGGAGCCGTAATTCATTGGGGGGTCCCCCCCAATGGGGGGAAGGGGCACCTCGAGACCATGGGGGGGCATGCACAGATCTGGAAGCATCCCCCCGTGCCCTCTTGGGGGGGCATGCAGCAACAGGAGCTGTCCCCCTGCATCCCCCCCACCCCACACAAGCCACGGCTCTGTCCTGCGCCCACCCTGCCCCGACTGGACAGCACCCCTGCCCCAGCCCCACTCCCTCCCTCATCACAGGGGCCTTGATCTGCTCCCACCCCTTCCCTTCCCTTTCCCCTTCCACCACAACAGACTTACCAGCTGGACACTGCTCTTCAAGCTGCTGGGCTGTGTATCAGAAATCAGATTGGCATTGGCCAATATGCCTTCATAAAAATCGGCTATCAGTATCGGCTCCAAAAATCTCTATTGGTGCACCCCTAGTATTAATCTAATGAGTCTGTAGAGTTCAGGTACCACTACCTGAAATATTAACATGTAGCCTTGTTGAGTAATTTCAAACGTCAGTGTTTATTAAGCTTAAAATTACTTACATTTGCCAGATTTTAAAGCTTAGGTCTGGAAATCAGCACTTTGCTCTCAAAAAAAAAAAAGTAATGCTAGTATGCAAATTGAGTTCAACCTACTGGATCTCATCACAGCTTTGTGACAAGCTTCTAAAAATACCCTTGCTATTGTCTTGTCAATAGCTTTATGAAATCTGAGCAGAAACTTGAGAATGTGCACACGTATCTACTTTTATTTTATGGCATTTAAAGTGGTATCTTGAAGTTTGTCTTTAGGGGATAAATTGCATTTCTGCCTTTTCTTTTTTCTTTTAAGGTTGTGGAAGTGACACAGACTCTGAACTGCCTTACAAAATGCACAATTCCCATAAAGATGACATGTCCTATCGCAGACTATCTGCGGTTGAACCAAAGCCTCTTACAGATTTCAATCGTTTCTTACCCAGTAAAAGTAAACCATCAGCATATATGCCAGCACCTTTGAGGAAAAAGAGGATAGAAAAAAATGAGGACAACAGAAGAAGCTGGGCAAGTCCTGTCTCCACCGAGTCAGATGGAACACTTTCAAGGTACTAGCAGGTTATCTGAGTAAAGTAGGTCTTTTTTTTTTTCATTGTGACAAATTGGCAAATACAATAAGCTTATTCATTACACCAGGAGAATACATATTTCTGTAATTCAAATGACAAAATTGCAAATAGTTGAATACTTAGGTTCTTTGCGTTGCTAATAGTATGTGGATAACATTTTGAGGATGGTAGAAATTTAACAGTGGGAATTTATGATCTTAAAGTGGAGTGATAAAATGTCTTGAATACGTTTTACTTTTTGGTTAAAGCTTCCCAAAATTCAGTTGTTATTAATTACTAGCTATGGTGGGTTTTTTTAAATGCATACTCTTTAGATTAATATCTGAAAATAGTCCAATACTTCTGTGATTTCACTATCTTCACTTTGTTCCTGCTTTGATCAACCTCAGTGGGCAAAGAAAAGATCCTTTAGCAACCTGTCAAAATAGCAGAGCAGAATGCATGTTTACAGATCCAGCTTCCCTGCAGACGATTTCCGAGTATGACAGTGGCTCTGAATCAGAAGATGAAAGAAGGCTGCCCGACGTGGACTTGGATGATTTGGCAAAACGTAGATTCTTAATAATAAAAAAGAGCCCAGTGAGCCCTGCTGCATCTGCACGTCTTTATATGTTGCACAAAGACTCTCCCGAGTCTTTTTCACGAGAGAGTTATCCAGCTCGTCCATTAGCTGTGCTACTTGAACCCATGAGGTCAGAGATGCTAGTACTAGATACAAATAACTATCCTACTAAAATTGCAATCTCTACTAAGTGTAACCTAGCAAGCATTTCTAATAACTTTTAACATAGCCAGTAAATGACTACATCTTCTGTAGCTGAATTCTTATTCTTTTCAGGTCAAATAAGATGCTATTGTAACCATTTAACTTTGTTCTAACTCTGAGGTAATGGAACAGGGAGCTAATTTGCTTCATTTACAAGGCAGAACTTTTGCAACAAAAAGCATGTCTCTTGCGCATGTTACGTTGTTGTTCCTAAAATATCTTCGTTGATTGGATATTTTGAACAGTAACCAGAAGAGTCAGAGACACTTGGACCTTAAAGTGGAAAGCAATCCAACCATCCACATTCATTCAAAGTTTTCTGAGTATTTTGATGATGAGGAAGAGAGAGCCATAAGCATCCCAGATATTGAAAAGGATGATCTATATGTTCGCAAGCTAAACTCAGCAGTGACAAAAGTGATGGTTTCTTTTGACAAGTTTCTTCCTAAGTTTTGGACTCCAGAAGAATTAGAATGGAAAAAAATCAAGAAATATTCTTCCAAACCTTGGTATAAGGAATTTCAGGGGTTCAGGTGTGTGTTTTATGCATGCTCCTGTGATATTTCCTGTATGTACAACCTTTAACTGGAGTGTTGCTTAAAGTGTGTGGCTGCATCCAGAAACTGATTTTTTCGTCATCATCTCCACTGGCTTCCTTTTGATAGAAGCTGAAGGTTTAACAGCATTTTTTTTTTTAATGGAGGTTTTGTGCAGTTTTCTCTCTGACAGTGGAATTTAATTGGTATGTTGTCTGTGACAAGCTATAGCATTTTTCCCTCTGTGTGCTGTGCTCCACAATTATTCTAAATATTTCCTTACGTTCCCTCCTTTTCATTCCTTTTGCTACCCTACAGCCAAAAGAGATCAGATTCTGAAGATGAGGATTCAGCCTATAAACAAAGCACTGCTGCTATTGGTAATGAACCAAGGCTAAGTCTTGATTTGAACAGCCATTATGGAAAGGATCCAAACCATACTAAACAAACTGCTGAATATGTGCGAAAATCTCTGTCACAAATGGCAGAAGGCAGAAAGATGGAGTCTTCTGATCAACCCAGGTTGATATCATTGCATAAACTTGCATTCCCCTGCTGCATCAAAGGATCCTACAAGTTATGCAGCAGTTAAATTAATTTAATGGGTGTCGCCTGCAATATTGCTGGTGTACCGAATTAAGTGCAGAAATACAATAAATAGCAACTTGACTACCTAAATGTAATGGTCATAGCAAGCTACAAAAGGTTATTTTGTGCCTGAGAATACGATCTCTTTGTTTCTACAATGGTGGATGTGCTGTCTTGACACTTTTAGAGTGGTGGACATGCTGCAGCATTGTAATTGTAGAAATTGCTGAATAATGTATGGGTGCTAGTCTAAAGATTGCAATTGTAAAACAAATATGGTTCTGAATACTTTTGTCTTGATCCAACTTTTCTTTTGCCACTTAATGATATTCTATCTTCCTCCTTTTTATGTGCTTCAGTCAGTTTTCATTACTTCAGGCCCTGCAAAAATATACTGACTACTTGTCTTCTGAAACAAAGACCAAAATTGATCCTACTTCTGGCCCTAGGCTCGTAACATGCAGAAAGAATGTTTCTTTTACACCAGGATACAGTCAGAAGGAGACTGAGAATGGAGAACTGTACCCAGACTTGGAAAATGATGATTTGTTTGTACGGAGGACTGGGGCTTCCCATGTGAATCCAGTTGTTCTTCAGGATCCTGACTATTTTAAAAAATCCTCCGAGCAAGAGCCTTCCCTAGAGGGTGAAATAATTTTGCAGCCCAGAGAAGAGCAAACTGTGATTCCAGACTTAGAAAAAGATGACATGATTGTTCGTAAAGCCCAAGCACAGAAAAAAGCAGTGCCTTTATCAGGTGCTCCAGACAAATACCATCCTGCACTCTTTC
>NW_005841894.1:4332725-4339671 GCF_000455745.1 Alligator sinensis
GAAATCCGGTCCAAATTCCTTTGCTTACTTGAAAAGAGCAGCACGTTGCAAGAGAAAAAAAATGCTGGTATGGTGTTATCACCCTCTTTACGACAGAAGGACGATATGTTGACTCGAAAGATCGACTCTTGGAAAGTAGGAAGCATTGTGCAGCCAATCAGTTTTATACCAGGTCCATGCAGTGAAGAAGACTGGAAAAAATGGGAAGCTATCCGAGAAGCCAGCAAAGTTAGACACAAGAAGCGGCAGATGGTTGAGAGGTCAGGTTGTGTATCTGCACGGACTAAGTTTGTATCTGAATTATTGGAACTGTCCCTGTTTAAGGAAAACATCATCTTGTATTGATCCATGCATGCAAGTGTGAAGGCTTCAACATATTTATTTAGTTACGTAATCCATAAAAAAGCTTCATTTGCTTTCGTTAAATTTTGCTTTGGGCTGCAATACCATATTTTCAACCATAATTAGGATATTTCATGTTTCATTATGGCTGCTGGTAAATTCTATCAAGATACCAGCAGCGTCTCAGATTAATATACTTCTTTTTTGTGGATGAACAGGCACATACATAAATTACTCAAGAGACCATAGAAACTGAGGTGTAGGTTTTCAATATAGTGTACAAATGTTCCTGAAGCCCATGATACACACGCATGTCAAGTCACCCTGTGATCTGATCATGTGGCATGGCAGGAGGTGTGATTGTTGGAATTGGGGATCGGGTCCCAATCGCACCCTTTGCCATTGCCTTCATGATCCTGAGTTCCCTCTGCACTGACCAGTTGAAAGCCAGGTGTCTGGTCCCACATGTAACCTTGGACTGCCCTGGAGCTGGGACCAGCAATCAGCTGATCGTCATCCTTGGGTCTGTTTGAGGGCTTCCTCCTGTGGAAGTTTAAACCCTGCTTTCAGCAACTCCAGTAGGGCTATGGAGAGCAGGGTTGCTGAAGGTTTTTCCCCACCAGAGACTGTAAAGTGTGGGTGTGGGGTTTCAAGTTGCTGGCATCGCGTGCATGTGTACCACCCTTGCCATTTATCCCATGATTAATATGTTAATTGTGGTATAAATGTAACGTGTAGAGAGGCCCTGAAGTACATGAATGCTTTGATTTTTGAAGGGTGTTGGTAATGCCCATGATCCAGGATTGAAAAATGTCCAGAAACTCATTTTTCACAGCTGTAGGCCTGATACCTGAGGTAGAAATCACCAGTAACCCTACGCCCTTTAAGAAAAAACCTACCTGAAAAGAGAGGGTGTATATGTATGGTGCTAATTTAGTTTCCACTGGAATATCTTCACTCTCCCAATCATAACATCTTCCCTGCTTTCAGATATACTCTATTTTAATGAATGTTCCACTGCTCCATCCCTGGGGTGATGAGAACCTCTCTCTCCAGTCTGCACTGTAACTACTGCTCTTTTTCAAATGTCATGCTCAGTCCTGAAGAGTGGGTTTTTCTGAGTTTGTTCTTAGCACTGAAAATACGGCATTGCAAGTTGCAGTTTTTCATGTTTTGCGTCCTTCATTTATGATTGATACATTTTCATGTTCCAGCCAATATTTTTGTGTCTCTTATATTTCAGCTTCACACAGTTAACCAAATGCAAGAAGTGCTTAGCAGTATATCTCAAATACTTGAAAATAATTGAGCTGTTCTAAGGATTTTTCATTAAAAAATATTTATGCTCAATGCCTTTGCTAATGTTTTGTATTTTAAAATGTTTTAAATACATCCTGCTGGATGTATTTGGGTCTGTCTCGTGTGTTAAGCTGATTACTTTTGGCATTGTTTAATTCATTTCATTTATTGTGTGCCTTAAAACTAGGAATGGGTGAATTAATTGGAACCAAAGTAGCAATTTTTGTTAGGACTGTGTGGTTTTAATTTTCATTTATTGAAACAGTTGTGGTTTGCATGTATTCCTTGCAGTTTGGCAGTGGTGGAAGAAGTAATTCAGTCTTTCCAAAGATAGAAGTACTAGAAATTGGGATGGAGACATTTGTTTCAAAGGTTTACAAACTTGACTTCCCAAAGTGTGTGGGTTCTAAAAGTTTCTCCCTAGCATTTGAACTGTGAAGTGCTCTAAAAAGCTTGCAAGCCCTAACCATTTGAGGTTCACCCATTGCTTTACTCAGAATAGTTGCTTACCAAACTTTTTAATGTTCTCTTGCTTATCATGGAAGACTCACTGAAATTAATTTATTTTTGGTTTTCTCAGACTGTTTCAAAAGCTTTCTGATGAGCATGGGTAAGTTTGATAAAGACATGAAAGGTATTACCCTACCACTTTTGTGTATGTTGTTTAACTTTTTTATGCATGCACAATAGCTAAAAACTCTTGCTTGAAGCAACTTGTGCATGCTGCTTTGTAGTTCTGTGCTTGGGCAATTTACTTAACAAGTATAGGAAATCCAGTAGCTGTGCTTGTGACAGCTTCCTTGTGGCATAAAGCATTGCATATGCGGAGAACAAAGTTTAATCACTTATGTTGTTTGGTATTTTAAAATCGGCAGTGGAATTTGTTTTGCTAAAACTTTACACATGGCAACTATATATGCATAAATTGGGTTTTTACATATTCATCAAATATGAAGTAAGGTTAGTACATATATTTTATTTTGTTTGAAATAGGGCACAAGCGAGAATTCTGGAGCTGTGTTTTAAAGATCTATGTTATAGGAGGGTTGGAAGATTTCCCAGCTACTCCAAATGTATGAAACAATGCAAGATAAATCACCCAGAAAGAAAGATTCAAGCAAGTTGATAGCAGATAGCTTTAAAGTGAAATTAGTTTAGAGAAGCATTTCTGTTGGGTTCAATTTCTTGTTTCAGCATGTGACATTTAATCATCTTCATCAAAACTTGACATCAAAACTCAACTTTTTTTGAAAAAGGAAGATCCTAGTAGAGGAAGATAATTGAAACTTAGAGGGGCAAGTGATAGTGGATTTTCTTTTGAGATTTTTGAAAAAGTATAGTTTGTCAGTAAGAGATTGAGTTTTCTTGATACTGTGTAATTACATTATTAAATAGCGAACGTTGCCAGAATCAGCAGAGTGAAAGTTGTTCCAGGACAGAGCTAGAATTTAAGAATGAGTATCTGAAAGTATAGGTCTTTTGGATTTTTTAAAAATTTTTGTTATGCCGATTTGTACGTGCTCATCTTATGCTAAGCCATACAATTTTCACTTAGCAATATTTAAAGCTAATTGGTTCAGGGGATGTAGAGAAAAGCAAGGGAAATTTAGAAGGTAAGTGTTCTATCATTCCATCGACAAATATTGAGCACTTTTGGTGTTAATATTTGGAGTTTGTTATCCACAATAATTTTCTGCACATGATATAAAAGTTAACTAGAAAAGCAAGGAAGGGCCAGAGAATGGTAAATAAATAAGTACCCAGTGAAATAACCATGGGATTGTTAACCAAAGTCCAGAGCCTTTGGTTACTAGTGAGAAGGTTTGACCTCTTCCTAAACCTCAGGTGGATGTGCCACGAAGCCACCAGACAATTTTGTACCTCATATTCATGCTTAGGTACGCTGAAGTTTGGTGTGCGGGCCGGGAGTGACCCAAGCCCTTTTCCGTGCTGCACGCGGGCTGTGGCCAGCAGCCCGGGCACGCCGGGTCGGAGAGGGAAGGCCATCGAGCTGGAATTAGGCACAAACGCTTAGCGGTAGTTTTAAAGATTGTTTACTTACACCGAGATGGCAGTGGTGCAGGCTGGAAAACTTGCTTGAGTTGCGGTTACAGACAGACAACACAGACGGTCTCGTGGAGGTTGCTAGGCTCCACGGGACAGAGCTCCGGATGCTCTGGGTGAATGAGCCACCAAAATTAGAATCGTAGGTACGTCTTATAAAAGTTGCGCTCAAAGACGGGAAGAGGTGGGCGATGGATCAGGTCGCCAAACTCCTCTGAATCTCACACAGGGTTTCTATTACCCTGCCGTGTATCCAGAGTCCCCACGAGATGGATGTGGAGTCCTCTTCGGCTTGGGCGGAAACTGCTCAAGCCTCTTATACGGCTAACAGGCCAATCGTTAGCCGCCACGTGGGAATAATTTAAAACTAGCCAATAGCGGGGAACGAATTTGCATACCGGTGGCGGGAACTCTTTTGCACCGTGCATTCCTCTTGCAACTTGAGCAATGCACTCTGCAAAAGAAGCTGCAGAAAAGGCGGGAAACTCGTCCCTGCACCGGGGTTTTCCTCTGCAACAGGAAACTCTCCCGTGCAATGAAGCTGCAACTTGGCGGGGATAATTCTGGTGCCGAAGCGCACACAAAATCATGCCTTTGGGTCATGACATTTGGAAGGGAAGAAACGTGGTCAGGGCTTTACCTAAATGTTTGCCAATATTTTAAAAGGCATTGTGCCAATTAACTATATTATTAGGCCAGATTTAATTTAATACCATTATTTTTTCCCTTTCAGTGTACTCCCTTGGTCTTGCAATCCAGTGTCATTCCTTGTCATTCAGGTGGTCATAGTATTCTTCAACCTAAAGCTAGGTGGTTGGGAGCAGAAGTGGCATTCTTCTGAAGCATTAGAATGGGAGAAGGCTGTCATGTCTCTCCGGCTATGGCTGAGTCTTAAATCTGGAAGAGGTTCTAAAAGGTTGCAGAGAATAGGAAATAAAGAACTCGCACAATTTCAGGACCTCTTCTGAATGAATAGATAAACATAAGACCTCTTAAAATTCCATGGTTTTCTAGCCTAATAACTATTTATTTATGGCATGGAAGAGCTCAAACAAGTGTGACACAGAAATTGAGTTTATAGTTTGGTGGTTAGGGCACTCTTACAATATGGAAAACAACTAATACATAATACTGTCTACTTCTCAGTTGCAAAATTTCCATGGGGGATGAGGGAGGGAATCAGTGCTTGCGCACATGCTTGCGCATGTTGCAAAATATTTCAAAAGGTTTTCATTATGATGTACAAAACCTCCAGAAAACTGTCATGCAATGCAGCTGTCTTCTGTCTTAATGACTCAATACGGGTGAGAACAGAGAAGAAAGTAGCACGGGAATGGATGTCAAATATGGCAAATGAAGTGAAAGAGAAGAGAGCTGTGGGAAAATTTAGGAGGAGGAGAGTGGGTGACAATGCAATAATGGAACTTGAAATTGGTGTAGACAGCTTAATGAAAGTTGAGAGAGAGTAAGATTATTGTAGCTGTTGGACATTAAATCAAAGAGAGTCAGGAAGGCTGAGAAGGAGGAAGTTGGGAAGTCATGGCATGAACCAAACTGCTTTTTGGTAGTGAGGATGGAGTGGTCTTTAGAAATGTGTGGGTGGCTGCGGCTTGTGGGGGGGAGGGAATGGGGGGGATTGAGAGACACAGGTATTCATAATTTGTATGAGAAGTGATAAAATTTTGAAAGCTTTTGTATGAAGAAAGAGAAGGAGGATAATTGAAGATGGTTCCATGATTGTGGGCCTGAGGAATAGGTAAAAATGACAGAACTGCACACGTGGAGGGAGAAAATGGCATTTGGGGGTAGAGGAGAATTTGAGTAGAAAGAAGCAGCGGAGATCTGTGAGGAGCAGGCAAATGTGAAGAATCAACTTGAATGATTAATACAAAGCTGCAACAAAACCACAGGAGCTGCTGCTTACCTTTTCTAGTCTTATTAGAACAAAGATACTGTTTATTGACATGATCACTGGCATTGTTGCACATCCCAGCCTGCACATTTAGCTACTTGTCAAGACTTTGTATGTTTTTACTATTTCTTGCTCGGTTTAAAATGTCTCCCTCCAAGAGCTTCATCATATTAACATAAATCCCTTCCTTTCAAAAGTTCCACTTGAATAAATATTGGCACAAATAAATCTAAGCATAACAATGCTTTTCCTAGGAGTAAGTCTTTGACTGATATCAGCGCAGATGAACTGCAGTCAATGCGCAAGATTCGTTTTGAAGAGCTACAGAAAATAAAAGCCCAGCTACAAGAACAAGACCAAAGGTGGCAAGATGTAAGTGTTCCCTGCCCCTGACCTCTGTGCACATACACTTCTAAGGGCATGCAGTTTCTATCCTGTGTTACCTGAGAGATGCTGAGTACATTCAACTTCTACCTAATCTGTAGGCTGTTGCGTGCACTCTATTTCACACAACTGAGTCCAAAAAGACCCAGTCCAAACAATTGCCCTAGCCTAGGTTATCGGAAGAAGGGATGAAATCTGATGCCTTAATTCATCTACTGCATCTTATTGAACTCTGCCAGGTAAAGCTTTTTCCATTGTAGCCTTTGAGGACTAAACAGTAAATACCAGCTTGAAGGCTGCTTTCTGTGTATGACAATAAGGCTAAGTACAGAAATTGCACATAAACCAGTATAAGTGATTGGAAACCAGTCTAAACCTGCAACAGAACAGAAGTTCAGCACATATAGACCAGTTTCAAAATAGTGGAACCTGGGCTAAGATAGACCTGGATGGATGTAGTACTAAACTTAATTGGTTTAGGTCAGAGCAGTATATTGAACTTCTGTACCATATCCCATAGCAAATCACCTTTGTTCACTGTCCTCTGGCATCACAGGTGCCCCTTGCAGGTCAGTGTGCTAGCCTTGGCTGGTGCTTATCTGCACAGGGTGAGCACCGGGCCAGCCTTGCTCCCGAGCTGGCACAGATAGAGTCTCTGTCTCCTGCCTGAGCAGCTGAGTCGGGGAAGGAGAGGGTGATAACAGAGCCACACTGCACATAACCCTGGCCCTGAGCTGGCACAGCAGGAGGGGCAGGGAGAGCTCTTCCCTCCACTCATCACTCCCACCCAACCCACTTGACAGCTGTAGCCAGGAGCCAGCTTAGAGCCAGACTGTCTGCCATGCTGGGAACTAGGAGCAGGGAGGTGAGAAGCAGAGACCCCTGCTGCATGCACCCCCCCCCCCCCCCCCCCCCGCGGCGGTGTGGTGTGGTCGGGGGGGGGGG
>NW_005841894.1:4339768-4346744 GCF_000455745.1 Alligator sinensis
TTCCGCCTGCCTGTGTGGCTGGGCAGGGGGGAAGAGGGGTAAGGGCTGGGAGAATGGAGCTGAAGCTCAAAGATGTGCAACTCTCCACTGTGCCAGGAACCCGGGGCAGAAGGAGAGTGGAGCCCCTTGTTGTGTGAATCCAGTCTGGCCTGGCACCCTCCAAACCTAAGCCAGCAAGTTATTGGGGTCTGCTCCCCAACCTTGGCTCCTGGAATGGCAGAAAGGTATGCAGCTCTGAGCCATGGCTCTATACCCCCACCTTGTCTGGTCACAGGCAGGAGACAGAGGCTTCAAGCAGCAGCTCCCGGCTGCAGGTGTCCACCAGACTGAGAACTGAGAGCAGGTGTGTGGGGGAAATGCCCACCCTGCCACATGGACACCCCTCCCCCCATGTTGGTTTGGGGCTGGGCTTGTGCAGCTGGGGGCTCCTTTTCCCCCAGCTGCTGCTGGCAGGTGACAGAGCTGGGGAGAGGGTGTGTACTGGCCAATCAGGGGTGGCCAGCTGCTCAGCTCCTTGGCTGGCCTTGCAACTTGAGTTCTGTTCTCTCCCAGACTAATGTAGGGTGCTTAAAAAAAGCTGTGAAAATTACTGTAAATCCCCCTCAGGCTTTCTGAACCTCCGTACCTAGCCTAAAAGATAAGATGCCATATTTAGCATAGCGTCATTCTACTAGATATTTGCTTCTCTGGGAATAGAGTATCGTTTGGTCTGCATGTTTGTAAATGTAATATAGGCGTAATATAAAAACAGCTATATTATAGTATCATATCATATGTATAGTATGGCTATGTATAGATATTTACTATACATATATCATATGTATAGTATGGCTTAATACTATGATCTGCAACAAAAATTGCAAATTGCATTTGGAGGAAACTAAACAGGGCATGCTTCTGCTTAGAGGAATACATGTTAGTGTTACTGTGAAATCTAATGATAGTTAGAATACCACATTAAATTGTTCAGTGATAGAAAGCATTACACGTGCAATGAAAGTTAGTGAAGGGCTGATGGTTGAGTATATTTGAGTATTTTGGCCATTCAGAAAAAAAATATATTTTCTTCCTTGCAAATTACATTAATGTATATTTTTTACCTTGCTAATTCTTTAAAAAATCTCCCCAAAAATATTCTGCCTTCAATTCATCTTTAATACTGACATCAGCTTATTAAAACTAATGCATCAGTCAGTTGTTATATTGCTTTGCTTTGCTTAAAGAACAAACAAGCAAATAAACAGTTGCATTTAAATAAAACAGTTCTATTTTCCTAGAAAATTTAAGAATAAATATTGCAGATGCAACTGGAAAGAACTGAAAAGGAAAAGTTAATTTTCCTTTTCAATTTCAGACCAGAAGATCAACAGGCATGTCACCTTATCTGAAAAATACAAACACTGTTTCAGAAACATTTAGGTCAGACTTTGCAAGAAGACACATGAGATTCTAGCCTTAGCACAGAAAAACTGTGTCTGTCTACAGAGGAAAATTAGGACACTTAGATCTAGTTAGAAGGACTGAGTAATGCAGTAGGATAGACTATGAAGTTGTTACAGGTCTCCAGAAAATTAGATACCCCAAAACTCACGTGACTTCCATTTTAGGATCTTGCAAAATGGAAGAGTCGCCGAAAAAGTTTCACTTCAGATTTGCAAAAGAAAAAGGAAGAAAGAGAAGACATTGAAAGGAAAACCTCTGAGGTTTCTGTAAGAAATACCAAATCACTGAAAGAAATGCAGCGAGACAGGTAATGCATCCAACTGGGGTTTCATGTGTATTATTTAAGTGTGGGCTCTTTTGTTCTCTCTACTATAAAGTAGCTTTAATTAGCATTAAAATGATGCTGGCATATGAAGTGGAATTAATTTAGTGCATTTGTTTTTTTTGGGGGGAGGGGGTGTTGTTTGATAAAGGTTTCCTTTGCCAACTTGTGACTGATTTGTTTAGATTTCAGCATTACATAAATAACTGAATGGCAGATGCGGTTTAGTTGTGGGAAATTTATATATAAATCTGGATAGTCATGTACCATGAAATTTAGAAAGTGGAACTAGGTATAAATAAGTGTATCTGTTTTTATCAAATTTGCATTCACATTAACCGTATTTGGTTTAAAATTAGCCTAGCCAGGCTAGAATGAATAAGTTGGTTAGTCATGCTGTTTTAGTACCTGGGCTAGTTTAATAGGATTGGGTATTTTTCTTTACTTTAATATTGTAGTTGTAATTTTCTACTAGTTGTAGACATGTATTTACATGGTGAGTAAATATATGCCTGGTGCTTGTTATATCACAAAATAGCAGGACTATGGGTTCTCCAACTTTCTCAATGCAATTGCTATGTGAATCCATGTGCTATTTATAGAATGGGTGAAATGCAAATAGTTTTAACTCACTCTTCAAAGGGAAAGAAAGTAAATACAGTAAAGCAACAATATTTGGCCTATAGGTGATGGTGTATTTATAAATACATTGTCTCATCTATTTTAGATGAATGTCTGTGTATACCTGCTGCATACATCTAGACAGCAAATTAAAAGGACCCTTTTTGAACACATTCTGAGTTTCAGTACTTCTTATTTTCAAGACAAAAAATATATTTTATTCAGTATCAGCATAGATGTTCATTGGATTTAATCGCCAATATCTCCATGATTTTAAAAAATAGTTTTCTAAAACACTATAGTCGTGCTAGTGAGCTTTTTACACTACATGGACACATTTAATGATAAAACAAACAAAAAACAAAACCACTAAAGCTCAGTTCAGGATCAACAAACACCATGTTCTCTATAAATTAGTTAAGCATTTTAGTACAGTATTTAATAAGACAATAGTCTTCCTGTGGCAGCCTTCCACCCTTCCAAATTAAGTACATTTCCCTCTCTTAACTTCCTTTGGAGAAACATAGTTATTAGTTTTCCAAAAATTTTAACTGGAATGCTTGGAGAGAGACCAGTTTTGGCAGCACAGCCAGTTGATAACATTAGAGTATATAGGATTATTGGCCATTTTAATATGTGAAAAGAAAAGATTTTTTTAATTTTGGAGAGAGAGCAGGATTCATTTTAATTTACCTACTGTTTGTTTTCTTGCCTCAAGCATTTAGTAGCTGAAAGACTTCTTTAAAACCCACCTGTTCACCAGGTCACTCCTTTGGTATTTTAATGAGCCCTGTCTCCTCAGGGAGAAGAGAGATCACGAAACCTATGGTGACAACCAGCGAACAACTGAACGCAAGTGGATTTATTCGTCATATGATGATGTGTTTAGCGAAGAAAAACCATCTTCTAGATCCTCGGTAGCAAAAGATTACTTAGTTGAAAAAGATACCACTGATGTCTTTAAGAACAATGAAAAACCTTTAGCTGCACCAACTAAGAAAGAGAATTTGCAGAAGTGGGAGAGCTATGCAACAGGTGAAACGCAAATTCCATCTAAAAGCCTGTCCGAAAAACAGAGCTCAGCTCCTTTGTCTACTCACCATACAGTGAATGCACAAACTGGGTCAGCTCGGGTTTCAGCTTCTCTACCCAGAAGTTACCAGAAAACTGATACCTCTAGGTTAACATCTGTGGTTACACCAAGACCTTTTGGTGTCCACACACGAGGAATCTCATCACTTCCTAGATCATTTACGGTAAAAACATCCTTTTTCTTAATGTATATGAATGTTATAATCTTAAATAAGTCACCAAACAGTACTTTTAACATTGTAATTAATTACCTTCCAAATTACCTGTGATTGCATTACACAGGGCATATTAATAATGGAGCAGATTATTTTGTTTCTATGCTCAAACATTTACTGATATATATTTTAAATGATCACTTGTTGACTGTATTAGTACTTTGATCAGACTGTGTGAATAGTAATCTCTTTTTTTGTAAAGTTTCCTGCCAGAAAATTTTTTAAAAATATGTTACAGTTTTCTGGAGCTTTTTCTTTGCATCGGATAATTGCTAATGAATCAGGACACCTTCTTGTGTGGTGTAAATCCAACTTGATAGAACAGTGAGAATTTTTTCCTTTGTACTGAAACACAACATGGAAAATCAGAATTGGTGTAGATTTTTCATAGCTTTTTCAAAAGCCCTTAGTTTCTCCAATTTTGTATCTGGTAAATAGGTAAGCTTTTGAAAGCATATGGTTTGATTGTGTCACTCCTGAATTCAAACCTGGATTATTTAGTTTCCTGTAGGCCTCTTGCTTTCTGTTAAGGCAAGGAGTAAGTGGTATTGAATGGAAGGACTAAAACGGTAATTGAAGAGAAGGAAGAAAGGTCAAAGTGCTTTTTTTAGTTAAACTTTTTGGAGTATTGAAATACTCCATTTGTGGCTTGTGGATTTTTAAGAATTGCTTTTCTGTAATAACGTTTTAATTCTAGATGGATGATGCCCAGAAGTATAACGGAGAAGTAGATAGAGCCAAGAGAGCTCCAGCTTTGTTCACCAGCAATTCATTTTCACAACCAGAAACAAGACAGCCTCTTTCTACCACTGCACTGAAAAGTGGCAATGAAGATGCAGAGGATGAGGAAGAGGAGGAGGAAGAAGAAAAGGAGGAAGATATTAAAAGAACATATTCGCCTATTTCAGTAGCCTCTGCTGTATCACAGGACCAGGATGCTGGAAGCCATGGTCTTAAATCAGAGTATTATACTTCTCCTGACTCTATTACAGTTGCACCCTCTGCAGAAAGAAGAAGCCTGCCAGAGCCTGAGGTTTCAAGGTCACAGGTGAGTTTGAAAAGTATATAATTACTTGCAGTAATCTAGTAGACCTAGGGCAGCGTGAACAAAGATTATTATTAAAACCTTAGGCCAATATTCTCCAGTAATGAGAGCTGCTCAGAGAAACAACTTAGCCCATTTCATCTAGCCTCTTTTTCAGATAGTATAGGGAAAAATAGTATTTGCTCTTTTGGTAACTACAACACTTAAAACTCTCTGCCCTGAGCTTCACTGCATTTCTAATTCAAGTACAAAGTGAGTCTGATGTTCAGTTCAACATTACCCAGGTTTCAGTTTTTGTGCCCATGCTTTGCAGCAGCAAATTATCTTATCTCCTGAGTACAGTCACGTGAGTGACCCAAATTGCACTAGCCTTTATTTGCGCCCTCAAACTGCAGGAGGCAAAATAATTCAGGCGTTAAAAATCTGACCCTTTTTAATGTACGCAGCATCACAGTTGCATCTCTACTACCCACTCTCACTCTCCCCAAACTGTCCTGAATCAGTGCTTTTTTTTTAACTAATTCTCCAACTAGGTTTTAGTTTAACAACTGTTCTCACTAATTACTTTTAAATTAAATCACATCCTCACTAATTGTCTGATGCAAAATTTTCCAACTTTTGTTCAGAAATTAGATCTAGTGCTCTTTTTATAGAGCTTTGAGGAATATAAGGTACTGTATTCATGAAGCTGTTGACTGTTGCTGTCTCCTGTCAGTCTCAGGTTTCAAATGTAAACTGAATACTAATAGCTTCAGCTGTCAGTAGCATCCTGCAGGAGTTGACGTTGCTAAACCTCAAAGATCATGCTGCAAGTTGCATTCTCCACATTTTTTACATTTCTCTAAATGCTAATTATGCCTACTGCTGAAGCAAAAAAACCTGAATGCTGATCATGAAGTCACTGCATATTCTTCTTCTTTTTGTTTTAATATTGTTTTGTAAGTGTCAGCCCATTTGGACAGCAGCTTGTTTGTTTTTCTTTAATCAATTTCTTCTAAAGAGCAGGTTTTTTGGGTTGTTTTCAGTTTACAGATTCTTACTACTGCTTTTGGCCTGGCAGCTCTAAACTGCCTGTCTGGTGATCATAATTAATTTATTTAATTGTTGTTTCCGAAGACGTGGTTGTTACAAGTAGGAGGAGATTATGATAATTTAAATAATAATAATACAATGGTAACTAGAACTGTTGCTGTTAAATTTGGTAGGATATGTATTAAATTAGATAGATATACGGACTTCATGTGCCCATTTTTGCTTTGGAAACAAAAATTTTAGGTTCGGGTTTCATTTCTGTTCACTGCAGTGATAAAAAGACTAAGCCTAGCTACTGTTTGGTTATCAGGCACATGACTGTTTTATACAGCATGCATCAAACAAGATGTAGTTGAGGTAGAAAATCCTTTTCTGCTTAATCTGCTGGTAAATCATTTCATGGCCAGGCGAGAGACTGGTAGTCAAGTAAACACTAAAGCACTAATGTTGAGTTTGTAGACCAATATAATCTTTGGAGAGAACCTGTCAAAGCAGCAAGGTGAAATTCAGTGAATGGAACTGGACTCTCCTCCTTGCAGGTGGAGTAAGAGTAAAGATCCATTCGTAGTTGGGGAAGGTAAAAAGATCTCATTTATTTTTTTTAAGGAACAGGTTAATGGCCTAAATCTTACTTCATACATTATTCTGTGCTGAACTTTAAGTATAGTAGTAGAATTTCAATATAAGGTAATACCATATTTTCTCACTTACTACACACACCTTTTTCCCACCCTCCTGCCCCCACAAATTGGTATGTGTTTTAAACAAAGAAGCTGATTTTCTGACCAGGATAGAAACGTCTTGCTTTGATTTCTACTCCACAGTGCAGCAACTCATGCATTACTGGTCAGGCAGCTGATGGCCTCAGTAGACTTAATAGCTTATTGCTCTTCACAATCTTAACAATCATCTCTCCTTTTTAATGATCTTGATGTTCCACTAATCAAATTAAACTTTTTAGGGTTATTTTGCTGTTTGCCAGCTTCTTCTGTTCTCTCCTTTTCTATTTTACAACCTCAGAGATTCTTTAGCTTTTTCAAAATCATAGATCCACCTATGGAGACCAGTCTTCAGCAGTAGCTAATTTTTCAGCGTTAGTTAAGCAGGAAAGCAAGGGTGAGTCAGCTGATGATTAGGCTCTATCTCTACTCTGCATCTATAACTCTGGGGTGAAAAAAATCTCCCCCCCCCCCCCCCCCCCCCCCC
>NW_005841895.1:0-16493 GCF_000455745.1 Alligator sinensis
ATCCTCGAGGACTGCTGCCTGTTTAGTCTATAGCTAAATCTCCAAATTGGCACCGAATCTTTTCCAAATTGATTTGGAGGCTTCCGATTCAATTCAGAGTTTTTATTTGGTCTCCCAATTAGATTCGGAGAGTTGGCCACCAAATTGGGCTGAATCTCCTCCAAGTCAAATTGGCTACTGAAGCTTCGCACAGTCCTATTAACTTCATGTATTAAGTTAATCTGATTTAAATACCATATTTCACAATGTATAAGTTGAGGTTTGAGCACAAAAATGTTACCCTTAAATTTCTACTGTGACCTATACACTGTATCTGGAAGTTGGATCAGGAAGTTGGATCAGGCCCCTGGGAGATTGGGCAGCACCTGGCCAGCTAGCAGCCAGCCTGGCCAGGCCCGGGGGGGTGCTGCCACCATGGAGGGAAGAACTGCCCCCCACCTGAAGCTCAGGGGCTGCCCAGCCTGCCATCAGCTCACCCCCTGGCTGCAGGAGATGTTGGGGGTGGGCAGGCTCCACTGAAAGCAGCATCAGGCCCCACACCATTTTGCCTTGAGCAGGCTTCGGTGGCTGGCAGGATGCCTGGCACCACCTGGGAAAGGGCTGCCTTGCCAGAAGGGCTGCCCTGCCCAACACCTGGCTCTGCCCAACACCCCTAGCCTCTCCTTCTGTATTGCCCTTGGGGCGAGGCAGCCCCTTCCTGGGCAGTGCCAGGTGTCCTGCCAACCGCAGGAGCCTGCTGAAGGCAGAAGCAGTGAGGGGTCCAGAGGAGCCTGCCTGCCCCCCACACCCCGCAGCCAGGGGGCGAGCTGTCGGTGGGCCGGGTGCTGACTGAGCTCCCAGGGGCCCAATCCAACTTCCCTAGAGCCCACCAGCATATGAGGGTCTGATCCCTTTTCACATGACAAAGATCAAAGTGAAAATCAACTTATACATTGGAAATATGAAACACTTAACTTTTTTGATAAAAAACTTGGGGGTCAACTTATACACTGTGAAATACGGTACCTGCTTAAAGTTGTGTATGTGCTTAAGTGCTTCCCTGCCCCGTGTTCTAGATATGGGAATACAGTGTGCGCCTAAAACCTACTATCAATTGCTATGACATTGAACAAAACTCAGTGCCAATCAGTCGTAGTTATTTCAGTATTACACAGCTCAGTACAGTGAAACCAACCAAGTCAAGTCTCAGTTTTATTCATAGCTTTTTATTTATTTCCGCAGTCTGTAGTAAGGGACCATTGCTTTAAAATCCTTAGACATTTGGACATATTTTACAAGACAGTACAGTTTCTGAATGTCACACATTGATCACAGTTTCATACCACTACATGCATATAAAGACATTGATTTTTTTTAAAATTTGTTGTTAACTTATTTTTATGGAAACAACCGGAGAGATCAATAAGCTTCAACAAGGACTAAATTAAAGTTACAAAAAATGTCAGACTAAGTACACTACTAGATGACTAATGGAATTACAATTGCCCCAAAACATTAGGGTGTTGATAAGTGCTCAAATGGTGAGAAAACATTTTCTGATGCACTGCTCTTTACTTTCACAAAATCTGATAGATGGAGAGCTTAGGCTGTGTAGAACCAGTCAGGCCAGGAGGATATTTATATCCTTTCAGCGAGTGCACAGTGCATGTGTGCGTATGTAATAATGTTAGGCCAGATTCACCATGTCCTGTGCTTTGCACACATAGAAAAAAATCCCAAAAGGTACAAGGCAGGTGAAAAAGAGGTTTTGCATTTTCTGCCTTTTTTCAATCTGGGTTCACAATAACGTCGTTTTCCAGACACATTAATAATCCCATCCAAGGCAGCCTGGAGAGCCACAGGACATAGTTCTAGTTTTTTGTTTGCTATTACATTTCACACTTTTTTTCTTGCCTTGCATTGCTTTTATTTCTCCAAGGCCACATCTAGACTGAAAGCTCTCCATGCCTGGCAATGATGCCCTAAAATGCCCTGTGCTGCTCTGAGCAGGGTGTCTCCTAAACCTACAGAAGCAATATAGCCATGTTTGCCCACTGCAATGAGCGGGCTGAGTGACAATACCCATTAGCCCACCCACAGGCTGATTAATCTACCTTCAGCATTGCTTGAACATGGCTACATGCTTATGGAGGCAGCCTGTGTGAAGCCACATGGCATGTTTGAACATGCTGCTGCCACGCATAATAATTTTGCAGTGTAGACGTGGCCTACCATTCTGGCTCGCATGTGGGCCCATGTCTGCCCTCTGAAGAATACAATCAGAACTATTTGTGGGTCATCGGCCGTGCCTGTTAATTGCTAACAGAGGGTGACAGAGCCTGTGCTTTTGAAGTAGGAGGATGCACGTGCTATTACCACTGGCTCCGTGAAGTTCCTAGTTGCCATGATGCGTAGCTTAGTGACAGAGATGTGATTTCCCTAAGTGGTCACAAGTTTGTTCCAACATGCTGGTATGTCCTTGAGGGCATACATAGTAATGCATCTTTAGGTTTTTCTCCCCACTTAAGAACTGCTTCACTGGATTGATTTAAAAAGCAGGACTCTTCCATGTTAAAGTTTGGTGCAGTGACCCAAAATCTAGTCAAAGTACTAAACTAATAAAAGAACATTAAAACAAAAAAAAGAGAGAAAGATGTGGGTGGTTTAGAAGCTGTGGCCAGCCTTTCAGATTCAGGTGTCATGGTGTCAAAATTCAAAGTAACATGGAGACTCTGCCCCCAGAACAAACCAGTGGGGAATGTTTCATTATGAAAAGAACTATGTGCACCAACCATCACAAAGGGCTCAAAAGTGCCCTGTACCTGTACCTCAAGCCAGCAGCATTGTGATTACAAAAAAAAAAAGTTTTTGGTCAAATGAGGGAAAGTGAAGTTAATATGTCAGAAACAGAAATAACAGGACTTAAGAACTAAATGATGTGACTGGGGACAGATCTTAATTGAAATACTGCACAATGACCATGAAATACCGAGTACAGATCAGAACTGATGTGTCCTGAAATAGTCTTAATTGCAAATTATCAAGGAGGCTAAAAGGTGTGGCAGTGTGGCACAGTCAAACATAATTGTTTAAAATATCTGTGCATAGGTGCTTTGACAAATCCATTGTCTTTTTTCAAGGTTCTGGTAAGTTTAAAAAGTGTGGGGTAGACTTCTGATCCCCCTGAGTGAGTTCAATGTGAGTTTCCCCAGGGATATTATTAGGGCTGGTATTCTACCCTAAGTTTTTGATCTAGCTTACTTAGATAGAAATGATGTGGATTGATTATAAATAAACACATCTTAATGAAATGATTGTCTTTCCCTTTCATGGAGTATTACCCCCATTCACATGCTTTCATCTGAGTACTACTGCTTTTCCTTTCCCCCACCCCTCTGGTTTTCAAGCAGATGCATGGACAGATGTCTTCTGTCCCTGAGATTACATAAAGCCTTTAGCTTTTAAAAATATAGGGCCAAATTCTGCAGGGATGTAAATGGGTATAGCTCCATTGACTTCAATGGACCTTTACTACTTTACATCACCAAAGAGTTTGGATTGTAAAGTGAATTTGGCTAACTGGCATCTCAAAAAGATCTCATTGCGGTGGGCCTTCGCTTTGAGTCCAAATAGAATTTTTGTCGTCTTGTAAGTGTAGCATAGCTGTAATATTGTAAGGGTCCCTTTTGCATTTTGAATGTTAATCTTTGCTCAGACCTACAGACCATCAAAAGTATTCATTTCTATTTAAAAACAAAAATGACAAGTTTTCATTTTTAAGCTGAAGACTAATGTGCGACGAAGCCAGAATCAAGCAAAGCAAAATTCTGAGTATTTACAGTTATGAACAGTTGTGGCACCCTACCATTGGTGTCAAAGGACACTTATTGGTGGCTTAGGTAACACCAGCAACAAAGGGGATATGCATGTTGAATGTGAACTTTTAGTTTTCAGAAGGTTTCCTTTGCCTTGCAGAAAAGTAACATTTCTTTAAGGGCATAAATCATATTAGCATATAGCAATATCATACATACTGGAAAACAAATATCTCTTCTTTAATAAGAGAGTTGGCATTTGGAAGTTTTATTTCTTAATGTGGGAGAGGTCAAATGTAACATTGGGATAAACAGGTGCAACCTATATCAGTGATGAGTTTTGCCCATAATGGGGGTGTCCAGATGAGTGTGCACGTGCTTTTCTGGGGGACAAGTAGCAGCAGCACAATGTGTGTCAGGGAATGTCCCTGGCACATGGCAAGTTGCCCTGGGTAGGGTAAGGGAGGCTGAGGCCAGCACCTGGGCTGGCCTCAGCAGCCTCATCTGGGGTCCTGGGGGCCTCCCAGGGCTCCAGCGGCAGCGATCTGGCAGTAGGGAGCCTGGCTGGCAGCCGAAGTGTGGCTCTGCCCAGCCAGGCTCTAGTTTTGGGTGGTGCATGCTGCCGCCACATGTGCCACTCTGTTTTTTTCAGGTATGTTTTTTTTGACACTGTGATCTCTTGGTGTCAAAAACTGCCCCCGCACTGCAAATTAGGAGCAGGGGGAATGCCTGCACGTGTGGTACATGTGGTGTGCAGCACTGCAGATGGATTTGCATCCTGCACGTCACACATGCACGCTTGTCTGGACCTGCCCAACATGTTGAGGAACCAAATATTGTAATGGTGTGGAAGGGGCCTTTTGACAGTATCTTGTATGGTCTTTGATATCAGATATCCAATGCCATCCAAACTGGCTGGCTGTAGGTGCAGCTGCCTTTCAGAAATAAGAAACGCCCATTCTTTCATTTGTTTTCATGGCCTCATGTGGTTGATGGATCTTAATAAGCATAACTGCATGCAAACTAATGTTTGCTGGCTATATTGCAAGACTGTTCATACTGTGACTGCTGATTATTATACACTTTAACAAGTATATACTTCATAATAAATCTTGGTTCAGGTTGGCTCTCTAGGGCTGCAGGCATATAGGAAAATTCTTTGAAGAGACTATCGCTGTATAAATGTGGAGTTGGGCTAACAGAAGGGAACTGTGCCAGACTTTCATCTCTGGGAAGAAATTGCCGATGCACAAATAATCACCTCATTTTTAAATGTTTGAACTAATTGAAAAGGAAATACTTGTATATAAATTTAGGGCCAAATTTTAAAACTTATTGTGCAGTTCTTAGCCAGCAAAACTCCCCATTGACTTCAAAGGCCATGAGATAGTATATATCAAGGGCATGCATTTATCTCATGTATTTCGATTTCATTATAATTAGACAGCAGCAAAATGATCATGAAGGAATAAGTACATGGATGAACCTTTGCCCTTACGGAATCCAAATCCAATACCTTTCTGAAATTTGTAAATTCAGGATTTAATTCCCCCAATTTTCCCCCCTTTCCTGGATTTGCCTAGGACTGAAATACCAAAATACAGAAGAATTGCTTGACCCTTCAGTCTTTACACAGGCAAAACTCCCATTTGGGCTTCAGGCTTCACTGGGAGCTTCACTTGAATAAAGAATGCATCATCAGGTCTTGGCCTTGGACTAGAGCCTGAAGTTTTGATTATGATGTTTGCCCCACTCCCTCTCTCAAACTTTTGCAATTGACTCCATTAGTAATTTTTATGACAATGAAGTTGCCAAATTTAGTTCCTTCAACATACTGGGCAAGATTCTGATCTCACCTAGTTCAATTAGTGTAAATCTGGAAAAACTCCACTGAAGCCAAAGGCTGCGGTTAAGAGTTGAAGTCAATAGAATTCCTCTACATTTACACCAGTGGAGCTGAGATCAGCCTCTACCCAGCCTCTCTTGTTCTAAGAAGAAACATCTTAGTTCCCGTAGCCAGTCAGTCCCTTGTTATTTTTGAGTACCACAAACAGGAGAATACAAAAATGTGACAACATCAGACAGACTCTATGACTTTTGGTGGACGCACTTCCAGGAGGGATGTTGCAGGTGTTTTTCAGAACAGAAACATAACAAAAAAAAAGAGAGGTCAGGAAATCAGCTATGTTAAGTGGACAACCATAAAGCCTCTAATATATTATTCTGTAATACAAAAAGAAGAAATTTGACTTGATTGCCCTATTATAAATTTGCTAAAAATACAGATATATATTTATATTTCATATATATAATTTTTTGAATCTGAACAGAAAAATAGACTACTCTGGAATGCATGAAAGTCACATGACTTCCCAATACATCAGATACTTATAGAGCCAACACAATGGCAAACAGAAGGTACAGAGGTAACTAGAACATCTGTACTTTAATCAAGAACTATTTAAAGCCATATTCTCCCCGACTGGGTGATTCTAAAGCAATCTAAGATAGTGCTTTGTTCCTTTTGGTTACCGTAAGCTTAATGATTGATAAAAATCTGAGAGCTTTTCTTAAATAAATATCTCATTTTAACTAATCTTGGAGTAGTCTGGGAAGCTCAAACTCCCCATTTTGTTGACTGTCTGAGCTTGAGCTATGTAATACAACATAAATGCCATACAGTTTCCATTGTTGCATTACCTTACTTAGTAAGTCTACTGTTTGCTTAAAATGAGGCGTTCAAAACTATTGTAGATAACATTTATGTGGAATTTATCAACAGAGAGAGAACCTGGCTTTAGAAACCTTGTCTTCTGTAATGAGTTTTAAATACCCCTGTTATTTACTATAAACTGTACCAGTCATAATTCTGTGAAGACATAAATATACAATAGGTACAAATATTAACAATACATTACAATTTTACAGAAGAGAATACTGTTTTCCTTAGAAATGTTTTTCTTATTAGCTGCAAGGGAAGAAAAGGCTACAGTTTATCACAGCCATAGTTGCCAAAGAAACCAACCCCATTGGATTTGTTTCTGCGTGACGTGCACAGACTAATATTCCCCTGGCCTTTGACACACAGCATGTTCAGAAAGGGAATGTGCGTTCCAGTGGTTTTCTTTTTTCTTCTTCTACATTATAGATTCTTGAACCTCTCGTCAAATGTGGGTTTCACAGGAGAGACTGTTTTTCTTTTTCCTTAAGTGTGCTTAGGTGAAGTTGTCTTGGAAAAGGCACTGAGAAATCTACTACAATAAGTTACTTCTGTTTTCTTCTGTACAAAGCTAAAAGTCAAAGAATCTTTGCCTCCTCGTTTAAAAAACTGCACCCATTCTTTC
This sequence comes from Alligator sinensis, assembly GCF_000455745.1. Lineage (NCBI taxonomy): Eukaryota > Metazoa > Chordata > Crocodylia > Alligatoridae > Alligator > Alligator sinensis. The sequence goes on from NW_005841895.1 coordinate 7,139, forward strand.
CGCACATAAATATATATTTATATATTTATATTTAAAGGAAAAAAAATTGATTGATTGAGTTACAAGCAAGAACTCCAGACATCACGCATACATGGTCTTTCAGATATAATGTCCTCTGCAGCAGTAGGCAACCCTCTCTCAGCTTGCTTGACACATGGTACACAGTACAGGACGCTAGATGTTAGTGACTGAACTGCAGACTTTAGCCTGATGCAAGAGATACCGCATATTCCCATCCTGTCCCATCCCGTCGCCCAGTTTTATAATGTCAGGGAAATGTGTAGCAAATGAACTGCAAAATGAAACCATCCTTTAAATACCTATAGGATTTGGTTAGTTAAAATTTTTTTTTTTCAAAGCACTGCCCTTTCTTTTGTAATGAGTACAGACTTACTCTAGCTTAGCTTTTCATTTGAGAGTAGATTTCCCAGTGCTTACATAATATATATATGTGCTATGGGCACATATATGGGTACTTCTTATTCCAACTTTATTTCACTAAAATAAGTTAATTATATATATTTTTAAACTGGGCACAAATCTGAGCTACATCTTCACACACACATAAGAAAGAAATGCTCTTTAAGCATATTATATGCTTAACTTTAAAATAATCTCTTTCTATAAGAAATCTATAGGACTTTGGCTATTAAGACTTAAAAGGTAGATTTTTTTAGTGATACTTTTGAACTTGGCTTTCAAAAGTGACTCCATAAAATGCTACTTTAAAGGTAAGACTAAACTGATGATATAAGGTGTGTGTCGTACTGATCACACAAGGCAGAGAGAGGGCCTTTGGTTACAAGGAGAGTTGCACCAGTTGATTATTGGTAAAAAATGATGTAATTATTGATCTGTACATTTTTGTCAGTGCCATCTATAAACCAAATACTGGTATATCAATTTGAATGAAGGTCTGGAAAATACTACACTATATGGCTATATTTAAACGTCCACTTTCCTGATATGTAAAATATGACTTTTTCCACACGAAAGCATCAGCTCTAAAAATATTTAAATTGGAAATCACTATTATTTACTTTATCAAAAAAGTTATTTTTCCCTGATTTTTTTTTTATTTTTTTAATTTATTTTTTTTTACATTTGTGCTGATGGCAGACATGACTGATTGATTACTGAAACACAGAGATTATGTTAAGACTGTTCTCTTTAAAATTTCTCATTTCCACTCTATGGTCTAAGAGCCCATAGAATAAATGAATATTTAAAGCTTATCTGCTGGAAAGTCACTTTAACTTTGCTTTCTAATAATGACTCAATCTTAACAAGTATCTCAGCAATACAATAGTTCCCCTAAGTACACTTGTATTTACTACAGGCCATAGCCTGAAATCCTTAATCAGGCAAAATTCCCGTTCAAATTAATGTGGGTTTTGACTGAGTAAGGACAGAACAAAAGCTAAGGACCCTCAGGAATTGGCCCTATCTAGGTTCTCTGAAGATGCTTTTGTGAGTACAGGTACTTTTTATTTAGCTTGAGTACCACCTGTGTAACTCTTTGCATGGAATGAGGTCTGCTCTCCAGTGATCGGGCAAATTCTTGCAATTATTACTCAGTTTTTACTCCTTACTCAAGGAAATTAACAGGTAAAAGCAAGTAAAAGAAAGTACCCCAATTCCCTAGGGGAATTATCAAGATAACTGCAGCACATATGGATCCCTGCATGTGTACAGTATTGTGCCAAGGAAAGACCTAAAAAACTATACTTACAACCCATAATGATTCCTTAAAACATACATGTGCTTATTGCTTTTGTCTGTACATGCTGCACTCACTCTTACTGATCACAGACAGAAGTGTCATACAGCTTGGATGGACAGACCATTCGTTACGTTCAGGACTAATCAACAGCTATTTCACAAGAGAAAGGAACAGAATGCGCCAGACACAGGTGGTTCATGGGCTTCCTCCAACACATAATGTATTCTTTATAAAAAGTTACACGTTATGTTTACGTACCAAGACCTGTTGCATGCAAGTAGTTACACAGCCCAGCAGGTACTCATAAATATGTACGAAATGCTTATTGACTAAATTATTTACAATTTACTTTTACAGTAAAACAGACGCAACATAAAATGGTTACCATCACAGTTATCACAAGACGGATTGTGGTTTGTTACAGACGTGTAACAAAGCACATTCATGACAGGAGGCACAAATTAAGATAGTGCTTGTTTAAAGTGCTAGATTCTTTTTATCTGTCTCTCTCTCTCTCTCTATATATATATGCACTCTGTTTTGTTGTTCCACCTTTGTGAAGGAAAAAAAGTCAACATAAAGTGCTTTTACTTTTAAATATTAAAAACCAAACAAAAATTACTTTCCTACACAATTTGATGCAACTTGTATTTGAAGGACAATATTTTAAAAAAACCCCAAAACCTAGGCTGGTGGCTGCTAGTTGTGTTTTTGTTTAAAATGGTCAATTCTAAAAAACTGATTGAATGATATTAAAATTCTGGACCTGATTCTTCTCTGACTTGCTTCCATTTTGCGCGTGCATAACTCCGTTTGGTTTCTGAGGAGTCGCTGCTGATTTGCATCATTACAAGTGAGAGCACAACTAGGCCAGTGGTTCAGAATTCAGCAATCCCTCTTTTTGCATATTTGTTTAACACTTGCATATCTTTTCATTTGACACGGCTTGAGTGCAAAACGCTTCTGACCGACCAGCTCCTCTCTGACTTTCCAAGGTGACCCTTGCATGAGAGTGCAAGTGGCAGCGGGAGGAGCCCAAGGAGCCACCCCTGCCATTCCTTGCCCTCCTGTACAGGGGCTGGCCACAACACAAGCACTGTACAACCTAGGGCTGTCACTATGCTTGGACTCTCCAAACGAGGCCGGGCGCAGGCCCCACCCTTCCGCACAGGACAGCCGACGTGGGGTAGTGGAACAGTAAGCAAGAGCATGCTACACCCAATAAAAGGGCTGAGCTCTCACGTAAGTGTACTGTCCCCCAGCACCGTGGAGGAATTCTGGCAGAGTCAACCAAAATGCCTCTGGAGATTTCTCCTTCTGCATGGCTCCTTCACACTCTCCCAGCGTGGGCTGTTGTTTATTCTAGGACCATATTATAGCCCTAAAGTAAGTACTGCTTTTAGCCACGGGTTTCACTATGTTCCAATGGGGGGTGTTTTAAATTAGATACAAGTGGTGCAACTCACCCTGCTGATATTTCAAAATAAAACTTCAGGTCCTACAGTATCTTGTACTATTATCTTGTATAAACACACAGAGAGCATTTTAATAATTTAATTCTCTAGACCACCATTGTTTTAAATGGTTTGATTTTCCCCATAGTGAGAGTGTTCCCTGTTACCTTTAGGCATAGTATCCATCAGAGAGGAAGCTGTGGAAGGGAATATTTGGAACAGCTGCTCTGAAGCAGCGAGTGTTGCACTTCTGCTAACTTTATACCGACCCCAGTAATTTGTTCCAGAGTTTAAATCTGGCTGCTTTGGCCTCTTTTACAGAAGCAATGCAAATCAGATGTTAACATTTCCAAAAGGAGATCCATCGTACAAGGGGATTGGATGTATATTTGGTCACACTGGCTTCAATGGAGGACATGAAAGGAGACTGATGTGTAATCAAGATTCGTAGTCCTTATTTTGACTGACATTGGTAGCATGAGTTTGGGCAATGTTAGTATAGCTGTTCCAGAGAAGGACATTTTCACAAACCCACACTGGACCTCCTCCTAGACTTTTAGAAACAGGTGGCTTGTTTCAGTCAAAGTTCATGCCATGCAGAAGCTCTTTTCTTGTGTTGAGTGTAAAGACATTTCTTTTAACTTTCAACAAGTTTTTTTGGGGAGCACACATCAGATGCTTTGATCACGTATGTTAGTGTGTCCTCCACCACCAGGTAATACATGGACCTCTGGTGAAATGTGATTTTCTAGTCTGACCGTCTCCTGATTGCCCTGGCTTTTTCCAGTAATACCTTCCATGGAGTAAATGCAGTTTTGCCCTATCAACTTAGGCGAGGTGGGTAAAGCAGCAGCCCCTAGATGGTTCTTCTCCGTTCTATAAATGATATCCTTTTGTTTTAGATAACCACTGTTTGTAACACTGTACTTGGGGCTTATGTTTCCTGGGAGGCCTTTGGGAGGGCTTGAGTCATAAAGCAACTGACCTTCGTCATCAGTGTCAGCATCTATGTATTTATGTATGCTGGCATCATGGAAGTTGAAAGCTATTGCTGTCTGCTTCTCTGGAGACTTTGGGGGTGTTCTAGCACTTGCAGTAGTATAGATGGAGGTTTCTGGACTCACTAATGATCGATCAGAGAGTAGGGAGCTATCTGCAGCAGCAACTCCCCTGTTCTTGAAAGGATCTGGGTATATTCTCAGTACATTTGATGCTGGTACTAATGTGCTGGTGTCCTCTTCCATAAAGTTGACTTTCAGAGATCTTAATTTTAAAGGATTACTGGCTTGGATGGACCCTTTGGGACTTTCTATGAAAAAAGAAGAGTGGTGGCTGCCTTCAGAGTTGGGATTTGTCTCTATAAACCTGGCCCCGCTCACCTCTGGCCTGACTTGCTCCTGAATCGGATTAACACCACCTTTGCAGGGAAGTGTAGCAAGTGGGCTGTGGGAGAACCTCCCAGAATCAGGAAATTCTGCAGCACAGCTTATAAAACTGTCAATACTTGACATGCTCCTCATGTCAATGATCCCGTCTGCACGGGTTGTCAGCAGAGGGACCGTAGGGCCAGGAACAGTTTCCATTTCTAGCTCTTCCATTGGCTTTCCAGGCTGACCTGACTCTTTAGTGTTAAGATTTGGCTGTGACTGAGCCTTTGCCATTTTATTGTACATGTCCTCCAACTGCTGGACATTCAGATGTTGGGGACTAGAAGAGGACCGAGCTTTTTCTGGAGATCCTTGTTCCTTTGTTTCAAAAGATTTACTAGAGCTAGTTTCTGAGAGAGTTCTCTTGGTCCATTTCCACTTGTTGGGAGATAAGTGATTGTCTTGAACTTTATCCTTTTTGCTTACACCTTCACCGTTCTTTTCTACCACAATGTCCATCAGTTCTATACTGCGAGCAAAAGCATCCTTCATATTCATGGAGACAATACTGCCATTTCTTTTTGCTCTTTCGAGTGCTTCTCTGCGCTTGATAGCTTTCTCCTGCCTCTTTTGCTCTTTGTAGAACTCAGAGAAGTTATTGACAATGATTGGAATTGGAAGAGCAATCACTAGTACTCCAGCAATGCAGCACAACCCTCCTACTATTTTACCTAAAAGAGTTTTGGGGTAGATGTCTCCATAGCCTACTGTTGTCATGGTGATAGTTGCCCACCAGAAGGAAGCTGGGATGCTTTTGAATTTTGTATCATCTTCATCTTTTTCTGCAAAAAATACTAAGCTGGAAAAGATCATAATGCCCATGGCCAAAAACAAGATGAGTAATCCAAGCTCATTATAGCTCCTCCTCAGTGTAAATCCCAAGGATTGTAAACCAGTCGAGTGCCTGGCAAGCTTTAGAATTCGGAGTATCCTCATGATCCGAAATATTTGAACCACCCTTCGTACATTTTGGAACTGAAGTACACTTTTGTTTGATTCTGTGAGGAAGATAGTGACGTAGTAGGGTAAAATAGCTAGCAAGTCAATAGCGTTCAGCGGGCCTTTGAAAAACTTCCATTTCTTAGGCGAGGATAGGAACCGCAAGAGGTATTCCATTGTAAACCATGCAATGCATACTGCCTCCACATGGGCAAGCTGAGGATTATCTGTGGTTTGTCCAAATTCATCCATGCCTTGTAGTTCAGGAAGTGTGTTAAGTGACAAGGCAATTGTAGATAATACAATGAACATGATGGAAATGATTGCCAAAATCTATAAGAGAGAGAGAGAGAGAAACTCGTTAGTTCAATGTACGACATATGCTCTGCTTTTATCATCATCAATTACATAGTATTGGAAGTTATCACTGAAACGTTTCAAGCCTGATTTTGCTTTTAGTTATGCAAGTTTAACACCTTTCAATGCATTAGGAGTACATTCTGAAGAGGACCATGCACTGGTTTAAGGTGTATTATGTCTACAACCCAAGTTCAAATGAATTCCAAACCATAAGTCATCAACTTGTAGCTGGACAAGAAACCATGAACAGCAGCACCCTCCCAGTTTTTTAGGGAGTTTGAACTTGGGTCTTGTTAATAGAAGCAAAATTGGCAGGTTTTGCACCCTCTGCAAAATCCTGGTGGTGGCTGGGGGCAAAGGGGAGGGGGAAAAGGTGCTGAACACTATAGAGAAGGGGGCGGGGGTGCAGGTCGTACCTGCTCCAGGGACTCGGTTGCCAGCTGTTACTAACACAGAGTGGTCTGCCTGGCCCCAGCTGTTGCTGCTGCTGCTACAGCTGGGGTGCAGGGCTGTTGGTATAGCACCACAGACCCCCTGGGAATCCACCATTCTGGTGCCCCCTGTAAGTGAATGTCCAGGGCTGATGCCAGGCTCACCCACCCCAAGTTATACTACACTACTGCTTATTAACTTCCCATCACAGTGCTCTAACCAGAATACCACAAGTCAGGATCACCCAGGCCCTCCACCTTTCCTTTCGAAGTGGGGCCAATGAGCAGCCAAGAGAAGTAGATTGATACATTGCACTGGAAGGACAGAAGAGAACCAGGTAGAGAGTGTGGATGCTGTTCTTGAACAGTGCAGGCCCTGGGTTCTAGCCTGGACCCTTGTTCCCAGTGGGACAGAAACTTCCCCTCCTTACTGCTCTCTGTGACTTCCATCCACTGCAGGATAATCTAATGCAGCTGTGAGTCATGCCTAACCTGCCTAACACTTAAGAAGCTGATATATCTTAAAGACTCCAGGAGCTCGAACAGATGAGCGTGGTCATGCAGTATGTGGCGCTGCGAACACATTTGCAGCACCATATACCTCACAGTCCAGTGTTCTCCATGCTGCAAAGGCATGCTGCCCAAGTGTGTCTATGCCAGTTTTTTTTTCTGTGGGTTTTTTTGACTCCTGGATATCCATCAAAAAAACCTGCAGGAAAAAAAAACTGGAGCAACGCCATCTGGAGCCACACACCGCTGCCAGCCAGGCTCCATGTGGCAGAATCGTTGCGGTGCAGCCCTGGGAGGCCCCCAGGTCCCCAGTTAAGGCTGCTGGGGCCAGCACTGTGCTGGCCCCAGTCTCCCCTACCCCACCCAGGGCAACTTGCCATGCACCAAAGCATGCATGGCATGGGTGTTCCCTGGGGACAAGTAGCTACTTGTCCCTGGACAACCAAACGTCCATGCACGTCTGGATGTGGCCTAGGTGTCTATACACACGCTCTAGGGTGTTGGCAGAGGGGAGTGTTTTAATTAGAGCAGCTCCTGGACAGCCACTGTAATTAAAACTCTGCAACATCACACGTATTCAGCATCCTGTGTTTCAAAATGGCTTGTTCGATGAGTTTTAATTAAAGCACCCCCACTGCCATTTTGAAACATGGGATGCTGAATACACGTGACATATTCCTAACCCGTGACACAGTGGTTAGCACAGTGTACTTGGCATTTGAAGAGAACCAGATTGAAACCCCCACTGGATGAAGGGATTCTAGATCCTGGTTGCATACCCTCACCACTCAGGGCTGAAACATGGATGAGCTCTGCTAATGCTATTAGACTTACACCACATTACAGCATTCCAAAATGTTCTTAATCCAAATCAAATAGATTTCATAGATTTCATAGACATTAGGGCTGGAAGGGACCTCGGAAGATCATCGAGTCCAGCCCCCTGCCCAAAGGGCAGGAAGTCAGCTGGGGTCATAGGATCTCAGCAAGATAAGCATCCAGTTTGCTCTTGAAGGTGTTCATGCGCTTGAACCACCTCCGGTGGCAGGCTGTTCCAGACTTTGGGGGCTCAGACAGTAAAGAAATTCTTCCTTATGTCCAGCCTGAAACGGTCTTGTCGTAGTTTATGACCATTCGACCTCGTCATCCCTTGGGGCGCTCTGGTGAACAAACGTTCCCCCAGATGCTGGTGGTCACCCCTGATAAACTTGTAGGTGGCCATCAGATCACCCCTGAGCCTGCGCTTTTTCAGGCTAAAGAGCCCCAGGGCTCTCAGCCTGTCATCGTAGGGTCTGCTTCCCTGACCTCTGATCATGCGCGTGGCTCTTCTCTGGACTCTCTCAAGCTTCTCCACATCCTTTTTGAATTGTGGAGCCCAAAACTGGACACAGTACTCCAGCTGCGGCCTCACTAAGGCCGAGTACAGGGGGAGAATGACGTCCCGGGATTTGCTTGAGAAGCATCTATGGATGCAAGCCAGCGTTTTGGTCGCTTTACTAGCCGCCGCATCGCACTGCAGGCTCATGTTCATCTTGTGGTCAATGATGACCCCCAAGTCTCTTTCTTCCATAGTGCTAGCCAACATAGCACTGCCGAGCCTATAAGGATGCTGCGGGTTTTTTTTCCCAAGGTGGAGAACCTTGCATTTATCGGCGTTGAACACCATCAGATTCTCGTCCGCCCACTTGCTGAGCCTGTCCAGGTCAGCCTGGATAACCTGCCTGTCTTCTGGTGTGGATGCTTTGCCCCAGAGGTTGGTGTCATCGGCGAACTTGGCCAGTTCTGATCGCTTCTGACTCCAGTGTCCACATCATTAATGAAGATGTTGAACAGTATGGGTCCAAGGACAGAGCCTTGGGGGACCCCACTGGTCACAGGACACCACGATGAGTGACTTCCATCGATTACTACCCTCTGGGTCCGACCCCGGAGCCAATTTTCCAGCCAGTGGATCGTGGAGGACCCAAGGCGACAATTGGCCAGTTTCTCCAAGAGGCGATCATGGGACACCAGATCGAAGGCTTTTTTGAAGTCAAGATATATGACATCAATCTCTTCTCCCTTGTCCAGGTGATAGGTCACCTGGTCGTAGAAGGAAATGAGATTGGTCAAGCAAGACCTACCCGCAACAAACCCGTGCTGGCTATCCCTTAAGATGTTGGCGTCGGCCAGTCCATTAAGGATGGCCTCTTTAATAAACTTTTCTAAGATCTTCCCCGGGATAGAAGTCAGGCTGATGGGCCTATAGTTAGCCGGATCCACTTTCCTCCCTTTCTTGAAGATAGGCACCACATTGGCCTTCTTCCAGTCTTCGGGCCCTACACCAGAGCGCCAAGAGTTTTCAAAGATCCGTGCTAGAGGCTGGGCTATGATGCTCGCCAGCTCCTTGAGTACCCTGGGGTGAAGATTGTCGGGGCCGGCTGACTTGAAGGTATCCAGCTTCTCAAGATGTTCCTTCACGAAGTCAGCATTAATGGAGGGCAGGGGATCACCCTCACCCGGACTTCCCTG
>NW_005841895.1:16708-20566 GCF_000455745.1 Alligator sinensis
GCTCCCCACATATCTGAAAAAGGACTTTTTATTGTCCTTGATGCTCAAAGCTAGTTGGAGTTCAGTTGCAGCCTTGGCTTTCCTGGTCTGCTCCCTACAGGACCGGACCAGTGCAGAATAATCCTCCTTGGAGGTGACTCCCATCCTCCATCCTTTGTAGGCCTTTCTTTTTAGCCTCAAGAGGTCTGCTAGGTCCCTGGAGAGCCAGGGGGGCTGCTGTGCCCTCTTGCTGCCTTTCCTCCGAGATGGAATAGACTTAGTTTGTGCATTGAGGATCGCTCCCTTGAGGAGCAACCACTCTTCTGTGTAATGTAATTACACAGCAATGAGAAGGTTAGAGCAGTCAGTTCGAACTTCCAGAAAGCAAAGCATCCATTAGACCCTCATTCCTGAGACAGAAATTTTATTGAGAAAGAGAAAATGGCTGAATTAGAAGAAGAAAGCTGATCTCTTACTGGACCACTGCCTATTAAAACAGGAAATGGTACAGACTTGAATTAATCTATTCTCATTATAAGCTTTGTATTTTATAACAGAGCTGCCTCTCCCCACCTCCTCCCCCCCAATACGTGTTTTATACAGACTTAAATGTTGCATACCTTCATTTTTTGCTTTCAGAAACTCAGTGCATTTTATTTTAAACTTATTTGTAGGAAGCCCTAGAACTGACAGAGAATCTGAGATGCTATTTCTTGTAGCAATGGATTGTTTTATTGGTGACCGAGAGGATATCTCATTTCTTAGATTTCTGGCAAAATAGAAAATGCCATAGAGATGCACACACATGACTAATATTTTTATGTATTCCTTATGCTGATTCTTCCTTAAGATTCTTTATGCTTGCTTTTCTGCCACATTGTTTTTAAAAAAAACCAACGTACGGAAATACCACATTGATTAAATATACCATGTGACACAAAGTCCCCATGGCAGGACTTTAACATAGGCCAGGTATAGACACTCAAAAAGCCTGAGGCAGAAGTAATTTAAGTGTGCTTTACTTTAAGTGGCTTAGGTTAGGTTGGGAGTGAACAGAACAGGTGTTTGCTGTTTGGGGGGCAGGGACCCGCAGGCAGAGGACACTCCTGCAGGCCTCCCAGCAGGCTGCCAGAGAATGCCAAGCCTAGCTGAGCAGCTGGCCACCCCGAGTGGCCAGTGCAGTCCCTCTCCCCAGCCTTGCCCCCCCCACCAGCAGCCAGCTGTCCTTGGCAGTGGGGAATGGGATGGGGAAGAATGTAGGCCCCTGCCCTGGCCCCCACAGGCCTGAGCCAGCACACTTGGGGGGTTTGGGGAGGTTGGCATGCCTCCCCTTCCCTCCTCCACTGCCCAGCCTGGCTGTCAGGTGGAGGCAGGACGTGGGGCTGGGGACAGAGGCTTTGCTGCCTCGGCTGTATGAAAGCCCAGGGTCAGGGCCAGCTAGGCACTCAGCTGAAGCAGCGGTGCATGAGCTGAGTTCCAGCCTGCCTCCATGCGATGGTGGGGAGCAGGGGGCTGCAAAGGCACTTGGGATGCTGGCAGACCGCGACCTAACTTGAGTTGGTGGGAAATCTGGTACAGAAGTTCAATAGACTGGTCTAACCTAAATCCCTTCAGTCTGATATTACATCCATCATCTAGGTCTATCTTAGACCGGGTTCCACCATTTTTAAACCAGTCTATGTGTGTTGAACTTCTGTATGGTTATAGGTGTAGCCTGGTTTCCAAGCACTCGTACCAATATAGGTGTAATCTGTACCTAGCCATAGTGAAATGGAACCATGAAATATGACCCTCCCCGTCACTGGACTTGTCAGACATGTTAGTTTTCCTCATGACAATGTTGCTCAACATGTATTGTAGAAAGAATCTGTCAAATATCAAATATCAATTTTCCTGTCATAAACTACAAAAAACCACTGCTATCAAGATTCATCAGGCTCTCGTCTTCCTGGACAAAAGCTAAAATGGAACAAAAGAACAGCCGAACCCGAGCTGCTGTAGAAGAATCATCCATTTTGAATCACAATCATCATAAAGGACAATCCAGTCCTCGGCATGACAGTGGAAATGCCCATTTCCAATCATAATCAAACATACTGCACCTGCTTTTTATTCAAGAAGTAAAAGAAGGACGCATTGTGTAATGTTTGGAAGTGTTACATAGGCTGATGTAATGTGCTTGGGATATGGTTTCAGAGTAGAAGTAGGTTACCTATGCTTTGGGAAAAAAATCTGAAGAGACACTAAATATAACTGTGTGAGAGAACTGGACATGCAGAATGCACTTGGGACAAATTACCAGTAGGAAACAAATAGCTTGGAAATGAATTTAAACAGGTACATGAATTGAGTGCTAGACAGTTCATCAGCAGTACAAATCAGACCCATGAGTAATGAAAAAAAACAGACAAGCAGTGCTTATATCAGCCTATGCCCAGCTTGATTATTGAAGGAGGAGGAAATGGAAGAGATGAAAATTACATCTCCAGGGGTCAAAAGAACCCGTGGAAAAAAAAGTGGAAATGTGCACGCATGGGCAACACGCGCAGCTGAAAAGCTGAGCTGGGCAGCCTGGATCTGCGCTGTGGCAGCTAGCCAGGCTCTGCCTGGCAGGATAGCTGCTGCTGCAGCCTTTGGAGGTCCCCAGGACCCCAGGTGAGGCTGCTGGGGTTGGCCTAGTGCTGGCCCAGGCTCCCCTATCACCCCCGAGATAATTTGCCATGCGCCAAAGCAAGGTGCACCACTGTTACTTGTCCCTAGGCAACCAAATTTCCGTAGTTGTCTGGAAGCAGCTCTAGGGCATTTCCACACATGCAGGCACGTGCGTTTGCAGCAGCTCAAATAGCAGTGGCACAAATTTGTGCCAGAGATTTGTGCCTCAGTACACGTGCCTGAACATGCACTTTGGGGTGGGGCACATTGTGCCACTTGGGGCAAACAGACCCTGCACAGCTCCTCCTGGATCTTCAGTCAGGGGGAGCTAGATGCCAGGCCAGAATCTTCATCCTTGGAGGTTTTCAAGACCCAGCTGGTCAAAGCTTTGGTGGGATGATCTAGCTGGGGGTGGTCCTGCTTTGAGCAGGGGGGTTGGACTAGATGACCTCCTGAGGTCCCTTCCAACCCTAATTTTCTATGATTTCTATATAGAGAGATCAGTTGGGCAATGTGTTATTGATATATATACAATCTGAAAGCGATTTGGAAGCTACCAGTGCCCCTATCATCATAATAAAACAAATTATAAATATAATGACACTTTGGTGTTTGGTTTTGGTTTTTTATTATAGAAAATCAGAGCTGCTCCTGCCTCCTTCCCTCATCAAAATGTTGGGTGCTGAACAGCACTGATATGCCAATGCCCTGCCCCTGCCCTTGCCCCTCCCTCCCAACCCACATCCCTACCAGTGCCCCTCACTCCTGACCTGCAGCCCCTGCCTGCCCCCACTAGCTCCCTCCCGACAGAAGCTTTGTTCCAGCACCAGGACATGAGGCCAGCTGCAGCTGTTCCACCTGCTGCTTTGTGGCTCTGAGCACTGGTTCCTGGGAAGCCCCTTCTCTTCCAAGCCAGCTTCCCCCTGCACAGGCTGCTCTAGGTGGGGCAGCGGGGGCTCTAAGCCTGGCTCTGGTGGATGCTCTACCCAGAGCACTCCCCCATCCCTGACTCCCATCGCTCTCTCTCACACACACCCCTGTTGCCACCTCTACCCCTCCCCACAGCCCATCACACCTCCCAAGTGGTTCCTGGGACCAGAAGGCCCCCCCAGGCCAGGGCCACATGTCCCAACACTGGTGTGGGCACAGGGCAGGGCTGCAGTGTGGTGGTTGCCCCTGCAGCCGCAGCTCCTGTCCTATCCCATCTGGTGACTGGGCATGCAGGAT
>NW_005841895.1:22822-23076 GCF_000455745.1 Alligator sinensis
TGGGCTGCTCTCCCCAGAGCACTCCCCCATCCCTGACTCCCATCGCTCTCTCTCACACACACCCCTGTTGCCACCTCTACCCCTCCCCACAGCCCATCACACCTCCCAAGTGGTTCCTGGGACCAGAAGGCCCCCCCAGGCCAGGGCCACATGTCCCAACACTGGTGTGGGCACAGGGCAGGGCTGCAGTGTGGTGGTTGCCCCTGCAGCCGCAGCTCCTGTCCTATCCCATCTGGTGACTGGGCATGCAGGAT
>NW_005841895.1:23152-40145 GCF_000455745.1 Alligator sinensis
TCCGGGCAGAGACCCCCAACGGTGCAGCACCACTGCAGACCCCGGGGGCTGTACATGGTGCGGACCCAGCCTAGTCATGTGCAGCCTTGGGCAAAACCAAGCTGGCTCTTCCTGTCACCTGTGGTTCCCTGCACTGCAGGCAGAAGCTGTGCACCCTCGGGCCAAGCCGGCTCATGCCTCCATGTGTGCCCTGTGTGCTGTTGGGCCAGGCCAGCTCCATGGAGGCAGGACCCGGCCTGGCCCAAGGGTGCATGGCCCCTGCATGTGGTGCTGGGAGCCCGGATAACAGCAAGAGCAGCCCGGTTCTGCTTGAGGGCACGCGTCAGCAGACCATCCTGTGCCATGTGGAGCCCCCGGGTCTGAGGTGGTGCTGTGCACTGCTGGGGGGCTGTGCCTGCAGTGGGCCATGAGTGCCCCGACAGTTGCTGCTGGCTGCTAAGGCGGGGAGCGGGGGGAGGAGGGATACTGTGCACCATGCGTGGGGGCAGGCAGGGAACCCACCCCTCCCAAGCAGCCCCCCCAACCCACAGTCCCCCCCACCAGCTCTGCCCCGCTCCTGTTTGCTCTGGCACACTGAGGCACAGCAGCAGGTGCCAGAGCATCTCTCTGGAAGACGCAGCATCCAGTTGCTTCAGGGCACACTCCAAGAGCATGCCCTGCACCGCTTTTTCTAGCATGTAATTTTTTGATACCGGGATTTCCCAGTATCAAATGTAGAGTCCACACCGCAAATATGCAGCACAGGGAACATTTTTTCATTCCCAGTGTGCCTCTTGTGGCATCTCAAACTGCTTTGAGGTGCCGCAACAGGCATGCGCTCGCTCATTTGAACACAGTCCTAGAGTCTTTTAGAGAGATCAGCTCCTTACGTGAGTCAGAAAGGAGCCCAAGGAACACAGGTCTTACTCTCCTGCTGCCTGAGGGAATGCTTAGGATCTAAGAAAAAAGGCAGTGCAGGACAGCAGTTGAAACAGCCACCAAAAGAGATGCAAGCAAGACCAGGGTGAAGAGAATACTACAGCCATGTTGAGTGAGGCCAGGAAAGTTAGAAGGAAGGAAAGCTGGTGAAGGCTACACTACAAAGAAAAATATGAAATAATGGGAGGAGAGGCACAAGGACAAGCAGTAGAAAAGGCCTTTAAAATCTACAGGAAGAGTAGCTTTCAAATCCTGAATTAAAACTTGCAGTCAAGTGTCCAAGCTAAAGCTAGGGGAAATCCAGAATTTTACTCTTTCAGCACTTTTATTCTGCAAAAAGCATTTTCATGAAGGGAAAACACACAACATTGGAAATTACTGCATCATCCTAAAGAAAGCCCCTCATTTTCTGTCCTATAAGGTTTTACTGTTTCTTGCAAATTTTTTTGGGGGGGGATGTCACCCAGACTTTCCAAATATGTTTGTAATTCCCTCGTACGTGATGGGTTTGGTCTTTGCTGAACGGCTTATTTATAGATGTTGGTATGCCTAGTGTGTTTCATCTCCTTCATCTTCAAGGCGGATCCCTTCAGCTTTACTCAATAGATGGCATCCAGCAATAATAACTGGTGTCATACCTTCTGTTTCATTTGATATACTCTCTTTTTTTGAAGATCAAGGCAATCCCAGGTGAACACAACTTGGAGTACTAAGAGATATGAGAGTAGAATTTCTTCTTGGTTTATCAGATCTGGTCCCTGAGCTAAGCAGTAAACAAAGCAAACCATTTATCATTTCCCTGCAAGTCACAGCAAGATGTCACTTGAACTGCTAAGCTACATATTTCCCTTTTTTTCCTAATCTACAGTGATTCTTTATCTTTAGGAAGCCCATCAAGCTATGAACAGTTTCAAATTAAATTTGTTGAAGCCATCCTGAAGTAAGCAAGAGGGTGTTTCAGCCAGGAGTGTTCCTTGTCCTACAAGGGGAAAACATTTCCAGGCAAGAGTAGAACCTCTTTTTTCCCCCTAATGCATTAATTCCCCTTGGATCTGATTAACAAGGTAAGGTCTGAACAAGGGAACATTACTAGAAGGGCACTGGATGAGCACATTCAGATCTAGCTGCTGTTATTAGTTATCACACACTAGCAGAAGACTTGGTCACTGTCCCAAAGTGACTGGAATCACAGAATCATAGGTTTGAAAGGGGTCTTGAAAGTCACCTAGTTGAAGTCACTGCAGAAATGCAGGTTAAGCTATTCCTAGCAACCCCAAGAAAACCTCCAGTGGAGGAGACGCCACGACTTGCATGGACAGCTTGTTCCATTGCCTCTCTGTTCTTAAAATACAGTCTTTTCTCTTCAGATGTTAATCTAAATCTGTTTTGCTGCAGTTTAAACCCCTGCTTTGTGTCCCACTTTCTGTGACAAGAGAAAAAGGCTGTTCTCCTCCTTCCTTATGATGGTCTTTCAAGTACTTGAAACTTGCACTCGTGTCCCTCCTCAGTCTCTTCTTCTCAAATTACCTCCTTCCCTCAACCTTTCTTTTATGGTTTCCATTTCAACCCTTTTATCACCTTCATCACTTGCCCCTGGATTCCTTCCAGTGTCTCCCCATACTTAAAATGCAGAGCCCAAAACTACACACACAACTCCAGCTGAGGCCTAACCGGCGCCAATTATAATTTGACCTATCTACATTAGAAAAATCAAATCAGATATAACTGGGCACTCCCAACACAGCTGCACCAGACTTCTATTTTAGCAGCATTAGTAGATTCAGAGCATGCTTTCAAATGTAATCAGTTCTTGCCTTGATTAGATACATGTGTCTTCTTGGTCAGTTTGGAGAAAAGCTGGATTGCCCCTTAGTTTTCCAAGAGGGCTACAGAGAGAGCAGGGATTTGGGAGCCATCAGCAATGCAGACAGAGCAGACAAAGGTGGTGTGTGAAGGTGCCAGTGAGGGAAGTGAAGGAGTAGGGAACGGGTGGAATGGTGTCATACAGGGAGGATTCCTACAGGAATCAGAGGGTCCAGCAGAGACTGCAGTGGGTGGACAGAGGCTGCAATGGAAGTGGAAGAAATTATGAGAAACTGGGGTGGACCATCAGGTCCCACAGCTTCCTCCCTTATGTTGTTTAGTTAGCACCCTGCTGAATTTGCCACTATAAAACTCTTGTGGGAGCAGGAGGTATTTCACCATGAGCTCTCTGTGCAAACCAGTGCAGCCCCCTCACTGCTGAATCGTCCTACAGAGCCAGAGGCTTTCCTTTGCTCAGTTCCAGGAGGCTCAGAGATACAAGGAAGAAGACAAACAATTCATACCAGTAAAAAATCCTCATCTATGTGTCTGAAGAGCAAATATGTTAGTTAGGGGAACTGTGATCCTTGCCTTTGCATTCTGTTTTCCCTGTTCCACACCTGCCTGCTCTTCCATCTCCTTTGTCCTCCTCAGATTTCTCTTCTGCCTGATGGGAAGAGTCACTGAGGTTAAATTTCGGCCCAAGCAGGAACAGTCCCTCTAAAGGGAATAATTTTCCAGCTACTTAGGCATGTGATAATTTGATACCAGTATCTTTCCTACCTGCTCCAGAACATTAACTCTCACTAACAAGTGAATCAACGACCTACCTGCATTTAAACTGAGCTAAAGGGATTTGCTTTTTCTCTATGCTACTTAGCTGGGCCCTAGTCACCGCTCTAAGCACTTGAAACGTTTAGTCCTTTAAGGAGAATGTAGAATGGCTTAAGCCTGGCGAAAGGTCTTAGGTTGACAGCCCTCAGGGTGAAGTCCTCTCTTCAATCACAGGATGTGGACAGAAGTGCAATCTTGGCCTACCCTGCCTGGACAAAGGCAGCAGAAAATTCATTATCCATGGCTTCCTCAGTGATGAGTTCTCTGTTAACATAGCACTAGATGTCCTTAGATGAACTGGAGCAATTTTGTGCTAGGCACTAGACAAATGCATGGCTATAGTATAGATGGTCCAAGAACGTATAATCTAATTGCAAAGAGGACAAAGAGTGGAAGAGGAATTGGAGGACCAGAGAGGTGAAATGACTTGTCTATGGGCACCCGAGATGGTGGCAGAGTCAAGAATAGAAATCAAGTTCCCCTGACTCCCAGTTCCTAACAGCTAGACTATGCTGTCTCTCTTATCAGTTAAGGTCCAAATGGATGGGCATCCACAATGCATCCCCACAGACTCATCAACACCATTACTCATCATATTTTTTTTACTTGAAAGTGTGCTACCAGTTCCTTCCCGCCTGAGTTTCAATCCCCTTACTGCAGTTAATTACATATAGGCTGTAATATGTATTCCCCACCTCCTGATTCTTTGTTTAATTATCGGCTGTAATGATTCACCTGCAAGAAAGAAACAGAGTTTGTAATTCCCAATCAAAAACTTCTCTGGGCATCTGCCAGAAGGTATTGGATTGCACTTGCTCCTAATTATATTGCTGTCTTGGAATGTAAGTCTTCATAACTGCAGGCAGAATTTGAGAAGCACAAGAATGCAATAGCTTCCAGAAAAGCTTTTTTCTCTGCTAAATTGTTCCCATCACTGCAAAGATTTCATTCATTAGTGCTAAGTAACACTGGGCTAAGCAGGGCAAGGCTTTTAAAGAATTTAAGAATGCAAAATATACATCTAAGGGTAATTATCATGATTGCTTATGCAAATGAGCCTAACAAACCAGTTCTGTGCACAGGTATAACCAGTTTGTGCTTGCAACTGTTGCATAGAGATGAGGCTCAAGTTTTGCATTGTCATTTGCATACTACATTAGTTCCTGAAAAATCTGGCACATCTCTGATTTAGTTAGCCTAGAAGGTACAGCTGTATCCTAACCTTGCCCTTGTCTGCAGAGTGAAGGGAAGGAGGGATCAGAGCAACAATTTGGACTGTGCACTACGATCCCTTTGCTTATTACTTGTATTATGCTAGTGCTAGCCAAGACCAAATGGGAAAATTAGTGATTTTTTTTCAAAACTGTCAGTATCTGGATGCCCTGTTCCCATTACATTTAACAGGAATTAGATGTTTTAACTGGAAAAAGCTTTAAACGTCTTAGCTGAAGATGTGTGAAGATTTGTGATCTTGCTAATAGCAACATGCCCTTTTGTCTTCGTGTCCAGTAATAAAGTAGCTCTTAAGGGGAGAAGATGAGGTAGGGATGAGATAAGATGGTGTTTGAATATAGATCCAATATTCTTGGAAACATTGCAAGGAAACTGATATGTAATTAAAAAAGCCAATACTGTAAATGATTTGGTCCAAGGCAGGGGTTGTCAATCTTTTAGGAACACTGGGCTGAAAAAATGCAGTTACGTTTGAAGAGGCCACTGCTTGCAACCTGAATGCCACCACTTCCCTTGTGGCTGAATTATTGCTGACAAGCCTGAGATTCACTTATGAATCCCCCACCTCTACTGAACTGTGGTCAGCAGGGGTGGAGAGGGGCTTTGCAGGCCAAATGAAACTGCTTGGCAGGCCGGATCCAGCCTCTGGGCTATAGGTGGCTGACCCTGGTCTAAGGCATCTTTTTAGCTACACAGGCATAAACTTGGCACCGAGGCCAAGTTTCATTCGCATATTCCCTTGTGCTAAGGGATTTCCCTGCAGACTTCCTTTTCCCTGCAAGTAAGCAAGGTCCTGTCACTTAGTATAATCCAGGATTCCTTCCTCCCTCGCTAGAAACAGCTCTGTGCAGTTCAGAGCTATGCAGCCTCTGGAAAGTACTGCATAGCTTGAGTGACACCATATGTCATCAGCCTGGCATGGATCTGTTGTAGGTATAAAGCACTCAGCAAGGGTCCATATAAATGCTATCTGCAAACACCCACAGTCAGCCAGATGCTGCTTTGAGACCTTGCAGTTCCATAGGCCTCAGGAAGCGGTTTAAGGGCAAGTGACAGTTCAGAGGTCAAACTGGTGGCAGTATGAAGAGCTAGAACTTCTTCCTGAAGGCTATCTTGCGCTCGGAGAGACTTAGCACAGGCTTCTTTGTTTTCCGTTGTGTGCCCTTGTTGTCAAGAAGGCTAAACGGCATAATGGGTTGCATTGGTAGGCCTGTTGCCAGCAGGGCAAGGGAAGTGATTATTCCCCTCTATTGAGCACTGGTGAGGGCACATCTGGAGTACTGCATTCAGTTTTGAGCCCCCCACTACAGACAGGATGTGGACAAGTTGGAGAGAGTCCAGTGGAGGGAAATAAAATGGTGAGGGGGCTGGGGGACATGACTTATAAGGAAAGACTGAGGGAACTGGGTTTATTTAGTCTAGAGAAGAGAAGACTCAGAGGGGATTTAACAGCAGCCTTCAACTACCTGAAGGGCAAGGTTCCCTCTAAGGTGCGCATGTGCACGGCTGTGCACAAAAAGAAAATCTTGTCGTACGTTAGCTTTGTAATGCCATGCACCTGCCCGGAGAGAGGCTGGGCTGTAGCTTCCTAGAAACCCAGAGCGAGGCGGAGGCACTGGGACCGGTGGTAAGCTACCACTTGGCTGCGCTCCACTCCTCCCCACGCTGGCATCCCCATGGGGAGAGAGAGCGGCATGGGGCAGGCAGCGGCTCGTCCCCAAGGCAAGGTGGGGGTGGGGACAGGGGCTGGGGTTGGAGCACTGCACGGGCTCCGCTGGCTCCGGGGAACTGCTCCGCTCCCCAGCCCCTTAGGGCGAGCTTCGCCTCAAGCCCCAACACCTTGTGCCTCCTCGCTGCCTGCTCTGCCCAGGGGCAGGACACACAAGGATCCACGCTGCTTTCAAAGGCTGAGGAGGCAATGTGGATCATTTCTGAAAGAGTGATAAAATGGGCCAGATAGGCATACCTTCATTGTTTCACAGGACCTGAGAGCTTTACAGAGTATATTAAATGATGTGATTTATGTCTGTCACGTGAAATCCCTTCTCTTTTGCATGCTTTCCTCAGGTGGAGAATTATACATAAACTTTTCTGTTTTGGTAGGGATTTTTATATTTTAATTTTTTAAAAATAAAATAAATAATATATATATAGTTTAGTATTTCAAGATCTTTTCTCCCAAATAATGTTATGAGAATAATTTGCTCAGCATGCTGAAAAGGGGAGCTGAGACCAATTCGGGAACAGACCAAAGCGGCACGCTCGCAGACCGAAGCAGCGCACTCATGGACCGAAGCGGCGCACTCCTGGATTGCTAAGCCTTAGAGGGAACATTGCTGAAGGTGGGGTCCAAAGAGCATGAAGCTGGACTGTTCTCAGTGGAGGCAGATGACAGAACAAGGAGCAATGGTCTTAAGATGCAGCAAGGGAAGTTCAGGTTAGATATTAGGAAGAATTTTCTCACTAGGAGGGTAGTAAAACACTGGACCAGGTTACCCAGAGAGGTAGTGGAAGCTCTATTCTTGGAGGTTTTTAAGCCCCAGTTAGACAAGCCTTGGATGGGATGATATAGTTGGGGATGGTCCTGCTTTGAGCACAGGGTTGGGCTAGATGACCTCTTGAGGTCCCCTCCAATCCAAACTTTCTATGATTCTATGAATCAGGATCAAAGCCCTACGGTGGACTCCATTTCACAGAGGTAGATAGTTTATCTAAATAACTGAATGACTTCTCCCAACACTGCTGAATGGCTTAGAGCACCATTTATACACAGGTACAAGGGACTTATCCCATGTCAGATCCAGGACTAGAATCCAGCTATCTTGATGACTACTCCTCCATGCTTAACCACTGCATACAGTGCATAGGAAGTTACAAAAGGCTCATTGGAAAATCAAATAAAACTGCTTGCTTTCTAAGAGCAGATACTTAGCCAGTGAAACAAAGTTCTCTTCTCATTCATGGACTTCTTTAGCCATATCCTCAATTCTGCATACCATGCGTAAGGATCTTGCTCTTTATGTTTCCAGTGGTCCAGCAACAAAGACTAATAGCTATATTCTATTAAATTACCTAATTGGTCCCATGGGCTAAGTACAGACAGTCAAAAAGCCTGAGGCTAAATCAATTAAATCTTCGCAGGTTAATCTAATCTGTGTAGATTGACCAGATAAGCCTGCAGTGGCTCAAGCCAGAAGCCGGAGGGCACTAGAGCACACCTACCTGCTTGGCTGGAGCAGACAGCTTGGGCCAAGGCTAGTCTTTCCACCCTTGTGGGGGAGGTTGGAGGGGAGGTACAAAGCATCCTGGGATGCTGGGGGACTGTGAGTTAGTTTGAATCTGGAGGGTATCTGGGACAGAAGTCCAATAAACTGATTTAACCTAAGTCAGTTAAGTCTGATACCGCAGCCATCTAGGTTTATCTTAAACTGGTTTGGGCCATTTTGAAAGTGGTTTATGCACACTGAACTTCTGTTGTGTTACAGATTTGAACCAGTTTCTGATCACTTATACTGGTTTATGTGTAATTTCTGTCCTTAGCCATGCAGACTGGCAGGCACACAATGTGCGTTGTGACACAGCTCCACACACTCCTGGTATGTGCCCTCAACACACTCCTGGTATGACAATACTTTCAGAGTTTTCATTCACTGCTGAGGAAAACTATAGCCATTTCTAAAAGGATGAGGAGCAATGCTTTTGGTTGTTTAAATATGTATGGAATGGCCCAGATTTATTTATCGTGGTGTAGAAGCAGCAAATGTATTCAGAAGGCAAAAAAGGGATAGACTGTTCAATGGAAAATGTCTGGGATTCAGTGGCAGACAATGTTCTTCGGGTAGATGTGATATCTTTTATTAGACCAACTAAATAGTTGGAAAAATTCTTCTGTGCA
Source organism: Alligator sinensis (assembly GCF_000455745.1). NCBI lineage: Eukaryota > Metazoa > Chordata > Crocodylia > Alligatoridae > Alligator > Alligator sinensis. The sequence continues at coordinate 31,836 of NW_005841895.1, forward strand.
AGCTTTCAGACACAAACACCCTTCCAGACTCTCCCTGTGCCTGAAGAAGGGTGTTTTTGCCTGAAAGCTTGCAAAGAAGAATTTTCCCAACTATTTAGTTGGTCTAATAAAAGATAATCATATCTACCCAAAGAAACTTGTTTGCCTATAACCAGCAACCCTAAAGCAGGATTCAATGAAGCAGGGTCTACAGATACATCCAAGCTGCAGGAGCAGCTAAAACTGCATTAAATATTTATCCCTTTTGGGGATTCAAAAAAACCTCTGTACTATAATATGCAAGGCCAGGCCCTCAGTGATAGCCTATTTGGACTGAGCACAACTTGGGAGCTGGGTGTCTGACTCTAAAGTAATTTCTCAGAGGAGGAAGGTTGATCTTGTGGATAAGCCACTGGACTGGGACTCAATTTCTCATTGATCCTTCTGTTCAAGGGAAAGGGTTTAGGCAGGAACGGGTGCATCCTGCAGATCAACAGGCCTCCGGGCCTCACCCAAAATTGTGCCCCTCCAGACTGAGGAGGCACCAGGCACCCCTGCTTTGTCTAGCTGGGTCTTGAAAACCTCCAAGGATGGAGCTTCCATCATCTCTCTGGGTAACCTGCTGCAGTGTTTTACTACCCTCCTAGTGAGAAAATTCATCCTAATATCTAAACTTGCCTTGCTGCAACTTGAAAACATTGCTCCTTGTTCTGTCATCTTCCTCCTCTGAGAACAGTCTAGCTCCACCCTCTTTCAAACCCTCCTGCAGGTATTTGAAGGCTGCAATTAAATCTCTGTCTCCTCTTCTCTAGACTAAATAAGTTCAGTTCCCTCAGTTTTTTCTCATAAGTCATGTGCCCCAGCTCCCTCACCATTTTTGTTTCCCTCCACTGGACTCTCTCCAATTTGTCCACATCCTTTCTGTAGTGGGGACCCAAAACTGAACACACGACTCCAGATGTGCCCTCACCAGTGCTGAATGGAGGGGAAGAATCACTTTCTTTGACTTACTGGCAACACACCTACCAATGCAGCCCAGTATGCCATTAACCTTCTTTGCAACAAAGGCACACTCCTGGCTCATACTCGGCTTATTGTCCACAGTAGCCCCCCAGGTCCTTTCCTACAGAACTGCTGCCCAGCCAGTCAGCCTGTCCTGGTGCATGGGACTGTTCCATCCCAAATGCAGGACCTTGCACTTGTCCTTGTTGAACCTCATGAGATTTCTTTTGGCCCAATCCTCCAATTTGTCTAGGTCACTCTGAATCCTAGCCCTACCCTCCAGCATAGGCGATGCACGTGCCCCCGCAGATTGGCCACTGCCAATGCTGCCGCCAGCATCTGCGGGTGGTTGCCACTTGCCATGCCCCCCGCTGCTGCCGACACTTCTGACACCGCCACAGCTGCCTGTGGGCAGTCCCCGCTTGGCCCACCCTCACCGCCAACATCACTGTGGTTGCCAGCCACTGCCATGCCCCCACCGCTAACACCACTGCCGCTGCCTGCGGACAGTTGCCATGCCCCCCCAGCCTCAGGAGACCCGAGTTGTTCATGCCCTCCAGTGTATGTACTACTCCTCCCAGCTTGATCTCATCTGCAAATGTGCTGAGGGTGCACTCTATGCCATCTTCCAGGTCATTGATGAAGACATTGAAGAAAACCAGCCCCAGGCCAGACCCCTGGGGCACTCCACTTGATACTGGCTGTCAACTAGACATTGAGCCATTGATTAGTACTCTTTGAGCCCAATGTTCTAGCCAGTTTTCTATCTACCTTACAGTTTATTCATCCAGCCCATTCTTCCTGAGCTTGCCTGTGAGAATACTGTGGGAGACCATATCAAATGCCTTGCTAAAATCAAAGTATACCACATCCACCAGTCTCCACACATCCACAGAACCAGTCATTTCATTATAGAAGGCAATCAGGTTGGTCAGGCATGACTTGCCCCTGGTAAATCTATGCTGATTGTTCCCAATCAACTGCTCCTTCAAGTTCTTAGAAATGAATTCCTTGAGGATCTGCTCCATGATTTCTCCAGGGACTGAGGTGAGACTGAATGGTCTGTTGTTCCCTGGATCCTCCTTCTTCCCTTTCTTAAAGATGGGCACAACATTTGCCCTTTTCCTGTCATCTGACACCTTTCCTGATCGCCATGAGTTTTCAAAGATGATGGCCAATGGCTCTGCAATCACATCAGCCAACTCCATCAGCACTCTTACATGCATCCCATCTGGCCCCATGGACTTGTACACGTCCAGCTTTTCTAAATAGTCCCTGATCTGTTCTTTCACCACTGAGGGCTGCTCACCTCTTCCCCAAACTGTGCTGCCCGGTGAAATAGTTTGGAAGCTGAGCTTGCCTGTGAAGACTGAGACAAAAAAGGCATTAAGTACTTCAGCTTTCTTTGCATCCTCTGTCACAAGGTTGCCTCCCCTATTCAGTAAGGGACCCACACTTTCTCTGATCTTCCTCTTACTACTGACATACTTGTAAAAAACCCTTCTTGTTACCCTTCACATCCCTTGCTAGCTGCAACTCCAATTGTGCTTTGGCCTTCCTGACTTCATCCCTAGCAACGCTCTTATATTTTTCCCTAGTTATTTGTCCAAGTTTCTACTTCTTATAAGCTTCCCTTGTGTGATTTAGTTGACTGAAGAGTTCCCAGCTAAGTCACGCTGGTCTTCTGCCATACTTGCTATTCTTCCTGCACATCAGGATGGTTTGTTCCTGCACTCTCAGTAAGGCTTCTTTAAAGTACAGCCAGCTCTCCTGGACTTCTTTCCCCTTCAGACTGTTTTCTCAGGGGATCCTGCCCATGAGTTCCCTGAACAAGTCAAGGTCTTCTTTTCTGAAGTTCAGGGTCCTTACTCAGCTGCTCTTCATCCTTCCTTCCCTCAGGATCCTAAACTCAATCATCTCATGGTCATTGCTACCTAAGTTACCATCCACTACTACATTTCCCACCATGAATGACGCATGCCCCTGGAAGCTGGGGGGCAGGGCAACCGCCCGCAGGTGGTGGTGTCGGTGGTGGGGGATGGCAGCGGCAAGTGAGGAGCTCCCACAGGCAGCCATGGCAGTGTTGGTTGTGGGGGGTGGGGGGTGGCAAGCGCCAACCGGCTGTCGGTGACCACCTGCAGATGGCTCTTCTGCTTGCTCATATCCACTTCTATACTTCTGTGCCATGGCTTCGTGCTCCCTATCCCAACAGGCCCATGTGGGAAAAAAAACTGCCCCGTCCTGAGCGGTGCCAAGTTGGGGGGCCAATCTTGGGGGTGGGGGGCACATGTCCCCCTGTAGCTCCCTACCAGTCACCTGTGAGACAGAGTTTTGGCTGGGGTGATCTAGTTGGGGATGGTTCTGCTTTGAGCAGGGGGTTAGACTAGATGACTTCCTAAAGTCCCTTCCAACCCTAATTTTCTATGATCCTATGATTTAATTTTTGCTTTCATCACTGACTTTCTTTGTGAGTTTGAGCAAGTTCCTCAGTGTACACTGTTCTCTAGCTCTTCATGGCGATAAGAGTCTTTTCCTAATGAACAGCAGGTGCATCAATGTTTAGGGGCAAATGTATAAAGGTATGTGGTATAGCCAGCGAGGAATTTTTTTGATGAATTTTTTTTTTCCATTAGAAAATGCCAATTTGTCAAAAATCAAAGCTGTTTCCAGGAAAGGGTCAGTCTTGATGAAAGTCTCATTTCAAAACATTGAAATGTCCCATGTAGATATTTTGTTAAAACAGAAAGGTTTTAAAAAGTCTAAACTGACATGTTTGGATATGTAAATTATATAGAATATAGTATATATATATAGTAAACAAGTACAAATAAAATGTCAGTGTTAGTATCATTGCAATATAATTTTTCAATAAGCCTGACCCCAGATTTTTTTTTTTTTAATTTTCCTTTGTGAAAATGTTTAAGATAGCATAATTTCATCCTGATTTGCAAGAGGAAATCTTTCTGGACATTGTAAAATTTCCCACAAGGCGAGAAAATTGTTTTCTGTCCTGGTCTTATATTTAGGTGCCTGGAGATGCATGGGGAAAGGGGGCATATGTACAGCTAGCTAAACGTTTAAGCACTTGCATAATTTAAAAAAATGGATCTCAAATGCTTTATTCCTATGGGAATGCAAGCCATATAACTACCTAGATAATGATCTTCAGAGCACTTTTTTGAGGTGATCACACTTAATAAATAAATTACATCCTCTTTGGAAGATTTCTAGTCACTGGGTAGAAAATAATCACAAATACTTGAGCAGATTTGATATTTCTGCCAGCAGTGGGTGGTGATTCACACAGCCCATTGAACACATGATCTTATGCATCTTCCCAGAACATAAACACCTTATTGCAATAGATCCTGGTTCTGTGAGCTGTTGCGTGTAGACAGATTCATGTGCCTGTGTGGCGGTGGAGTGTCTGTGCAGAGTCAATTACAGGATCTTGGCCTTGCATTGTAAGTATAAATAAAGACTACAATTTCCCATTGTGAATTCAGTATGACAGTAAGGTCACCTGCTACATGCACTATAGGCATATGATGGATGCAATGAAAGTCAGAGATGCAGCATTGAGGTGGAATTTTGCCACTGGATTAGCCCATGTGGCAATTTTTCAATGCAGGCGTTTGTAGTTCCTCTTCATTAGCTTCAAGAGATTTTTTCCATCTGGCTATTTGCATATTAAGAAACCATACTCTATATTTATTTTATAGAGTAAGGCACCACATTTGTCTATATGCAGAATGGAGAGTTTTCTTAGCAAGGGGCTGGTGGAATTTTTCTCCCAGAAATAGTGAAGCTATGAAGAAAGGCAACTTTTGCTCCTTGAGCACTTCCTTGGGCAACAAGACAAAACAGATGTCAGGAATAAGGCAGAAAGAGGGAGAAATACAGTGATCTTTTATTGTGTTTAGTGTTCCAATTTTTAAGGCACTGAGATACTACAACATAGGCTGGACATCCAACACAGCTTATAAGCATGCCTTTAACTGCACCCTATCCAGCAAAACCCTTATATCCATACATTCAGTGGGATAGCTTGTGCTTAAGTCCTTCACTGATTTAGGGCATCACACCTGCTGGATATTTAGACCTCTATAATATCTCTACGCTGCTCTCATTTTGAATGCCATACATGTCTATATTATCAGTTGCCCTCTGGTGGTTGAATACTTCCACACACGCCTCATGATATCTCTCTAGTGTGAATGAATATATGTTGGCTGTGTAAGTTTAAACCCTTGTACTAGTCCATAAGCATTAATGAATCATGAGTTTAATGGCTGTAAAACTAGTAGACAACCATTTTAATTTTGCTGTGGAAAAATCTGGGTTCTTAAATACTGTATTCCTTGACACGACCTAGATTGATTATTGACTATTTTTATGTCAATTATTATTGCCATGATTTATTTGCCATGAGATCCAATTAAAAGGAAATACAGGAATGTTGCTAATTAGGATTCACTAATTCATTTGCTCAAGGCAACCTTTGCACAAGACTCCAAAGAGTCATAACTACAACGGCTGCTGAGCCTGAGCTGAAGTGGCTAGGAAAATACCCTTCAAGCATGCTTGCTTGCAAATTCCTTAATGCCGTTAAGAACACATTTAGTTGTCAGAGGATTGTCAAGTCCCATTAAGTGATAGATGTTGTCAGTCTTCCCTTTGAGCACAACCTGGAGTTCTAGATGCAACTTTTTGCAGGGAAAATAGAAAATGGTGAATAAAAGAAAATACCAAAAAGACAAACTTCAAAGGCACATAGCATCAATGGACATAAATATAGCACTCAGGCTCAAGAAAGGGATAGGAGGACAATACCTAGGGCATATGAAGTTATAGTCAATTCCCACTACTTCTAGCACAAGAAATATGGGGACAAGAAAACAAAGTTGGGCTCAAGGACACTGAACTTTCTAAATATTTCCTAGACCTTCTTTCTAGCTGGAAGGATAATTCTTTGTAAGAGGTCATTTAAGCCAGAGGTAACCAGAGTACTTAACCAGGCAAGCCTGAGTTGACCCAGTTTCCACAGCTCAGTTGCACTCATCTTTAATATAGGCCTAGAACACTACAAATCCCAGTAGGCAAAGCTCCATTTTATTCTGATCTACCATTTCTTTAAATTGAATAGCCTTATTGTTTCTAACAAGCTGACAATGTGGCAGAATTTGGGATGCCCACATTATACTCCATTTCAGTTACCACAATAAAAACAATTCAACCCTGTGCTGCAAATGTAGTGACTGAGACTACTTACAGACTGTAAGCATCTCCCAGGAGAGTTGCTACAAAAAATGGTTGTTCCAGGAGAAAAACAACCTGGGAACAACCATGGTCAAATCACTTCCAGGAGAGTTTCTCCTGGGAGAGCGAATGCCTGTATACATTCCCTGAAAGCAGAGGCAAGTGCCATGGTGGCCATGATTATCATGTGATTTTATATCACAGTCCTATGGATTGGTTTCACTAAGTTGGCTAATTTCCACCTTGAGCTAATGATCAGCAAACACCTAGCCAAGTTGTATCTCCAGCTCTTGTCTACTGTTATTTCAGAACATGAACTCCGAGCCAGTGTGCACGAAGAGCCTGATGCTGTACTATGCACAGTGTGAAATGGGCCATTCTTACCCAGTTAGAGCAATTCTTAGGAATTCTGACCCTTTTTCCATACAGAAGGGCTTTGCCTTCCACCTTGGAAAAGGCCTTTATATTCTGTTTGGTTTTCTTTCTACCTTTTCCCACAGCTCTCTCTTTACTTGATAATTTTAAACCCTTTCTTTTATGTATTCGTAATGCAACAGCATCTCACTGTCATAGATTAAGACCCCATTCTGATCAGCAAAGTGGAAAAACACACCGCAAAGACAGTTCTGCCTTAAAGGGCTTCCAATTTAGGTTAAAGACACAAGATAGAAACTAAAGAGAGAGAAACATGCAGGGGGATGACAGCTCAGTACTAGTCAGACTTACAGGCAGTGCTTTTAGCACCACAGCAGCCTAATCATCATTAAGTTTTTCACAGCCATCACAGCAAATACTAAGATGTGATCAAGGCTGGAGTCAAGGCCAGGTTTTCAGACACAGCTATCAATGCACTTTGTACTGACTGCCAGCCCCACCCCCCACCTTTCCTTACAGTCATGTCAAACTGTGCAGTAGTTTTGTGGCTCAGATAAATCTTCAGTAGGGAGTAGGATGGAACCAGACCACTTAATACGGCCATTCCTGCAGCAGCTTAACATCTGAGCTAGCCCTCCTGATGAAGAGTGCAAATGTACCAGCCTCTTGTAGTACCCAGTTCCCATGGATGCTGTTCTTGTGAAGGTCCTTTTTTGTTTTCACAACTTTACACTGAAAGAAAAAGATTGTAAAGACCCTGCTGTCCTAAGCTATTTGGTTCAACCTTGAATGCTATTTACAAGAAATGTCAGGCTAGAAAATGTTGATGTTGTCTGGTCTATGTGTGTGGGGGGGGGGGGGGGGGGGGGGGTTGTGGTTAAATTCAATCAGCAATGAGCCAAGATAGCATGAAATCAACTAAATGTAATTAAGCAAAAACTATTAGCTTGATTGCTGAAACCGGTCTTCCTCCCATTAATATGTATGAGAATAATTGATATTAATTCCTTTTAAAAATGAACCCACATTATTATGGCACAATAGGCTATAGGATTTTTTGAAAGAGTAAAACATTTCCACTGTTGCTTTCTGAGAGAGAGAATTATTTTACTGCAGGGAGACGTACGCAGTTGTTGATGTGAGGCAGGTCTGCCACATTGTCAGGAAAGAAGAACAGCATGCAAGTGATGTTAGTTTGCAAAAATGGCTGTGGCCCGCTAAATAATGTTTCCACAGATGCATTAGCAGAAGCAGCAAATATGGCTAAAGACATCAAACATTCTAATGAATCTATTGACAGACCTGAAAACTAGGGCTGTGCGAAGCTTTGGTAGCCAATTCGATTCGGAGGAGATTCGGCCCGATTTGGGGACCGAATCTCCAAATTGAAATTGAATCAGGAGACCAATTAAAAGCTCAGGATTGATTTGAAGCATCTGAATCAATTCAGAAAAGGTTCGGAGATTTGGCCATAGACTAAACAGGCAGCTGTCAGCTGCCTCCAGCTGGTAAGTCTGTTGGGGTTGGGGGAGAGGGGAGGGCAGGAGCATGGGGGAAGGAAGGAGGGATTGGGGCTGGGGCTAGGACATGCAAGTGTGGCAGCACTCAGAGTCGGGGCTCTACCCTGCTGCTGCTTGTCCCCTTCTGCCCAGAGCGAACTATGCCTGCATCGAGCCCTGCCATGCCGGCTAGGCA
>NW_005841895.1:40176-59743 GCF_000455745.1 Alligator sinensis
CTCCCTTCCCCATGCCCCTTCCCCCCCCTCCCCCAACCCCAACACGCCAGCTGCCTGTTTAGTCTATGGCTGAATCTTGGAAATGGCGCCAAATTTTTTGGATCTGATTTGGCTGAATCAAATCAGGAAAGTGATTCGAATCTCCGAATTGAATCACTGTCCTCTGAATTGGCTGAATCTGAATCAAAAGCGAATACTTGCCACTTCGCACAGGCCTACTGAAAACCCTAATGAGCTTGTTAGCAGCAGTCCAGGTAATTAATACCAGTCAATGCAGCATTCTATCACTGTTCAACATGTAGGGATTTATGTGGCATTACATTATCCCAGTGCCTGATGTCCTCATGACCTTTAATGTAGTTATGCTCACAACACCCCTAAGCAAGAAGGAAATGCAGTTTTTCTCATTCTACTGGTGGAAGATTGAGCCATACAGAGACTCAGAATCAGATTCAGAAAGGTATATAGGCACCTGGAGATGCTTAGCAGGACTGGACACTTTTACATGTGCTCCAGGGGTGGGAGGAGCAACGCTTTAAGTAGAGTGGCTCTGAGAGCCGCTCTAATTAAAGCACTGCCATGTCTTGTGTATCGGCGCCCCTGCACTTAAAAATGGTGCTAGGATACTTGAACTAAAGCTCATTCAACAAGCTTTGGTTCAAGTGCCCCCACTGCCATTTTTAAGTAAGGGGACACTGATACACCAGATGCAGGAGGCTGCTGGAGCGCAGTAATTGTCACATTCCAGCAGACTCACTTAACTGAGTCTGCTCCAATGTGCTGGACTTCCAACCTGCCTATGCATTTTTGAAAATCCCATTGAGCTTCTATCTACATCTTTACTTATCTAGGCCCACAACTGTCAAAGGTACTTCAGTGGAAGTTAGTTGCCTAATCACCTTTATGATCTAGATTTTCTAAATGGCAGAGCGAGCTGGAGAACAACCACTCTGATCTGCAACAACTCTGGAGGTCTTGAAAGTTGTTTTCATTTCTCATTAGAACAAAACCAAAACCTTTCAGTGTTCTGCAAAAATGTAGTTGTGTCACGCATCCATTTTCTGAACAAAAGCCTAACCTTTTTATTCAGTACTCTGGAGGTCCACGCTAGACCTTAGTAACCTTCTTGTCAAAAAAGTCTTTCAAAAGCGAGGTTTCTGCAAATATTAGGGCTTTTATAAAAGAGCATATTCCAACCAAAAATGTTCTGAGCAGCTTTGTTAAATTCGCTTGAAAAGCTAGCTGTCTGTGACTTGCTTAAGGTCAAGTAGGAAGCTTGTGGGAAAAACAACACAGTTCTTCCAAATTTGAAGCTAGCATGCTCACTACTCATCATACTGCATTGTAGCAGTGTGCTGATGTCCACGAAAGGACCAAACCCAAAGATACTAAGACTACAAATGACAAACCCCACTCCAATTATAACGTAGGACTCAAGGGTTGCTAATAGGATATGGGAGTTCTTCACTTCCAAATCACTTACTAAATGCGCTGAGATAGCTGTTACTATATGATGTTTGCCTGCATGATATAGGTTTGGTGCATATTAGCCCCATTCCTAGTGGACATATACTGACTTCAGTGAAACTACAATAACATTTGGAATATTTTAACAACCTCTTAAGACAGGCCAAGATTATGAAGATTCAGTTGGAAGAAATGAAGCTGAGCTCAACTTGAAGTAGAGGTAGGGAGATGGGAGAAATTGAAACGTAAAGCTGAACAGAACTTAGACAAAGCTGCAGTTTTATTGATTCACGTGTTGAGGAAAAAGGCTTTGTTCCATTATGGGCTAAATTCTCAATGGACCTTGTTTAGTTTGCAACCATAAATCTGCAACCATAAATAGTGCAAATTTATGGTTGCAGCTCCACCAGCACATATTTGAAGGCATTTTTGTGCCAATTCCATATTGACACATGCACTTACCTGGCCAGCATGAATAGTGGAGCCAAATATTATGAGTGCATTTAAGGAAGCCTCTCAAAAAGTAGTCCTGTTGGTGTACGGCATATCAATGCTTTGCTCTTATACCAGGTTATGAACATTATGGATTGGTTTATTTATTCATTAACAACAACCCACCTTGCAAAAAAGATGCAAATAATCTTATTTTAAGATGGGGTATTTTCAAACCAGAGATGAAGGGCAAACATCAATATATCAAAGCCTGGTTCAGTCTCAATAGGTTCCTAGGTTCTTGTCTTTTGCTACAATCACACCTCTCATCAAGCAGCATACTCTCCCTCTCTGTAATTCTTCTATTTATTTCTGTGTCTCGCAAGCAGACCTTGTATCAGACACAGAGTCTTTGCTTTTTAATCCCAACCACATTTTTATGTAAGTTGATCCATTCATCCCAAGCTAGGTCCCCAAAGCTTTTGCCTGACTGTGATAAATCATAAATCCTTTTGTTAGGGCATCAGTATGAAGCAAATCAAAGTGTTTTAATCTCAAGCACAGATGGTTCTTCTCTTTGTAAGAATTAAACAGTGGATTAGATATCACATATTTAATAAATGGCAGCAATTGCATACAAACCAAAGCAGCTAAAACTAATCCTTGGCAATTAATCATTCATCTTAGCACAAGACCTTAGTAAGTAGTAAATAGATAGTAGATATGGAGTCTGTTTGAAGGAAGAAAAATCAAAACAAAACAGCTTCTGTACACCAGCAATTCAACAACTGAGTTAATCCCAACTCAATACAGTTATTTTGCTGCATTCTAGCTGTAAGTATAGAAGATAGAAAAGGAAGCAGAGGGGCTGCATATTTATTGGCTTATTTGTAAAATTCTTTATTAAAATGACAAAATCCTTTTAAATATCAGCTGGGAATCCTGATACACTCATTAGTCCTGTGCTAGCTGGTTTTCTTTATTAGTGATGGGAGTGATATTAACATAATACACTTTTAAAAAACATAGGAAATGAGCATCTTTTTCTCTGTACCTACTCCGGATCTTTTCGAAATCTTTATAGCAGCACTTACTATGGTACAGTATCATATGGGTATGCCAAACAGGCAACACACAGGCAGAGACTAGTCAAGAGGTCAATGTGCATGCACACACACACACCCACGAGAGAGAGAGAGACGGGCCACTGGATCAGCTGAGAATAGCCGGTGCTTTGTCACATCTTCCCTCCTGGCAGTACTCCCAACATGCTCTGTATGCTAGGGCCTAAACAGTGGCTCACTAGGTTCATCTATGCTCGGTCTACGTCACCTGGGGAATCTCCTTATGTAAAGGACATTCCCTTTAAAGCCCCTTTACGATGCTGGGGTTGGTGGAGAGGGGCTGTATCACACTAGAGAAATGTCTTCATAAAATGGAATCTCATGGCACAGATTTTCCACCCCCATCCCCATCCCTTAAGATAAAGTCCTCTGAAACCTTATGATGTACAGGGATTACTGCCTTTTGGGGTGGTAGGTGGAAGGAAGATTTTGCTGTAAGTGACAGATTAACATTGTCATGTTGTGCTTCACATTATAATCCACACGTAGACTAGCATGTACTAGTGTCTACAATTAAGGGAAAGGCTGCACTTCACTAGGTTTTACAGCATTTTGACCTGTTTTTACTTGGTTATATGCTAATGTAAGATGAGTCCATTCTATATACCTGACTTGGGAAAATGAAGTGTGTCACAAATGTACTCCTCAGAAAGGTCAATCCTACTCTGGGTCTTAAATTTGAGTTGATTTGACAGTCAAGTTATTCCAAGCAGCAGGCTGTGGAACAGCAAAGTTGAACCTTACTTGAACTTGTCTGTGCACGGACAGTACTTTTTTCTTCGTTCTCTAAACTCCATAGAAGATAATACCCAGGATCATTTTTTTTTACAAGTGCGACCTTTTAGTAGCTGTTTGCTAAACTAACATCGAGATCATTGCTATGCTAACAAAGTCACCAGGGGAGAGGCCTGGAAAGGAGACAAGTTATCATTTTGCATGGATCGAACCTGTCAACACAATTCTGATGTCCTGGGAAACATAGAATTGTAGTTCTTTTTTTTAGATATGTGGTCCCCATCTCTTACTGTGCTGTTAGTTCAGTGGCTATTTCTTAAATGCTTTTGTTATTTATTTTCTTTTTTTAAACAAGGAACATTAGTGAGTTGAATTCAGGTCTCTGGGACTGTGTGTCCAAGAACCAAGAAAAGGTCCACTTCTGAGGAATGGGTACACACAAAACACTGACTGGCTAAAGCATTGGACTAGTTCTGTTCTTGACTCTGCCAATGTCTTAGTGCAAATTGCTTAATCTCAACTTTTCTGTTTTCCCATCTATAAAATAGTAAGTTGATACTTCTCTCCTTTGAGAAGTGTCTTGATATCTATTGATGAATAAAAGCAGAGACCTTGGTATTATTTATCATTACTTATGGCACTTAGGTCACAAATCTGAAATAAAAAATATGTGGGGGGGCTTGAGACATTGGAGGACTGGTAGTAGGGGATGAGAGTTTTTCATTTCTAGGTAACTGTTGCTACTACGACTCAGGCTGGTGGTGATGAAAAGTCATCATCATGTTTAATAGACAATGTGAAATGAGTTTGGTGATATCAGTGCACTTAGCAGTGACTCTTATTTGCATTTATAGACTTGATTCAGTTTGGGTGGGGGTAGTAGGCCTGTGCAAAATGGCTAGTATTTGCTTTGGATACGGATTTGGCCAATTTTGGGGACAGTGATTTGATTCAGTGATTCGAATCACTGTCCCAAATTGATTCAGCCAAATCTGATTCGGAGATTTGGCTGCTGCCAAATCTCCCAATCAGCCAGGCCAGGCCCATCCCCTGCTTGTTCTCCCAGCCCGGCAATGGCTGCCCTGCCAGCTCCCAGCACTTGGGGGGGAAAAAAAGCCCCGGCTCAGCAGGTGGTGCGAGGTGGGGGGCGATCCCTGCTGTCCCCACTGCCCCACGCTGCGAGATGGGCTCTGTATGAGCCCCCTGACCTCTCCCCTCACTTCCCCAGACCCCCCATGGTTGCCCTGCCCAACGCGGCTCCATCCGTTTAAGGAGCTGCAGGATCCTTGAGTCCTGGGGTTTTTCTCAGGTTTTTTTTTTCTTAAAGGGCCAGAGCTGGGGGAGGTGGGGCAGCCATGGGAAGGGCTGGGACAGTGGGGAGGGGGGGGGGTTGGAGGGCTTGTGGCAGAAGCCCCTGCTTGGGGCAGTGCGGGCAGTGGGGCTGCCCCCCATGCAGCGTGACCCCCCATGCACCGGGGCAGCACCCAGTGAGTCCGGGCTTTTTATTAAAGGGCTGGCAGCTGGGGTGGGCGAGGCAGCTATGGGGGGGAGCAGGCTGAGGTTGGGAGGTCTGGGGGAGCAGGCAGAGGATGGGGCTGGTAGGGGTCCCCCCATGGTCCTCTCTCCCCTCCTCCAGCCCCCCCTCCTGCACCCCTACTTACCAGCTCTGAGTCTGGCTCCAGCTCCCTGCTGCAGCCACCAGGGACTGTCTGAATCATCAAAGCTCTCCGAATCTTTTCCAAAGATTTGGAGAGCTTCGAATCAACTTGGACCTTTTTATTGGTCCCCTGATTCAATTCAGATACAGAGATTCAGCCACCGAATTGGGCCGAATCTCCTCCGAATCAAATCAGCACCTGAAGCTTCACACAGTCCTAGGGGATAGCATCTTGTTTTCCTTTTTTTTCTGTTTTACTAAAGTTGCTGTATAGCCCAGCTAAACAGTTCTTGTTTTCACTGCTGCTTTGAATTTTTCATTTCAGAATATTGGTTTCATTCACTGAATTGGGCAACTGCTGCTTTTTGAATCACAACAAGAAAATAGCTAGAAAGCCAGCACAGCACAGTATGGGTCAGTTGTGTGTAAGAAATATTGGAGGTCTGAGTGATTGGCTGGTAGTACCTGCACCTTCAACTGCATGGGGCTCCTGGCTTCCTTCAACTTAATGTTTCTGTAACACAAAAGCTGAGTCCGTTCTCCTGAAGTTCTGATACCCCCAGAGCATGCGTCTGGTCTGGGTGGGCCAGACTCAAGATATTCGTTCCCTCTGGAGAGACTACAATCTGGTACAAGGTCAGATAAAAGCCACCCTATGAGTTCATTTAGTCATTGGATTATGCTCTGTCTATAATCAAACTGAATTATGCCTAATTAGCATTGTCAGATGCTTCAGCACTGTTCTCCAGTCAAGACACACTAGTAAGGTCCCACATTCTGGATGGCAGTGTTGAACTCAAGCAAACTTGCTTGCGTTGCTCTGGCAGATGACGGTTTATTTGCAGAAGCCCTAGTTAGCCAGCTGATGAATGGGGATGCTTGAATTACAAAGGGGTTCCTTAGCAAGATACCTGAATCCCACTTACAGGGTATTAAATTCCAGTTTTACAGGGTTGATTGCTGGTCTGAGCACCTGGGGCTTCACTGATGAACAAACTGGGCTTGAAGTCTGAACAGAGGGAGTAACATTGAAAAAGCAAATGTACAAAAGCCAAAGACTGTACAAAACAATGAGGCCAAAAATCTAACATAGCAGGCAGGCTTGCTTCAGAAATGAAGCAGGTATTTTCTATTAAAGATGGTGTTAGTCTACCAGCTGCTGATCTGAATCCACACTTTTCTGAAGTCAGGGAATGTTTAGATTCAAGGACTTGTTCTGGGATGTGCTATGGTTTTACATGAAATAGGCTGACAGTCTCAGTCTAGTTCTGTATGAGCAAGTGTCCTCAAATCATAACTTTCCGAAGGATGCAGGACATTTGTCCTTGGCTTGTAAAAGATGATGTTTAGAAATAACAGTGCTGCTAACACTTGCAATTTTGCGGTCCTCACAGTACCATGTGTTTTTCTTAGAGGTCCAACTCCAGGTGAGAATATCATCTCGGGTCTGAGTTTTTGTCTCTTGTGGTTATAGAAAAAGAATGAATAAGTGCCTAAGGACATAGGTACTCACTACCAAAATCTCTAGGCAATGAAGCTAAGTGAAGCATACCATGCCTGTTTCATACATGCTGTGCCCTAAAACAAATGCAATGCAGCCTCTTTGATCTGGTGCTGGTACCTATGAAGAAGCTCAGTTACTTTTTCCCTGTGTACCTCAGTTTCCATTTCTGTAAAACGGGGCTGTGGAGGAAGAGGGAGTTATATGCATTATTGGTTTTTCATATATATCACATGTCCCTCAAGTTCTCTCCCATTATCTTGCCTGACAGCCAGGAGTAAAATCACTAGAGGCAACCGTGTAAAAGAAAATTACATTATAAACGACAAGAGTCTTAGGGGAAACAATGGAAAAACTTTCTGTTGGGGATTATTATCCAGCTGCATCCAGTCTGGAATTATTAACTCTTCTCAAGGCTGAGTTTTGGAATAAAAAAAATCCTAAAAAAAAAACCCTTCCCCCCCAGCTTATTTGAGGAAGCAAAGGAGGAATCAGCGGTTATCAATGGAAGCTGACATTCAGATTGACAGAGGTACACAGCCCACTTTGCAAACAGGACAAGCTGGCTCTCAAGATCCAAGATGGGATATCCCTGAGCTATGATTACACATATTAAGCTTAGGTAAGGAAGCATGTCTCCAGGCCTTTCACTGTGCTGTACATTTGAGGAACAAATAAATAATGCTTTATTTTGAAGAGACTGCAAACATATGCGTAGCAAGTGCCAAAATCAAGTTGGGCCTCTGTTGTTAACATAACATGGAACTGGGAAGGCTGCGGACCAGAGAGCCCGTTGTTGGGGTGACTGGATCAGATGATTCCACACATGAGGTTCAGAAAGGCAAGTGTGTCACTGGAGAGATATCTAGTACCTGAGAGGTACTAAAAGAGTCAATGGCACATGGGGACGAGACAGTTGTTTTTATATTTTTCAAATAAGCTGTCAATTTTTTCAAACTTTTCTTAATTGAAATTTTCATTGGGACTGTTTTCAAAATGCAGCACTTACTGAAAACCTTTTTTTTTCTGGGAAAAAATACAGTCATTGATGGGAGTGTTGATAATGTTTTTGCTTAAAAAGTTGAATGAATCTTGTTAAAAAGATGTTTAACCAATTAAATGGGTATCTTGGGTCCTATGAAATGGAAACAAGTTCAACATTTTTCATGCTTTTTGTCTTTGAAGTTTCAGGCCGCTCTCATGTTTATCTCAATGCTCAGACACATCAGGAGGGGGAAAATGGCATGAAATTCTGGCTCTGCTGAAGTCAAGGGCAAAATCCCCATTGCATTCAATGGCTAGGTACAAACATTACCTGCCCTGACTGCCTGAGATGGGCAGGCCATGTCACAAGGATGTCAGATGAGTGACTGCCAAAGAAGGTCTTTTACAGTGAGCTAAAGGAAGGAAAGTGCTCTCAGGGATGCCAGAAGAAAAGTTTCAAAGACTCCCTCAAGTCATCTTTGAAATGTTTCAACACTGACCCAAAGTCTTGGGGAGATCTCGCTCATGATTGTTCCCCCGGCAAAGCTTCATCCATGCTGGAGCTCCAGTCTATGAGCAGAGAACTTTTGAGGCAGAGCAGAAGTGCAAACAGTGTAAATCTCGCAATAGCGGCACATCTGCTGTTGTTCAAGCAACCCAAAGTGGCATCTCTTGCTCAGTGTGTCAGAGACAGTTCAAAGCACAGATTGGCCTGGTCAGCCATTCACATGCTCACAGAAACCAAACCAACCGGCGATGTCATGGTCATGTTCGAATTTGAAGGATGAACAACAACAGACATTACACATGAACAGGTATAAGTGATCCAAAACCGATCTAAATGTGTAATAGACCAGCAGTTTGGGGCACACAGACTGGTTTAAAAATGGCAGAACCCAGTCTAAGATAAACCTGGATTGATGTAGTATCAGATTGAAGTGATTAGGTTAGACGAGTCTATTGGACTTCTGTACCAGATCCCCTCCTGACTCAAGCTAGGTCACAGTCCCCCCGCATCCCAGGTGCCTTTGAGGGTTCCCACTAACCGTCCCTTGCAGGGCAGCGTGCTAGCCTCAGCGTGTACTCATCTGCTCCGTCATAGAGATGAGCCAGAAAAGCCTCTGTCCTCAGCTCTGGCTCCCGCCTGTGCTTCTCAGCTCAGCCAGGCATCCTGTGTGTTCCCCGCAAAGGGTGGGCATCTGTTCTGCTCACTCCCGACTAAACTAGGATGCTTAGAGTAAAGCGCAAAACTTAGACCGCTCCTGTCTCAGGCTTCTTGAATGTTTGTACCTGCCAGTGAGGACAGGATTACACAAAGGGTCTTTTCTTTCATGCTGCTTGCCAGTATACTATATAACTTGCATAATGGGTTTTTTTATGGCAAGAAGGCCTATCACAAAGCAAGAGCTCATTAGGAAACTAAAAGCTAGAGTGAAATCTTATTTGCTAGGTGTCAAACTTAGGTTTAAAACTGAACTGGACCTGAGCCAGTAAGTACTGGAATGGATGTCCAGCTCTGCACACCTGCTTTCATTGCAAGCACAGCCAAGGATTATGGAAAGCTTGCAAACCTCTCTGGTAAATTTGCTTGGAATAGATGTATATCTACTTCAACATGTCCTATAAACTAGTGGCTTCATGTGAGTTTGACTCCAAAGAAGGCAAAACTTGAGAGTTTTGTTTCTGTAACTCGAAGGGAAACTCAGAAGACATGAATCCATTTGTAAAGGTATAAATCTATCCAAAACTACAACAAGATCCACGAATACCTAATACCCAATCAACAGTAACTGCCAGCTATTTTGGAAGAGAAGCTACTGCTGATTTTTAAAGACATTTCCGCTAAAGCCAGCCCTTTACTGTACTATTAGCTTTTGTTCCAAAATCCTTTCAAACAACCAAAGCTAACAACGGTCCTAATTACAAAGGAAGAGGTAATTGAGACAATGAATAGATGGGGGGGAAGGGGGAAAATGGTAAAAAAACACATGTTCCTGGTCTTATTTCACTGGGTCACAGGGGATCTTTAAAACACTGCCAGTTTTCCTTGAAGTCCCCCCAAACATTGATGACTGATAAAATATTATTACCACAAACAGCGACATACCAACAGGGGTCTCTGACAATGAGTGGCATCAGAGCCTATTTACTGCACTGTAGTCAGCATCATTTTAACTGCCACTCACAAAGTAGATGTAGTATGGTCTCTTTCTTTCAGTCATACACTTGGAATATATTTCAATATAATTTTCTTTCACTTTTCTCACACACAAAATAAATATGAATTTACACACGCACAGAATGAACTCCCCTCCGACCCCCAATGCTACTATCACAATTTGAAGAACAAGGCCACGCAGGCACATGTATGATCAGATCATAATGGAAAAAAGACTAGAAGCAAGAACTGTGGTCAAATACGTAGGTTTAACAGCACCATCTTTGTGTCAATAAGACGAAAGGATGAATCTTGGTTAAACATCTTTTTTAAACCACTGTCAATTCCAGCACCATCTCTCACTTCTCTCCCCCACCACCCCCAAATTCCCAAAGGAGAGTAAGCTTTTAAAAATACTAGAGAAATAATAATAATTTTTAAAAAATCACTGTGTCTTCAGTAATGAACAGCCCTAAGTCACTGCTGTATCATTAATCTGAGCTGCAGGAACTGGATCATATGGTAGGAGAGTTTATTACGGGTAGGTTGGTGGAATTGTGCTCTAGGATGGGCTATCCCTAGTATATAGTGGCTAGGTAGTTTGTGAGCTGTCTAGTCGTTCTTGCAGTCTTCTACATTTTAGAAGTTTGACATGTTGTGTAGAGGTACTAAACACAGTTTTCTGGACCTAACTGTTCCTTTTGCATCTTCCAATGAGCATAACTAAGGGCAGTTAACTGGGACAGGGGGCTGTGCTCAGCGTTGCTCATCCAGAGCTCTTAGCTCTGGCTGCACAGACTGGAAGCAAGAATCCCCTCATCAGCCTCACTCCCCTCCCTCTGCTGTGCGCCCAACCAGTGCTGCATTAACCCTCTCAGTCACTGCTGGAGCATCCGTGAAGCCAATGAAGACTGCTGTGTGTGACCAGTCCATGAAAAACACCCTTCCTCCCTGCACCAACCTCTTGCAATCCTGCTCCTTCTTGTATGGTGGAAGATTCCTGTGTCATGGAAGCTTCTGCAGCTGCAGAATCAAGGGCGAGATCTACCTGAGTTGTGCTTAGGTCCCTAAGTATGCAGTTCTGGTTAGCACAAAGCATGTCACACTAGTTGCAATGCCAAGGCACAGTGCTATAAAATAAGGTTGCAGATTATGGGCCGAATATTCGATTGTAAACTTCCACGATAGGAATTTTTAATCCCACCATTGGAAGCTTCCCTGGGTACACAGGCTTGTGAAACTAATGCTAGACCCTGTTGGTATGTCTATGGCATGGTGGCAGCACATCTAAGCAAGGATATTCTTGCTTGCATGTTCCAGACTTGGAAACTTGCCAGCGAAGCAGCTCCAGAGCTTCTGCAAAATTTAGATTTCTTCCATGTGAAAACAACCAGTTCTTCCAGGAAGAAGTGGGGAGAAGTGATGAATTACGAAGGAACTGCAGAATTGTACAAAGAGAAATGGCAACTGTTCCTGTAAAATTTCTCCCAGTTTCTTGGAGCTCTGCTGTGAGGTGCCTGTATCTGAAACTGAGCCATGGCTGATGTTATTTTTGGGGCTGAATGTCAGACTTGCTGTCATTGTCTCAGCGTTTTTGGCTTCATTTATCCTATTTCATTATTCTAGAAAAACTAGTCTAACAGCTGGATTTCTTTGGCAAAATAATAATCAGGTGAATGGTCAATGGATATGGGCAGATTCCAGACAGTCTCTAAGCCCCAGTACAAGTGGCTCCTTCTCTTTATAGGGTCACCTATGCAGACATATATAAATCCAAGATCTCACTACCCAACAGGTGCCCAGGTAACTTTTACAAGTGTGACTTTTGATGCCTGTATTTAAAAATGTGACCCTAGCTATAGAGAGATTTTTTTTGTCACATCTGTAATTTAAAAATGTCCAAACATATTTTAAAGTAACCCTGTAAAATAATGTGCTGCCAGGGTGAGTGATTCTGGTTAAATTATATACCCATGAAAATCATAGTGTGTAAAGGGAAATGCTGAAAGCTGACAGAGCCCTAATTATGCCAGTACCAGTGGGCGATACTATAATAGTACTGTAGGGTCTGATCAAGTCTGTAGTTGCGGGTCACTGTTTGATCATGTATTTTTTGCATGTTTTTTCAATCTGTATTGCTGGTGAAACAGGTCTACAGGTATTTAAAAGGAAATAACTTTAAAGATTTCAAAATTCAATGTTCTTGTATTAAGTATCCAGACAGATTTTTGGCTGCTTTTGGGAAAAAAAAGGTTTCTACCCAATATTTGTAGGTACAAAAACATTTGCTGTTCTTTTGTGACAAGGACCTGGTAAAATATATACTTCTTGTGTTGCTAATTCTAGAGTGTTCAGCTTGATATTTAAAATGAAAGAGACTGTCCTTCAAAACTCCCCCATGTACAAGCCAGATGTCTGCTATGCTGTTTAAAGCCTGAGCAAATCATTTAATCATTATGATGTAAAAGGTGTGAGGAATGCTGGATAGACAGTAAAACTAATGAGGTGATGCGTATTTTCCAAGTATTTTGTAACAGAAAAGATATAGTAGAATGGACATGTACATTGGAATGGACATGCAAACTTGGACAAAGTAAATGTACCTGCTTGGACTTATCCAGTTAAATGGGAATAACTTTGCTCCCCCCAAAAAGTGAAATAAACCTTGCATCCAGCATTTCCCTTAAAGACATTGTGACTGGATGAATAGTTTCAGCTGAATATGAAGTCTCTCTAAATCTTAAGGAGCTCCCTTTACTGCAGTATCTGATTGCCTACCAGTCATTAATGAAATAATTCACCCTGTGCCCCTGAGGGCGTGGGAAGTACCATTGTCTCCATTTTACAGGTAGGGAGTGGAGACACAGAAAAATTAAATGACTTGCTTGTAATTAGCCATGTGGCCTATGTTAGATCTAGGAGGTGAAGCCACATCTCCTGTGCCGTAAGGCTTGTCTACACAGGGAAATAAGTACACAACAAGGCAGGATGTAAGTCTACACTTCACACCGACTCTCCATGTGGATACTCTTTAGTATCCACATGTTGGCAGTTATGAACTATTTACTGCACCCTAACCTCCCCATGTATAGCAGCTCCCAAGCTTCAGCCACAAGACATTAGAACCAGTGAGTGTATGGCAAAGTGGAAGGTTATCAATACCTGCCCGCACCTTGGTTCCATGTCCTTCCTGCAGTACTGACCAGAGACTTGCTTCCAGAACTTCAGATGAAGTCTGGTTATGAGCAGCGTTGTTTAAAACAGCTCCCAGTATCAACCAGATGGTTTAGGAAGTCGTACTGCATTTTCCACTTCCTAAAAAAAGGTTGCAACTGTATGGAAGCCATTTGAGCTCAGCTGAAAAGCAAGAGTTGACCATGGCAAAAGCATAAGTATTATGGCAAAGGAAAAGAAATGTCACATAGAGAACATTGGCGCATGTGACCAAGGTCATTACATTTCCCCAGGATTACAGGGAATGAAGCTCTGCATGTTCCCCAGTAGGCTGAGAACAGATTTCTCACTGGATAAAACTCACAGCTCTCACGAACATTTCTGGGGATGCACAAAGAAAGTCATGTGACACAAAAGTAATCCTTTGTGTGGCTCTTCATTCCTTCTTACTATGGATCTGCCAGATCTTTAGTGAGTGTGCTACTCACAGATTGTAAATCCACTGTGCTTTGGATGCATTTATTAGACCTATCTTCTGTGGTACCTCAGGCAGGGATTTAAAAAAAAATCATTGAGTTGTAGTGCAATGTTGTATGGAGACGGTCAGTCTATAGTGCTCAATCTAGGAATTCCAAACTGTATATATAAGAAATCTTTCAGGTTTTGTAAAGATTTAGAGTAGCTCTGTGTGTCAGTGCAAGTACCTAGCTATAGAAACCTGACTCTTTTATCAGTGAGTTACTGCTACTGTAGAGAAAAGGCAGAGATAAGAAAACAGTTGTGTATCTGCCTTGCTGGGCAGGAGTATTAGCAGGATTATTCACTGGCAGCTGAGATCTGCCTCTTTTTATTGTGCTCGATGTGACACTATCACAGCACGATGCAGACTGAGCTCTGCGATCTGTATACTGGGAAGGCCTCAGGAACAGCACTAAATCTGTGGCACCAGCTAAACTCAAACCCAAAGCCACATTACAGTTAATAAAGTAATAGTAATAATAAAACTTTACACTCCTGTAGCTCTTTTTCTAGCAAAGATATCAAAGACCTTTATGAATACAGATTAGATGTCACAGCACCCTTGCGAGAGAGAATTTATCAGCTCATTTTACTTTTGGGCATCCAAGGCACAGTGAGGATAACTGCCTTGCCCAAAGCTATAGAGCCTCAAAGACAGGCAGGACTAGAAACCAAGAAATCCATTGATCTTTTTCTGGCTTTAACCATGACACAAAACCTTCTCTAGCATGAGAACAGTCCAAGTCTCAGCCTATTGCACAGCCCACATAGATCCTACAAATACTCTCCACCCCTAAAATGTTTTATGTCTTCTCCATGTTCTGAATTATAGAGTAATTCCAATCCCACGATTCAGTGATCAAAATGATGGCCGGACTCCTACTGTGTGTCAGCTCTGGGCCCACCCAGCTCTCCCCAGCTAGCTTGGGGGTTTCTATTTTGGCCTTCTCCTCCCCTGCGTTGGCCAGCTGCACAATGCACATTAGCCATTAGTCACTCCAGAGGGTCCCTTTGCCTGCCTGTCTCCCCTCATGAACGTTTGCTTTCCTCCTCTGCTTGGTGTCCCTTGTAAACAGGCACTCCCTTCCCCCCATAAAATTCTGCACTAACATAAACCTTCCGCTCTAGTCTAGACTCATTTATTATTGCCTTAGTTTAGCGTAGGCTTCCACGGTAGGCTTTAAAAAATGCTATGCTGTAGATACAACTGTGCTAATGTGACCACTGGTAATGTGGTTGTTTGTCCACTGGCTTCATTGACTCCGTGCTCGAGTGCTTTTGAATATTTCATCCTATTCTTTTAGGTTAGTTTGGTCAGTCTGGACATCCCTTGTGTTTCCATTCATCCCCAGTATTTGCCACGACATACTGTGACTACTGCTGGTTAGTAACAAAGGAAACATTTAAACCTGGGCGCTGATGATGATAGATTTTCCTAGGCTGTTTCTTTTAAGGATTCACAAAGCTCTAGCTCCCAATATATCCTTGCACTGCAACTTTCCTCTCCGCCAACAGTCTTCTCTCCATAGTGGAAACATATACACACTCCATCTAAACAGTTGCATTTAGCTGGAGGTCTGTTGTATGGCATCGTTTTGTAAAAGTAAAAGTTTTAAAGAGGTAGTATAACAGCAAGGCTCAGCCAGTGATCCCTTGCATACTCTACCATCTGGAAGGCAACAGCATTTCAGCACAAAAAGACACGAGAGTATCTTAACACTATAACATAAGGATAGGTTTCAGCTGCTTGACCAAAGGAAGCTGTTAAACAGGAACATTGCTCTATATTAGATCAACTATGTGTCTAACTCCTCATGACTTGAAATGCATATTATTTATAGGTGATGACTGCGGATGGGGTTGGTGCTGAAAAACCTTCAGGAAGAGTAAACTTCCCCCCAAATGTTTATAGCATGTATAACTGTACAGTATATAAAAAGCATCTTTTGAAAAGATTTTCCTACTGGGTAAAGGCCCATTAGGAGGACTTCCTGGCTTACACAGCTATATATAGCAACAGCAATCCTATTATGCTTATCCTAAACTGTCCTCCACCGAACAGTGAAATGAACTTTACAGAACACTAGAAGCTTAATTAAGCCTTCAAGCCTGCTGTGAAAAAGTGTAGTTCTGCCTCCACATAACTCACAAGCATGTTATCATGGACAACACAAACACCATACCTGTACCACATCCATACCACACTGCTTTACAATCTTCCATCAGCTTGTTTGTAATCGCTTCTCAATAATTAAGGGCTCAATTCCACTATCACATATATGAGTAACTTTTCTCTTGTAAGCAGTTGCACTGAGATCAGGAGTAATGTTACGTGAGTTCACTGTGTTTGCAGAACATTAGTCTACTTCTTGGTTTCTCAACGTGAATAATGATGTTCAGCCAGTAATTCCCAGAGCCTGGCTCCTACAGTGGGCTCTGAAGCTCTTTAAGAAACAACACGTCAAATGCACACAAAGCATTTTCAAAACAAACCATTAGATTGCAGAAACCTATGATACTGTTTTCTCGATCCCTACAAAATTATTTTTTTAGACCTTCAGCCTACATCTTTTAAAACCAAAGGCAGAACGTAGCAGTGAACAGCTGCGTGCGTTTTCACTGCCAGAGGCCACAGACAGGAACATATGTCCTGGTTATTTCATTTCAGTTGTATACACTGGGGAAACAAAGCCACGTTTTTCTTATATTTTTCCTACTGCATTCACACAGACACACTTTGAACCATTCCAAAAAGAAGTAGGCTCCGGTTAAGTTTGGAGGCAGAAAGCATAGAACCTGGGAACCAGTCATAGGAATTAACTAGTTAATTAACTAGTTAAAAAGTTAAAGAAATGGCTAACTTTTAATTTGAACTAGTTACATTTTTCAGCTGTCAACTTTTAACTTTAACTAGTTTAAAAAAAAAGTTAACTTTAACTTTTTAAAAAAGTATAAGTTAAAAGTTTTTTTAAAAATGAAATCCGGCTTTCCCAGAGTTTTTCCTGACCCAGCCACTCTCTAGGACTTACATGGAATGATATTTCTTTATTGAAACTCTAGGACTCCTTGTTTGAGAGAGAGAGAGTAGTGTGCCTTCCTATGAGAGATGGTCTCTTAAGCACTGCAAGTCCCAGAGCTCCTTCGTGCATGCTGGCATTTTCTGTGCATTTGCAGAAGTCAGCAGGGCAGCCAGTTGGCTGCAGGAGAAGGAACAAGCACAAGCAAGCAGAGACATTGATCCCAGGAAGAGTGGGAGCAAGTAGTGAGGGTAAAGCAGATGATGACTTTTTTAATTTTAATGAAGATCAGAACCAGCAACCCAGGGCCCAAGAAGTTGAGCGTTACTTCTCATGTGAGAAAAATTTATCTGAGATGTCACCTACTATGAAATAACTCTTCATTCCTTATAACACAAGCATTCCCTCACTTGCCCATGGAGAGCGATTGTTCAGTAGTCGGGGCTTAGTTTTGCAAGACAGAAGGGGAAAATTGTCAGATGTAAATTTTGAAATGCAGCTTTTGCTGAAGTTTAATAAGCATGTTTAAACAGTTTCTGCTAACAACTGCACATTCTTTTTATCATTTAAACTGATTTTCTCATTTCAGTCTAATTTTGACTTTCAGATACTTTCATTATTTCTAATTCAGATGTACTTCATACCCTTTTGTTACCTTTTGAGCAATAAAAATGGTAACAACAGAGCTTTTCTGTGGAAACAGCTTTCATTTGTCACCTGGCTATGAATATCTCCTTTCTGTTATTCTGGTATACCTATATGATGCATTGACTTTTACAAAGTACTTCACATGGAGAGGGTGAGAAGGATCTGACATTACATAGGTATTGGTAAATTGTTATATTGTCGAACAGTTTTCAGAATAACATTGTTTTCAGGTAAAGCAGGGTGAGTTCTGAGTAAATTAGTGGGCTTCTGTAGGCTTATGGAAAAGAAACCCACTCATTGCATTTAAAAATGAAAAAGGATGGTAAGAGGCAATTTACCGTGTTTCATGCATTTCTCACGAATCAACTTAACTTTTAACTAGTTACTTTCTTTTTAACTTACCTTTTAACTAGTTGAAAGTGGAAATATTTAATGTTTACCTTAACTCAAGTTAATTTTAAAGGCTGCTAACTTTTAACTTTAACTAGTTACATTTTTCATAAACTTTTCCCATGACTGCTGGGAACTCATTTTTGCTGAGTAAAACTTTTCTCCAGAACAGTGTCACAATGATGGCAGCCAAGAGAGGAAAACTTTGATGAGTATTTCACTTGGGTTATGCACTTCAAAATTGCACTGGATACCTGCATTCCTACTGCCCACTCAACAAGGCACATGGTTGACCCAAAGGCTGACTTTGGTCCACTGCACGGCAGCCATTAAAATATATGTATGCTTTACATGGCAGAGAAAAGCATCTACTTCTTGTTAGCCCACAGAGCTGTTCAAACCTTGAAGCAGACACCCTGTCTTTCCTCTGTACAACTTTGTCACCTACTTTGGGAAGCTGGATCTGAAAGGGCCTTTTATCAATGTGAGCATGGATTTGGCATCCACATGCAGGGGGAAAGTTTGCCTACTTCATCCTTGCCTGTAAGGTTACATAGTTAGCTGGGTCTATGTGGGTCTCCTTTGACTGCACTTTCCTATTTTAACCCTGCTGCCAAAGATGAATGACAAAGTCCAACTTCTTCAACTGGCCAATCCCTTCTTATTCCTACTTTCTAGGTGATGAAACCCCTCAGAGTCTCCCACTAACAACATGTCTTCTGATCCTTCACCCCAAGTTGCCAAGACCCAGATTCTAGAAGTATTCAGGGAAATCAGTGGAAATTAGTTAACCTAAATAATTTTGAAGGTCTGGGTCTAAAACCCATCAGGCACCATAAAATGACAAGCATCCCTGACCTGCCAGGTGTCAGACCTTCTGTGATGTGCTCTGTGGGTTATGAGACCAGCCCTGGTTTGCTTAGCTTTCCCCCTTCAACAAAGACTTTATTTACTTCTCATGAGATGGGTAGTACAGCATCCATGTCCCATGGGCCTGCCATTGTAGATAGGCTGATACAAGCTGCAGTCAGACAGGGAAGGAAGGGGGAGAAGAAACACAAACTGTTATACAGATGCCATAGGAGAACCTGAATACTGCTGTAAATTAGCAGCAGGGGTTCATGATGCACAAGGTACAGTAGGCCTAAGCCTAAAAGTTCCTTTTACCCTGCGACTCCCTTTGAAATAGTACTCTGCGGGCACATCTACATGTGCAATTAATGTGACTAAATATAATCCAGCTCAATCTGATGCATCTGATGGGACTTGTCTCCGATGGGACTATCTGGCAGTGCAGTAAATTAGCCTACTGCACCCTAATTGGTATGAATGTGTAGATTGTGATGCTTTACTGCGCAGCAAATCAGTCTGCTCTGCAGTAAAGCATCTTGTGTGGATGTGCCCTGAAGCATGTACCTAGTGACCTGCAGGATTGGCCCTTCCATCATTACCACTACAAAACATCGGTCTGTTGATATTGCCTAATGTGCAGTCACAGCAACAGCTGTACCTGGACTCATGGCACCTGAGCACCACTAATAACCAGCCAATGCTTTTGATAACATTTTTACGGGCTGGAAGTAGAAGCATGACAATTGTGGAAGCAGCCGCAGCCTGTAATGTAAGAGGCTGTATCTCAGTCAGGTCACTGCAGGGAATGGCTTAGAGAAGGGATTGCTCAGTCTGGAGGTGGCAGGTAAATCTTGGCATTTGCTTTTACATAGAAAGCAATTAGATTTCCTTCCTTCAGTCCCCTCTTTC
>NW_005841895.1:59753-60199 GCF_000455745.1 Alligator sinensis
GGTTTCCTGCTAGAAATAAATATATTTAGATGGTTGCAGTTTGGAGTAATGGACTAAGGCAGGCTAAATATTTTGTGTTCTTGCTTTGCCCTGCTGGTAACCCAGATATTATTAATAAAGCACAACTGGGTCATTGGAATTAATATTAGCATCTCCGCTAGTTTCTTTATTTACATCACTGTAGCTGTCAAAAGTAGTAGGTGGTTTAAAATTACTGTGGTTATTCATGTTGACACTAGCAGCAAAATAACTGGAGAAACCAGGGCTGGCTCCTCTAGAACCATAGAACAGGCAGACCTCTAGGGAAATACAGTACTAGGGCAGCCAGAGGATGAGCAAGTTGTGTAGTCTGTTGGTGAATATGGGGTAGTGAGGAGCAGGCATATTCCAGTTTGCAAAAGGCCAGCCAGCAACCCAACCAACTTGATTTAGATTGACTGTTATTC
>NW_005841895.1:60230-82667 GCF_000455745.1 Alligator sinensis
TCCTGCTGTTTATATACTGTCCCAAAATATGCAAGGTCTTTTACCAAAATAAAAGGAACCAAGAAGCCAGATTTTCAAAAGAGGTCATCCCCAATCCAGGCACCAAAACACACATGCAAAAAGTATTTTTTGAAAATCTCTCTGTAAACTCCACAATCAGAGTGTCTGGGCTCTGGGTACTTCTGAAAATTTTGCAAGACTGTTGCTCATGTGTCCAGTTGATGGTGTTTTTCTAAATCCCCAGCTGCTTATATGGTATTGCATGAGAATCTCAGCATCTATTTAACAAAAAAAACCTAACAAGAGCAAGTTTCTATTTGTTATAGTTGCGAAGAACAGCTTGAAAACATGAAGCAAATATATTTTACAGATTAAGAAACCAGAAAGCAAAAGAATAAAACTTAGTATTTGTTACTTAAAAAAATATCAGGCTCCCAAGTTTGTTTGTTTTTTTGTGGGTCAGCCTCATGTCTTTTGACTGTTTGTGGCTGGTATTACTCTGTTCACATGCTCTTTTGAAAATCTTGCTCCAGTTGTGGGTCCTGCAAACTTGACTATCTTGTCCAGGCATTGGTTAATCTGAGATGATAAGAACAAGCAGAAGAACAAGGGGCAATGTTTAGCATGAGTCTTGGTTTCCTGTCTTTTGTCATTGTTTTCCCGCACATGCTTTCTTCTTTGAAGTTGGGCAGTTTGCAACGTGCTGTTGATCTCAGAATAACAATTGTTTGGTATCCAGTGTGGCAATGAAAACAGGAAACCTATACTCCAAGTCTTAGTAGGTGTGTGCCCATCTAATGAAACAATAACAGCTGGCACTAACAAGTTTCCTTGCTGATAGTCAAGATAGAAAGGGCCAGGTGTGGAAATGAACCAACTTTCTCTCTTCTCTGAGTCTAGGCAGAGGTGTATTTATGAGGCTGTGTTGGACAGATTGTGTAACAGGATTTCAGCTGTTGCAGACTCCGCTAAAGATCTGTGGCTCTTTAGTTTAATGTAGCAGACCAGCCATTTAGCTCTGAAAGACCCAAGTTCAGTCCCATATATGACAACTATCCACTGGCATTAACAATGCCTGTGCTGTACCTGTTTAGTAAATTTAGGACGTATCACAGTTCACAGTGGCCGTGTCTACACGAGACCCTTACTGCACAGTAGCTCGTTACTACTGCTCAGTAGAGTTGCATGGCATGAGCCGTGATGCGATGCTACTGCACAGTAGGAATGAGCTTCTGAGCAGTAGGGATGAGCTACTGCACAGTCAGCATCACCAGGAAGCCTTGTAGGGATGCTACTGTGCAGTGATGCCAGAAACAGTGTTTCACTTAAATTTAGGAGTTAATTAACTGTCCAAGGCAGAAATGATATAAGCTTTGAACATACAATATATTTGCATCTACCCATAGGA
Organism: Alligator sinensis; assembly: GCF_000455745.1. NCBI lineage: Eukaryota > Metazoa > Chordata > Crocodylia > Alligatoridae > Alligator > Alligator sinensis. The sequence goes on from NW_005841895.1 coordinate 61,639, forward strand.
CCACTTGGCTACAACAACAGACAGATCAGTGTCAGAGCACTTGATAACATTTTCATTTGGAATGTAAGATTTATTCTGAAAAAGCCAGATTGACTTGTGGTCTGAGCGTTCAGATGCTGATTGGTTCTCCTAAATGGTCAGACCCAAACAAAGCTGGCTAGAAAAAATGCTTTGAATTAGTAACATCTTTGAAAGCAAAAATGTTGAGTAAAGTCTGTGTGGCTGATTATAGAAGAAGCTAAGTGGGGAAATTGCCTACACATCCTCAATTAGCATTGCAATCACAGTGATTGCATGTGCAAATTGGTGATGCACCTGCAGTTAAGTGTAGCCAGTGATGTGCACATCCAGTTGTTCAATTTTACATATGCACTCACAGTAACTATACATGCAAATTAGGCATGACATTGAGTATACAGGTGCACAAACTCAGAGTTCAGTGTATTTTTCTATCTGTAATATTTTCTTTGCTTTTTAATTTTTTTAGTGGTAGAGGGGTATTTGTTAGGTTATGTCAAGTGAAAACTTCCCTGTACTTTCCAGCCTGACATTTATCCCAAAATGGAGAGAGGACATATCGCTTTTCTTTAGTTCCAATATCTGAAAGATGGCTTTGGAACAAGTAAAAAGCCCTCAATTTTGCAAGAAATCCTGACATTGACTCAATTTTCATTTCTCTCAGGGCTTCTGGAGGAATATTAACATTTGCCTGAGGTAATTCCCTAATGGACCCATTCTGCTGCTGCCAGTTTGTCTGCAGGTCCTGGTATTTTGTGGATGACAGCCCCACTGATAATAGGGTGATAATTTTCAATAAATTTAGCCATATCAGCTTTGCTTCCAAGACTGAGCCATGACTAGGACATTGTTCTTCTTGCTTAGGCAAAGCACAGCTAGGACTTACATTTGAGAGAGAAATACATCAAGGGAAGGTAAAGGCTGAAATGACTGGTTTAACCCTTGCCCCTTAGAAATGTTTCCTTACCAGCTCTGGAAATGAGCATTCTTGCCGCTACACACAGTTGTGTCAAGTGTCATGGGTCTTACTTATAAGAAATTTTTTTTGGCCCAAGCACACAAAGCAGCACCGTATTGCATATCTTTTTTGTCACTGGTGAGGCTGTGAAATGTCATCATAGAGGTAAGGAATGGGAGATCAGGCTATAAGAGGTTTTAAAGATTGGGAAAATCTGGCTTGATGCAAACCTACATCTAAAGTATTCTGCAAAAAAGAAACAGAAAAGAGACAGAGTCTAGTGGCTGAAGCAAAACCAGGAGCTTCTGGGCATGTTTACATGTGTGCTTTAATGCGCAGTAGCCTATTTTACTGCATGTTAAAGTATCACGTAAAAAACAGAAAACATGCTAATGCACAGTAAAATAGGCTACTGCTCATTAAGCACCACTAAAAAAGCATGTGCTTTTGCTGCTGCACATTAGGGAAGCCTAATGTGCATTTATTTAGTACCTCACATTGGAGGTACAGGAAACCCTTGCTATTCATGGGTTTGGCATTTGTGATTTCAAATATACGTGAATGCCGAACCCACATTTTAAATACACTTTATACACTTACAGGAACTCCTCGGGAGCTCCCTGCTTGCTGCCACCGGGCTCCCACTGCCACGCTCCCACCGTCACCACTAAAGCCATGCCCCCCCGCAGCCGGGGGCACTGTGTTCATGAAGGCAGTGCCTTATTCACGGATTTCGCCATTCACGGGGAATATGAGAACGTATCCCCCACGAATGGCGAGGGTTGCCTGTATTAAATTTAATGCACATTAGGAAAAGTGCATTCATGCACTTGTAGATGCACCCACTAAATACAAACCCAAGCTCTGCTACTGTGTGATCCTAAGCGAGTTACCCATAGCTAAGTACATTCTCTTTTAAAAAGGGAGGATTGATTAATTAATATTTCCATGGTGCTCTGAAGATGTAACATGTACAGGAAGTGCTAAATGAGTTTGATTTTGCAGAATCAGAGGACTTATCCTATGGTTTGTAATGCCAGAGGCCTTTATTGAGCCTTTCAAAAGCACTGAGAGTCTATCTAATCTATTCTGTATAGAAAAAAGAATACAAAGTTGTTTATACCTTCCTACCCTCTTGGCCTCTCACCTTGCTTTATTTGGCAGTTGTGTTGATTTGAAAAATGAGGCGTCAGGGGCCATATTTCTTACTGTACTATAGAAGCATACCACTAGAACAAGGATTTTATGCTGCAGCAGTTGTTGTGGTCTGTATGATGGCAAACAAGCAAGACACAGGGTCTTTAGTAAAAGACTTGACTGGAACTAAGAGAGAAAGTATGTTAGGAGTATTATTTCATGTTATTTTAGGGCACTGGTAAGACATATAGCTGAAGGCTATAACCTAAATGGCTTGAGAGCTCTGTAAGAAAGCGAGCGGATTTTAAAATGCCATGATGTAATGGGGTCTAGGTTGTAGCCGTGTTGGTCTAAGGACATAGGCAGACAAGGTTCCTTGGGTGAATTTGATATCTTTTATTAGACCAACCCGAATAGTTGGAGAAAAGTTATTAAGCAAGCTGTCACAGGTGTGACACTTGAAAGCTTGCTTAATAACTTTTCTCCAACTATTTGGGTTGGTCTAATAAAAGATATCAAATTCACCCAAGGAACCTTCTCATGATGTAATGGGACACTTACAATGTCTGGGATTCTTCTGAGCCATATTGCCAAGAATTGTGTAAGCTCTTTGAGGCTGGAAACCACCTTGCAGAACGGGCAGGGTGTATATATACAGCACTTAGCACAAACGGTCCCAGCAAGGGCTACTCTATATTTACTTGTATTCCAATACCCAGGACTGGGTAAACAGTGACAAAGCAGTAAGATACTCCATCATGTCTTAGAAAAGTCCAAGTATATAACTATAACCAAGAAACTATTTATTCTGAAGAAGAAAGCCCATAGGTTACAAACTCATTAGTTAAGCAATCCTAGCACTGAGCAACATGGCTTCCCAGGAAGAGGGCAACTAAAGGAACATTGCATAATGCCTAGCTTTATTCTTGATTTCCTTGTGATTGTAAAACCAGTCTTCTGGGGACCTGACATAGGATTTCTGAATGTATAGGGTTGGTCATGTTGCCATTATCAGGGAGACATTAAAAATGATACAGTCTCCTTTGACTTGGATTCAGCTCTCAAGTTTCTCTCCATAGTTCAATGAACATTTGCATTAGAAGTGAGCACCTGAAGTTCTAATTGCCTTAAGATATTTAGTCAAGTCAGCACACTTTAAAATATTCATGTTTTCCATCTCATTTGCCTGTTTTGTTTTCTCACGTGCAGCAGTGGGTATTTTTAAATAACTCTTGTATTGTTCTGTTTGAAGAGAGCATGTAAACATGTTAATCTGATACGGCCCAATTTACACTAAGTAGGATAGTGACTTTCCATGGTCCAAAGTTTGCCAGACCTGCAAATGTTGATTGTATTTACATTTTGGACAAGTTCCATTAACGGGCCGGGTTCTGATATATGTCATTATAGCGGTTAGTACTTTATTCATGAGTCATCCCAGTGGACTAGAGAAGACCCACTTAGAGCTTATCTCTATGGGGAGTTTGCACTACTGCAAATCCTGCTATACACTGGTATAAAAGGATCTGCACCCACAGAAAGCAGTTTGTCACATAGATACAACTGGCAAGTTGCTCCAATAACAAAATAATTTTTTCTCTTACTGGTGTCAGGAATAATTTCACATCATTATAAATTATGTTTTCTTAATGTTCATTTCTTTCTTGTGACAAAGTATTTAGCAGAATCCACAGATTTGTTGGAATCTGACAAAGCCACGAGCACTCCTGCTGTGGCCTTGAGCTTCCAACTCCTGGGCTGCCAACCATGTGACATAGTCCCTGCACCACTCCAGCCCCTGACAGTCATGTGACTGGATCTCTAGTCTGGATTGTGGTGGCTGTCCTCCAGCTGCCTACTTCCACTTCTTTGCACCCTGTTTCATCTGGTCCACCTGTTAAACTGAGCGGTCTTCAATACTCTGAACAAACAGTGCCCAGATGTCACTTCTCTACTAATACGTGACCGCATTCTGTCTTTTTGTGCTGGCACGTTCCTGAAGTCAATGTACCTGGAAAGTACACCAGCATATTTTTCTAGCTGCCCTGATGCTTGTGCTTCCAACTGGACCTAGGCTGATGTCCAAGATCTCCTTGTCCTCTGGTGCTTTGTGAGGTGAAGGCTCAAAAAGTCCTTGTGGCCACGCATAGACACTACAATATATCTGATCTATCACTACAATAATGACTGCAGTGGACAGGGCACTACACAGTGCTGTGTGAAGACCAAGAATAAGGACAAAGACAGGTTTCTTCAGCAGTTATCTGCCCTTATTATGAAAAGATGAACAGGATTTCCTCAAGGGATGCTACCATGGAACCATATTGTATCTCAGGCTCAGTTAACGGAGGAGGATATCAAAGGACACCAAAGGAGGGATCAACAACTCCATCTACAAAGATGCTCCTGACAGCCAGAAGTTCTTTGATGTGCAGGGGCTCAACTAAGATCTTGAGTAGATGGATCCAGATACCATCTCTGTTGCCAGCCAGCTTTTTGCCCCTGAGAATATTCAGGCTGCCAGCAGCACTGCAGAAGAGATAAGCAAGTGTTATTACATTGGTCTTTATTATAAATGACCAACACTGCCTACCAGATATACAGCTGGATGATACTTTGTTGGTGGATGTGAGCCAGGACTCTTTCAAGTTCTGCTGCCCTTCCCTTTGAATTAAAACCTCTCTTCATGTTCAAAATGGTGACTATGGATGTAAAAATACAGTATTTAGCCTAGCTGCTGTAACCACTAGCTTGCCATCCCCAGCTCCCTTCCATACATTTCTTTCCTAGTGCTCGAGTTTCCTTCTGAGCCAAACATCAAAACGGTGATCCCACCCCAGTTGACCTTCCTAGTTCAGTGCTGGGTATCCATACCCCTCCCACACCACACTACATGTTCATTGTTCAAATCCTGACTGCACCAAGTTGAAAAAAGAATAACTTATCCTAAATATGTGACTATCAAGAGCTGGTTAGGTTATTCTATAGTTGTATAACAAAGCACATAGTGTGTTTTGATCACCCAAGGAATTTAATTCAAGTAAAGTTTGTTATCAGTGTATACCTTAATGAGGTGTTTTCTTATCAGTACTAATCTCATCAGGGTAGGGTTCCTCTACCCCTAGCCTAGCAAGGTGGTTTTTATCAGCACAAATCTTAGAACGGCTATTTTTAATTGGTAAAAACTTAACCAGTACCTTTTTTCAATCTTCTGGAAGCACACGCCAGCAATATGGAAACTACAAGTGGAAAATGCATTTTACAGTACAATTTTCAAGGCGTTAATACTGTTAACTCCCAGAAGGCCTTAAACTCATTGCAAAACAGCATTAATGTTACAGTGAACTTCAGGCATGTCCACAGGGGCTGTAAAATTGGACCTTAGACACAAAGGATGCCTCAATGGTCCTTTAACATCACAAGACAGAGCTGTCTTCCCAAATAGGTGACTGTGCCCTTCCAGTCATGCAGACTGCCCCCCTTTGCTTTTGTAAACAGAACATTTCTTTGCCCTTTTGTCACAGAGACAAGGAAAACATCCACTGTTTTTAGGACTGCCTGAGCAGTGTAAAAGAAAGCAATGACCAGCTTGGCCTCAGTAGGAACCCACATCCCTGCAATTCCCCAGTTATACTGTTAATTTGAAACCTGTCCCCATGCAGATTGCCTAATGCGAAGTAATACACAGCACAGTGCAATCTGGCCTGTCCAGAGCAGGTAACAGTTGACCAGCCACCTAATAGCAGCAATCTCTTTGAGCCAGGGAAGCACCATTCCAAGCAATCTGGGAGGAAAGATGAAAAAAGACTGACTATTTCCAGACTCTCCCATGGGCGAGAAGTGGATTTGAGAAGAACATCCCAAAATAGTAGGGTGCAAGAACCCGCCAACCCTAACAGCCCATCAATCTGTTTCAATTTGTGATTAAAATTCCCCACCCAGCTCTACTCCTCTGCCTGTTGAAGAGTCCAGTTACTTAGTGAATTGTCCAAGGCAGAAGTGACAAAGGTTGCTATGAAAGTATAAAGATAGTCCTGTCATTTGCACTATGAACATATACTTTATAACCCTTTTACACTGTTGTCTCTGTATAATTTATATGGGGAACATCCTTAAGCCGTTTTTGATTATAAAGGCAACATCTATATTTTAAAAACACATATGTATATTTAAAAAAATCAGCTATCCCAAAAGCCCAGAGGTATTTTTCTCAGTGGGACTGTAATATTAACAGCTGCTAGATTTCTTTTTGCCCTTCGGAAATGTACAGAAACCATCTGGAGGCTTCATTAACACATGAAAATTACATCTATAATTGTACTTATTTAAGCAAAAGTAGAAATCTGGCCAAGGAAAACAAGGTACTCCCTAGTACAGAACATATGGAAGCCACCCTGGAACAACAGAGAGTCTGCCCTCATGGTAATTGGTAATATGCAAATGAGAAGAGAGATTGCAAATGAAGCACTACAATTAGAACAAAAGGGGAAAGACCTGCTGCATTTCAATTTTAGTGGGTATTGTCCAGCTCATCTACTGCTTTTGTACCGAAGTTATTATTGGTTCTTCTATCAGCAAATAGTCCAAGGCTACAAAATAGGAATGATGCAATGTCTCTCAAGTGCTTTGGATCAAAATCTGTCAACTTTGTTGCTACTGAATAAACCTAACCCTGTATAAATTCCCAGCGAAACCAATGGGATGTTGGGTGTCAGGCAGATTCAGTACTGCTCAGTATAAGAGCGGTGTCTCCCTGCAAGTGCATTTAGTGTTGGTGAGTTCCTGACAGCTCTGAACACTGCATCGTTCTGCTGAAGGCAGAAACAGGAGTGGTCTGAGCCCCTTTCACATTGTCCACACACCGATGCTGTCAGGGCGCTACCTCCAAATAGCAATGAAAAGAGTGCAAGGAGAGTGCAACCTTGTGAACAATCCTTTTTCAGCTGTATTTAGGCTACACTGCCATCCCTGCCTCCAAAACAATAATTCAGAAGTGAGCTAACTGAATAGCTAATGATTGTCTCACTGGATAAGGGTGTGCAAAGTAGGCCTTATTTGATTCATATTTGGATTTGGCCCGAATTGATTCATTGATTCAGATCACTCTCCCCCCCAGACCCAGGAGGAACCAGTCACTGAGCCGGGGGGATGTGAGGGGGACCCCCTGCATGCTCCCCAGCAGACCTGGAAGTGAACCAGAAGTGCTTCTGGTCTGCTTCTGGATCTGCTGCTGAGTGTGCTGGGGTGGGACGCTCCATCTGCCCCAGCATTGCAGCATTCACAGGCCCCTGCTACCTAGAGGTACGTAGAAAAAACATGTAAAGCTGTGTCTATGTCCGAATCTCTGAATCTTTCCAAATAGCTCCAAATTGATTTGGAGAGTTCCAATTTGATTAAAGGGTCCTCAATTCAATTTGGATTTGGAGATTCAGCCACCAAATTAGGACGAATCTCCACCGAATCAAATCAGGAATGAAGCTTCTCATAGCCCTACCATTGGCCTTTTTCAAAAATTTGATAATTCTCCAGTGTTTAGAATCTCTGTGATGCTTTTTGTATAAGAATAAGAAGTCTACTCTAGCTTATCTACAGTTTTTCAAGGAAAGTAGATCTTTCATTGTAGTAAGCAACTGAGTACCAGGAGCTGGGGAGTTGGGCCTGCTCATGTGCAGATTTTAATTTCACTTTTCACTTTTGACTGGTGCCAAACTTTTGGAGGGTTTTGTTTTGCCATTTTTGTTATATTTTATCCCAGTTCAGGATATGAAATCTTCAAAATTTAAAAAAACTTTCACAAGATAGAAAAACAATTTCTTGTCCACCTCTATTCATAACATAGATATATTTCTTGGTAAAATATGCTCTGGGACCTGTGCTGGACATCTCACATTCAAGAAGCTCTGAAATCCCTTCCTGAACTAATGCCTTCATATCATTTATAAATATCTCTGTGGTTTTTGATCACATAGAGAACCAACATAGTGGATAACGTACATATACCTCAACTATACAAGCTCTTTGAGGCAACTCTCAATAGTCCTATGTCACTTGTTATATTTGCTGATGGAAGGCGAATGTTAATTATGTGCAGTTTATAAGAAGACGTATGATATCTCCTGAAGTTAGCAAGTTTTATATTTTACTCTTTAGCGCTGTCGACTTGACACACCGAGCACCATCATCATTCTGTATCCTGACAGGCTTCTTGAGGATCTTGTTATATCTTGTTGGAATCGCATACACTATAGGATTCTCATGGAGGTTTGTTAGCCAGCCTGAAATACTCTTTTACTGTACTGATAGGACAGATAGATTTTTTTTGGTCTGCTACCAGCTTCCTAGATTTTATGCCATCAGCCATTACAACCAGTAGTAGATTTTAACTGCCCCCTTCTTGTCTTAGACTAAATCTAGGCAATTACCTACCAACTTTATTAGAGTTTCCTCTCTAATCTCTAAGGAAGCCTGAAATAAGTGTAAAATTACACTTCTTATGCTGGCATATATAACCATCCGCAGGCCATCTTTTTAGGCCCTGTCTTGCCTTCTGTCATTTTTCCTCAGCAAAGGCAGGATTACTAAATGTTATCTCACCTTGTTTAAAATCCCACAGAGGATTTTCTAATAGGTGTTATACCCTTGTACTCTGCCTAGTTCTGATAGCAGTGTCCCCACTCTGCTGAGTGGTAACAGCATGTCACAGACCTGCAAACCATCTTCCCACAGGAAAGGAAATAAGTAACGAAGTTTCTAGTTCCACTAACAATGTAACCTGCTTTATTTACATGTATTTGTATGTATACATATACAGCAGTCTTGGAACAGAGAGGGTCAAATGACAAGTAGTTTCATAGTTGTTAGTGGCTGACAGATCATAGGGTCCAGCCCCCCTGCACTTGGGCAGAAAAGACCACTGGGATCAGACAACCCCAGTAAGATGGGCATCAAGATGCCTATTGAAGACCACCAGGGTGGGTGACTCCGCCACCTCTAGGGGAGCCTGTTGCAAACCCTTGGCACTCGACTTGTAAAGAAATTTTTCCTTATGTCGAGCCTGAAGCAATCTTCAAATCAGCTTGTGCCCATTATTTCTTGTCCTCCCCTGGGGGGTCTTAGTGAACAGATGCTCCCCAGGCCCTGATGTACACCCTTGACAAATGCTCATTTCCCAAGTAGACAAATGCCCATTTCCCAGGAAGTAATTCTTCCACAAGAGTGGACTTCAGTGCCGAAGAGTAAGATAGAGAGCAAAGGGCCTTTGCAAAACCAAACTAAGGACAAAGCCAGCATTTCTTCCAAGACTAACAATACACTTGCACATGAAGACAAAAATTTGGGAAACTGAGTGCAGCAATGACATCTGTTTTACAACATACAGTGATGGTGCTGCCAAGCTAGGAGGTGACTTGAGGGAGTAACAATCAACACAGTGAAAGACATGTGAGCTTGGGAATGTGAAAGAACATTGCCCTTGCTCGTGGGCATGTGATGGACTTGGGAGCTGCATTTGAGAACACAGTGGAAGCTGTCTATATGGAGGAGAGGAGTTAATTTGATTTCATTGTGACTGGGTATTTTTGACAGAGCCGTGGAATTAGCTGCTGGCTTTATTTTGTCAGCTTTATTATTACATTTTGGCAAGGATGCATAGAGCCCAGGAGAAGAACATGTTGTCAATATCATTATAAATCAAAATCAATATGATAAATAATGTGCACAGAAAAATATCACTTACTAACCATATGTGCCATCTACCTAAGAGCTGTACCCTATGAGTCACCACTTGAATTAAAACACAGTACAAAGGACTAAGGCTGAAGTCCACAAATGTATTTAGGTGCCTAACAGCTACTTAGCCCCGTGACGCTCACCGAAATCAATATCATTGTGGTATCAATGCCTAAAGGCATTGCAGTGCTGTCTTTGAGTCTCTTTTCACACTCAGCCCTAAGCTGGAGCTAAGCCTCCATGTACAGTGCCAAAGGAGGGTTGGGATCATAAAAATGGAATTACCAGAACCCAGTAAACTGGGCAGGGAGCTGCTTACACTAGCTAGAAAGAAATGCTGGGCATGCGCTTCAATGCGCAGTAGCCTATTTTACTGTGCATTAAAGTGCCATGTAAAAACCTGTGCAATTATGCTAATGTGCAGTAAAATAGACTACTGCACAGTAAGCATCACTTAATAACTGTGCACAGTCATTACTGTGCATTAAGGCAGCCTAATAGGCATTTGATTAGTACCTCACATTGGAGGTACTAAATTTACTGCGCATTAGAAAAAGCACCTTAATGCATATGTAGATGCACCTGCTGAAGAAAGGAGAAAGGTTAGAAGCCATCTGAAAGAGAGTTAGGTGCCTGATGCTAATTTAGAAGGAGGTGTTCCTGAGTCCTGTCCCGGAGACAGGCACCACAGCCTGCTCAGCCCTTTCTTTAGCAAAAAATAAAAAGTGGAGAAGGAAGTGCTTCCTGCATCCTTGGCCATGGATTGCTTTACCCCTTTCTGAAACTCACCCACCTCTGGGCTGGAGCTCATTAGAATTTGAATGTGTATGTGACGTGAGCCTCGGAAGTGTACTGACCTCGGAACAAGGATTTTCCTGGGAATTAATGACTGGCTGCAGGGTCCCTTGGCTGCACTTCAAGGCAATCAGCTATACCCAGCATGCTGTTAATGTTCAAAGAACTCATTGGGCCTTGGTCATTACTGTTTAAGTGAAGCAAACAGTAAGAAATAGGCACCTCAGTGCTTTCATACAAATCCAAGTAAAAAAAGGCATGCATACTTCATCCTTCTAACAATGCAGCAAGGGTGTGATGGAAACTCACTGACGGCCCATTTAGCTGCACAGTGAATTCTCTTGCTGCCCAGAATTCATTAACCATATTCACAGAAGGGGCGGTTCTGTGCTGTATTGTAAGGAAGCTGAAGTCCTTCTAAGAATTTATCAAAAGTCTGAGAAGGATGCTGTTATTTCCTTAACAGCACCTCCCAACATTTTTTTCCTCTGGTGCTATATGTTACTTCTCTTTGGAAATTAGAATAATACGCTATTAAACCATATAAATCTATGAGTTAATCTCCTCCCCACCTTGCGTGTGGTTAAATGAGGCAGATTTGTTTACGATATATTAAGGGCACTGGGAGGGTGAAACATTTTTACCAGCTGTTCCTTGCAATTTTTTGGCAGCTCTCGGGATGTCATTGTTATTCCTCATGTGTCAAAAGATGGTTCTCAAAAACCAAAGGAGAAAGTCTGTATCTGTGAATAGTCCCACTGGGTTCAGTGTGACTGCTACACTCCATCTTGCTGCTGAAAGGAAAAGACATACCTGTGTGTCTCAGAAGCTAGTGATCATCAACAAAGTTGCCGTGAGATCCTTTCAAGGGTGTCATGGGAAACCATGCAATGTTAGTATGCATAGGTATACAAATATGATTCACAAGCTAAACACAGAGATTTCAAATAGGAATCCGTTATGCTAAAACCATTCTGACCTGCTGTGGATTTTCTGAGTTCTTTGCAACAGAGGAATTCCTTTAGTATTTTTCTGCAGTAAAAAATAGAGTGAAAGCTAAGAGTTGGCCTTTTTGGAGGGTTGCCTCAAGTCTATCGAGGGGTCTCTCAAACCTTTCCAGGGGTGCCTCAACTCAATAAAGGTTGAGAAGCACTGCCATACGGCCAGAGGCACATGTTCCCAAAAGCAAGCTGCAAAGTGCATTTGAAAGTTAAGATTTAGTCTTTATAAGCTTCTTGGAGGCAGGCTCTCCGATTGAAACATGCCATTATCTGTGAGCCTGGAAGTGTGGGAGCCTAGAGTTAGAGGATGCAAATCAATTTGTATCCTGCTTCAGCACTAGTGGAAAAGAAGAAACATTGCCAAGTTTAATATTTCATTAAACCTTTAATATTTAAAGATTGAAGTGCCCGCTTGCACTCCTTCAATTTTTTAATCAGAATTAAACCAAGGGGGAGAAATATTTATGTCCTGAAATGGTACTGCAAACCCCAAAGTTAAAGAAAAAAGTCACAATTTGCCATTGCTATATCTAGGTGAACTTAAAACACATAGCACAATATGAATAATAAATTCCTTATTCTTTTTTATTACTTTCCCTTGGGTATTTCAGGTTCACATCTTGAAGCTTTTCTCTGCAAGTATAAAGAGTTAGACACTTGCTTTATGTCCATATAATCACCTGGCTCCAACATCTCGGGCTTTAAAAGAAACACCAAATATTGTACAGTTTGAAAACAAATTCAGAGGTGACCTATGCATTAGTAGCTGCTGGAGTGAGTGAATAGTGGGCCTTATCATGTGAATGTCTACTTCAGTGTGTTGGGCCTCCCATTTCATCATACTCGCTTCCTGTTTCAGCTCTTGCTGTACAACTCCTGCGCTCCCTCATTGTGAGATTTATACAAGAATTGACATTATATCTGAACTTCACTCTTAACATCTTTTCTCATAATATTATTGTCATTAGCAAGTCTCTCTGTCATGTTAATCTTCAGTACCCCAGGCACCTGGATGTGTATCCAGTTGGTATTAACATACACTAATATACATATTTGCTTGGATTCAATTATGTAATGGAAAAAAAGAGAAAACATTATAGACATGTACAATCTTGTAATATTCACAATAAGAATCCTCCATAATCCCCAAGCCCACATTTGTTTGTGCGTGTGCATGCCTGATAAAAAATGTCATACTTTACAAGTGCTAAGTCTAAACTGATCAAAATACACAGCATTTCTAATAGGCAAAGGCAGCAGGTTATAGCTGAAAATGAGCAAAACAACCTGGACTGATTAATAAAACTCAATTAATAGGAAAATAATTTCTAACTGCATGATCCAAAAATATTACATTTGACTATTTTAATAATCTAGCTGAGGAAAAACACCATCTACTGCTGTGTGGGAAGCCAAAGGATATCTGGAAAAAGCCTCAGCTTCTTGTACCAACCCAAAATGAATGTGGAAAGCTCAGTGATGGAAAGCTCTACAGCTGACATTTTTACTAGTTAAAATTAGTAAGAAGTACTACATTTTTAAAATGCAACTCATTTGTGGAAAATATCCTTCAAAATATTGACTTTCAGTCAGGTGTTCTCTACATTGTTTCCTAAAAATCTGTATAAAGTTTAAATTAAAAATGTTTTTGGAATTCTTAGTTTTAAAAATGTTCATGAAATTTTGACTAGTTGAACCTATTTCACATTCTGTGGGGCCTTGATAGTCAGAATGAAGTACTAAGCAGCAGCTTGTTGTGGGACAGAGATTGCTCCTTTGCCATAGTACAATCAAGTACCATCCATGGGGTGCACAGCTTTATGTAGATAGCTAGTATGTACTGGATGCTGTATTCCCTACAGTAGAGGTCCCTTAGGATGCATTCCCCTATCTAGAAAATGCACTGCCCTGCACAGCTGATAAGACGAGGGTTGGTATCGACCTGGAAAGGTGTGGGCAGTGGAGTCCCACAAGGCTCGGTTCTTGGACCGGTGCTCTTCAATGTCTTCATTAGTGACTTGGATGAGGGAGTGAAAAGCTGTCCAAATTCACAGAAGATATCAAATTATAGGGTAAAGTTAACACACCAGAGGCTAGGAAATGAATCCAGATGGATTTGGACAGGTTGGAAAAATGGGAGGAACAAAATAGGATGGAGTTAAATAAGGACAAATGCAAGGTGCAGCACCTAGGGAGAAGGAATCACCAGCACACTTACAAGCTGGGGGAGGACCTTCTCAGCAGCATAGCAGTGGAAAGGGAACTTGGACTCACTGTTGACTCCAAGATGAACACGAGTCGTCAATGTGACGAAGTGATCAGTAAAGCTAACCATACTTCATCATGCATTAGCTGGTGCATGAGAAACAGGTCCAAGGAGGTGATACTTTCCCTTTATGCGGCATTGGTCAGGCTGCAGCTGGAGTACTGCATCCAGTTTTGGGCGCCGCACTTCAAGAGGGATGTGGACAACCTTGAGAGGGTTTAGAGGAGGGCCACTCTTATGGTCAGAGGCCTGCAGGCAAAACCCTATGAGGAGAGATTAAGGGCCCTGGATCTCTTCAGCCTCTGCAAGAGAAGGCTGAGAGGTGATCTTGTGGCTGCTGAAAAATTAATTGGGGGGGGACAGCAAGAAATAGGAAATGCTCTGTTTATCAGGGCACCCCTTGGAGTAACTAGGAATAATGGCCATAAACTGATGGAAAGCAGATTTAGGTTAGACGTCAGGAAGAACTTTACAGTAAGGGTGGCCAAAATTTGAAATGGGCTTCCAAGGGAGGTGGTGCTCTCCCCTACCTTGGCAGTCTTTAAGAGGAGGCTAGACATGTACCTGGCTAGAGTCATCTGACCGCAGTGCTCTCCAGGGCAGGGGGTCAGACTCGATGATCTGCTAAGATCCCTTCTGACCCAAATATCTATGAATCTATTAATCTTATTGTGTTGCCAAATTTTTCAGTTCTTGTTCCTCTGGCTGCCTCTTCATGGAGATTGTTCAGAATTCACGGGCTGCTGGGTCAGTATCAAAGTAGCTCTAGTATTGCTGGCATTTGGGTTGTCTGTGCACTTGCATTTTAAAACCATATTATCTAAACTGACCCTTTCAATGGGTCTAGATATCAACAGTTTCAGCAGATATTCTACTTGCATAACTCTTTCTCTCTATTATAAGCTGCCCCGAGCTTTTTAGAGAAGGGCATATACATCGAATAAATAAATAAATAGGCCAATGATTGCTTGAACCAAGGATACAGTTTCCTTTTCGCTTACAGCAGGAGAAAACTTGTACTGTACTGTCACTTCCTGTGCCATAGATTCTGTGGCCAAACAGAATGCAAGCTGCAGACCTGGTATTCTGGGATCCTCTGAATACTTTCAAAAGGAGTTGGGTGGCTTAGGGTCACATGTTGAACCTGAATACTAGGTCCGTGCGAAGCGGCTAGTATTTGCTTTGGATTCAGATTCGGCCGATTCGGGGGACAGTGATTCCATTTGGTGATTCAAATCACTGTCCCAAATCAATTCAACTGAATCTGATTCGGAGATTTGGCTGCTGCCGAATCTCCAAATCAGTCAGGCCCATCTCCCCCAGCCTGGAAATGGTTGCTCTGCCTGCCCCAGGTCCTGGCTTTTTGAAAAAAAAAAGCCCCGACTCATCGGGTGCTGCCGGGCGGGGGGCAATCCTTAGTGCCCCCCACTGCCTTGCTGCATGGGGGGCTCTGCATGAGCCCCCTGACTCTCCCCTACTGTCCCAACACCCCCATGGCTGCCCTGCCGGCTGCAGCTCTGGCCCTTTAAGGAAAAAAAAATGAGAAAGACCCCAGATTCACCATTCCTGCCAGCGGGGGCCAATCCCCGCTGCCCCCTGCTGCCCCATGCCATGTGGGGGGCTCTTCCATGAGCCCCCCGAAACCCCAAGGCCACTGCAGGAGCTGGTGAGTCCTGGGGTTTTCTAGGCTTTGGCAGTTCTCTGGCAGTGTTTTTTGTTCACCTTGGTTCCATTCTGCAGGTACTTTGGGAAGTTTTACACTGTGTACCTATGATTATCTCTGCAGCCCTGTTTTTTACCCCAGTATTTCACTGACTCCTGAGCTCTGAGCTCCATTATCTGAAGAGGAGGCTCATTTTCCTTCCTCTGACAACTTGTGCCCAGGATTTAAACAGGTTGCTGCCCCGCTTAGACATCTTGCTATAGAGAATAGTGGGGTGGAAATCTTCTGTGAATACCTTATTTCCAGCTGAATAATGCTTCCTGGTAACGTGATTCACTTATCCTCCATTCATGGCACTATATCATGTAATATCCTGTGACTAGCCTCTTCCAACAGGGAGCCAAAATTAAATAAGATCCCACTGGTGCTCAGTTTGATGCTTTGGCACTTTCAAACTTGATTACTGATTTTAAAAAAGACCCTTGCAAGGTCCTCAGAATAATCAGAACTGGCTCCTATATTGATTAGGCAGCTGGAAGGGTCACAAGATTTAGATTCCTGTGTCTCCATAGGGTGAATTCATCTCAGCCAGCATGTGGACCGATGAAGTAATCAGTCCCAGTCCTTACATAACAGGCATTCAAACCCCTGCATTTATTAAAAGGCTAAAAACTGTAGCTAGCTTACCAAAGTGAAACCAACTTCAAATGAAATAGGGGGCCTCAAGATGCAGTAGGCTCCTAAGGATTCAGATAGAAGTCTGAGTTCACCAGGCATGATGCTACATAAAGACAGAGTGGTTGGATAGGTACAAGTACTGCTATCTGCCAAGGAAGAAAGTGGGAAACCACACGGATATGGAATGAGGACTGTCAGTAAGGCAAATGGACACTATGAGTGAATGATCGAGGGCCTTAGACGGAGAATTACAATCTTGGGGCTAAAGCCTGGGAGTTGAGAGAAATGGGTCCTTTTCCTGTTTTTCCAGCCATAGATTTGCTCTAGGACAGTGGGCAATTCACTTTCTTTCTTGGTGACTATCTTCTCCATTGGCAGAATAAAGATCCTGGTTAGCTACTGTGCAGTAACATTGCCTTTCTTGGTTTTTAGCAAACTTACAAGAGATGAGAGTCAGGGCAGAATCTGGCTTTGAATATGTTTGTGACCTGGTAGGAGAGCTATAGCAGTGGTTTTCAACCTGTGGTCTGCAGACCCCTGGGGGTATACAGACTGTCTAATGGGTCTGTGAAAGATGACTTTTTATAGCAGCCTTTAAGTATCTGAAGGCTGGTTCCAAAGAGGATGGAGCTACACTGTTCTCGGGGGTGACAGGTGACAGAACAAGGAGCAATGGTCTCGAGTTGCAGCAAGGGAGGGAGGTTTAAGTTGGATATTAGGATAAACTATCTCACTAGAAGGGTGGTGAAGCACTGGAACAGGTTACCCAGAGAGGTGGTCGAAACTATCACTGGAGGTTTTTAAGGCCTGTCTTGACAAAGCCCTGGCTGGAATGATCTAGCTGGGGATGGTCCTGCTTTGAGCAGGGGGTTGGACTAGATGACCTCCTGAGGTCCCTTCCGAACCTAATTTTCTATGATTCTATGACTATGGTCAATCAAAAGTATGTGAATACCCACACTTACAATTCAAAGGGGTCCTCACCTCCATTTGACATTTTAAAATGGTTTTGCACCTCCACTCAAAATTTTTTAGGGGTTGACAAATGAAAAATGGTTGAAAACTACTGATCTATAGGTTTTCAACAGAATCCCTTCACAATTTACAGCACCACTGAGTGTGTTAGTTTAGTACTTCAATTTCCTCTGGTTTGCTTTCAGCCCAGCATAAGACAGAATAATAGGAAATCTGACAGGTCTGAAAGCCCAGATAGTGGAGAATGTGTATGTTTTTTCCACTGAGGATGGCAAATCACACTTTCACTAAAGCTGCCTTGTTGTCCTTTCAGTGCCATGACACTGTTTGGGAAGCTAGGTAACAGGAGTAATGGTTTATTATATCTCTTTGATATATTATTTTACTTGAGCATTAGCTAATAAAATTACTCTGGATTTACACTAGTGTATCCGCAAATAGAATTTGGCCTGAAGCAGTCAGAAAACCTTTCTTTGTATTTAACTGGCAAGCTACAACTATTCAAATTCTATGTAATCAACTTCTTGTCTTTGATACTATTAACACACCAGTCTTATTCAGTACATCCCAAAAGCCTTACTAACTTCAGAGGTATAAAACTACTTGCCTGATGTTTCTAATGCAGCAGCTGTTTTCTTTACCCAAATACTGCTTAGTCCCTTTCAATGGAACATATTTTTGGCTGAAATGTGCTGTTTCCTGAAACTCAAAATATTTCATGGAGACCTGTTGATTTTAATGATGTTTTCAAGTGGACTGTCTCTGAAGTTCAAGGCTCTCAGGTCACTTCTGCATGTAGGGAGAGGGTACATTTTAGATCTGAAAAGAGCTCTGAAAAAAATATTCTGTTTTGCAAAACCATTTGAATCTTTTATATCGGATCCAATCAAGGAAAAGAAATATTAAAACATTAAATCCTCAAAAGCTGTTATGATACAGTATTGTTGGCCTCTCGTGGAACTTTAGTTTGCACTAAGCTGAAATGCAAAAAAAGAAATTGCATGATAAAGCTAATAGATAATTGCAATAATAGAGAGACTGCAATATCTAGAAATTGTAAGCAGTATCATGTGAGCAACTTTAGTTGATATGGCACAGTACTTCTGTAAGCACTGTTTGCAAATGATGATTAAGAAACTGCTTCACTCCCCTGCAAAGGGGCAGTGTGGGTTGCTAAATTGAGCAATAAACCATTACAGAAAGCAGATAAACCAGAAAACAGCACCTTTATTTTTAGCAATTCATTTAGATTTATTTTAAAAGAGTTAAAAAGAAGAGTTAAAAGTGCTTTAAGGGGAGGGGTGGGCAGGCCGGGGACAACATTTTAGAAACTTTCCGTTCCAGATTTTGTTCCCGATGACTAATAGCTCATCCTAATGCGACTTGAGTAATTCACATCATCACTGTTAAATGTGACATTTACTATGAAGAGTAAAGTTTTGGAGCTGCTGCCAGCCCCAGCTGGAGTTGTAAATATTTTGATGATCAAACAGGAAGTGAGCAAGAAGCCAGTCAGCCTATGCTCACACCCCATAGCAGCATGGAATAAAGTGATGCTTTCACAAAGACCCAAGTGGTTCAGAAATTGCAGCATTGGCAGAAACATCCCAGAGCTGATGAAGCCAAGGGAGAATGAGTCATGCTTCTGTGCCCTCTGTGTACATTTTAACTAGAATTATGGAGATGGTTCTCTTACAGGAAACTCAGGAAGAGAATATAGGAAGGAGGAGGGGGACAGGGAGAGAAACTGCCTTTGGGCCCTGCATGCTTTATTTTTCTGCACACTTTAGAACAGATTTTCCAAAAAGATGCCAAATGCATACCACCTGTATGAACAATGCAGATAATTGCACACCAAGGATGTTCGATATCCCTAGGGACAGTTTACACTGGAGTTTATTGCTCCCGGGCACCACGGCTACATGTGTGCCCGGGGCTGCAGCACGTTGAGCCAGGTTGGAGCAGCCCTGGCTGGCAGGGACCTAGAGAGTCAGCATACCAGCCTGGGGCTGCTCCAACCCAGCTCAATGTGCTGCTGAAGGGCTGGCTGGGGCACAGGGGTGTTCCAGTGCAGGGGCAGCCAGCAAGCAGACCCCACACTGAAGTACCCACATGCCCCAGCCAGCCTTATCAGCATGCTGCAGTGCACTAAATAACACCCCCACAGGACAGGGCTTGTGTTTACAAGTACTAACTTATGATGGTGTTTATAAGTTTACAGAGGCCTAATAGGGCTGCACATGTAGACACTGAGACTTTACTGGGAGCTAATTAGGCAACTGCAGTAAACGTTTCATGTAGCCCAGCCCTTTTATTACTGTGTAAATCCATGGAATTATATCAGCAGTATGTCACCTTCCCCAGTGGAGACTGATGTATGCTGCCAGACATGACAGTCCCACAAGTGAGTGATATTTTTTGGTCCTGCCTATAGGTGTACTGGTATATGGAGCTGCTATTGCTCAGCACTTAAGAAAATAAATGAGACCATGTTTACTAGAGAATAATTTTGGGTGTTGGTGCCTAATCTGATACACTCAAATTTGACCATCTGACCTACATTTTTGTACTATGCAATATTTTTGCTCAGTTCAGTGATGAGTTCAATAATGCTAAATCTTTTGACCATGCAGATCCCTTGTGGGGTTGGCACACAGGGTTGGGCCCCTCATAACCAGCGCGGGTCCTGCACCACCTTGGCCTGGCCCTACATGCTTGGATTAGGCCCTGTATTGCCTCGGTCTGGACCTGTGTGCCTGGATCAGGCCTTGTGCCTCCTCGACCGGGCCCCATGTTACCTTAATCCAGCCCCACACGGCTCCACCCCTACACACCAAATCTACTGTGTGGGGCCACGCTATCCAGTTTGCTGGGCTCCTCACAGGTCCTGAAATTTGGCAGAAAGAGAACAGCAATTAACACAGTGGGCTAGATGGTATGGCTCCATGGGCTGGATCTGGTCTAGAGGCAGAGCACCCCTGCTGGTTAGTCTAAGATAGGGTTATATATTAGGGCTGTGTGAAACCGCTATGTTTCGGTTCAGTTTTGGATTCAGCCATTTCAGAAGACAGTGATTAGTTTTGGTGTTTCAGATCACTGTTCCATTTTGATTTGGCCGAATCTGTTTCAGTGTTTTGGTGCTGTTTCAGAGATTTGGATTGGCTAGGGAGATGCAGGCACAGCCGGGTGGCTGCAGGTTCTCTCACAGCTCGAGGAGCTGTGAGAAGCCCTCATGGCTGCCCTGCCCAGCCTGATCCCCCACCCGGCCCAAGCCTCCCACCACATTAAAAAAAAAAAAAACACCCCACCCCACTGGCTGGGGATGGCTGCTCCACCTGGCCCCAGTGTCCCAGCCACCACATTAAAAAAAAAAAAAAGCCCCACACTCACTGGCTGCAGCAGCAGGGATCACGGCTTCTGAGGACTCATGGCAGAGCTCCCCCATGCAGTGGGAGGCAGTGGGAGGCAGCAGGGGTTGCCGCCTGGCACTCATGTGGCAGCTGTTGCATTGTGTGGGTGTAGCGCGGCTCGGCAGCTGGGAGCTGGGGTGGCTCCAGCAGTCAGCCGGACCCCAGCACCACTCGGCCCCAGTGGCCCCAGCTCCCAGACAGTGCGCAGTGCCCTGCCAAGCCAGGCTGCACCATGCCATGGGGCAGCTACCACGCGGGTGCCATGTGGTGGGGTGATTCCCGCTGCCCTCCACTGCCCCATGCTGTGTGTGGGGGGGCTCTGCTATGAGCCCCCAGAGGCCCCAATTGCTGCTGCTGCAGTCGGTGAGTGTGGGGCTCTTTTTTTTTTTTTTTTTTTTTA
>NW_005841895.1:82732-97007 GCF_000455745.1 Alligator sinensis
CTGAGGGAGCCGCAGGAGAAGCCCCCATGGCTGCCTGCCTGGCCCCATCCCCCATTCAGCCCAGCCTCCCGGCACTTTAAAAGGAGGGCTGCAGGGCTGTGCCAGACTATTCCCAGGGGGCACCTCCAAAACATTCTGAAACATTTCCAAAACATTTTGGATGGTTTAGTTTCGTTTCGGAGATGTTTTGGCGTCTTTCATTTAGTTTCGGATTTGGTGTTTCGGGCACCAAAATGGGCTGAAATACCTCCGAAACGAAACGGCTGCCAAAATTTCACACAGCCCTATTATATATTACTTAATCCACTTCTCCAATAAATGACACATACAGTATGGAAATGGAAATCTGTAGTTCTTTCAAGGCTGCACATTATTATAATTGCTGTGGTGTATTCAGGGCACAACAGTATTTCAGGGATTATGAGAGGAAGGGCCCTTGAAAAATAATCAAAGACCCATAGGCTGAATTTCTTCTCTGTATTTCACCAGCTGTGCACCACTCTAAAATAGGAATTGACCACGGGATTTGAACTGGAGGCTACTAGCATGAGAAATGCACCACAGGACGTAACAAGAGATCTGATTATTGTAGCGTAACCAACAGTCTATCCGATGACAGCTATGTCCTGAACAGGTTTCAGGGAGATGGTCTGATGACACCATCAATATGAGAGCAAGAGAAACAGAACCACAGGATCTATTCAGTTCCAGCAGCCTTGGTAAAGCATCTGCTTTATATTTATTACTACTAAACTTTGGCACTTTACAGTAAAAGACACCACAAATATGTAGTCAATGGTTAGCACTTATCACCTGATGGAGGTACAGCCACAGAAAACATGCTTTTCTGTTACTGAGCAGCAGAAGAAATGCAGGTGGAAAGCTTACATAATGTGATGAGGCATAAGTTATAGGCATATCCACAGGATAAAGTCACTTGTGTACTCCTTTCCCTATTTTTCCATCAAATTCATTTTGTTTGACTTCTTCTGTTTTTTAGGACAGAGTTAGGGCTGCCTCTTTTGTCTGCTAACTGTGCTGTCAAAATCAAGCAACCTTAGGTACAAACAGAGAAGACTTCTCTGAGAACACAAGAGGTAAAACAGCAGTAAGCAGAGCTCTTGAATAATGGATTATTCAGCCTGGAGTTGAACCAAAAACCCTGGAAAAAAACTCAGTTTTGGACTGGCCCCAAAAGTTCTGTTTAACCTGAAATGAAATGTTTTATTCTACTCAAAGGGACCAATTTAATTTTGCTCTGGGGTTACTTATTGCCTTCTTTGTAAAGCATTTTAAAATTGGGTTAATTTTGAACCAAAGCACTTTCAAAATGAAAAACTGAAACATTTTATTTAGAAAGTATGTAAACAAAAGTTTTCAAATAAAACTGCCAAAAACAAAATGTTTAGCCCTTTCTAAAAATGTTCCCCATTTTTATTGGCTGAAACTATTGGCCAAATCTGCAAATAGTTGTGGTTTCCTCCAAAACAGATAAGTAGTAAAGTTGCCAAAAAAATAACAACTTGTCCACATGTATTGGCAAGGCAATTTGAAAGCAAGACTTAAGAAAAGGTAAAAGAAAAACATCCCATTTGTTTAAGAGAAGGAATATTTGGAAAAGGCCCAGCTAAGTCCTTATGAAGATGACCTTCCAACTAGACAAGACACGAGGAACAAGTATTGAAGGCCTGATTACTGTAGAATTGCATAGTACAGTTCTGATGACAAATAGCTTCATTATTTCCACTGTAATCTTTTATCATTGTTTAATTATGTGTATCAATTTTTAATATAGAAGCTTCCTATGGCTATGAATTTGGATTATACTAAAAAGGGCTTTTATTGATTGAAGAAGCATAGCCAATTTGGGCTGATCGTCTGGATACAATGTCAAGATGGCACGAGGGAAAGCATCTTATTTACCTTGGTCTGAAGCGTGAACATGTCACTCGTTACTCTTCACTCAGCATCCCTTAATATAAGAAGCTTCCATAGATGGGAGTGATTCTACTGTGCTTTTGAATAAATGATAGATGATAATGAGGGACAACAAGCTATTCACCCCTGTGATAATTACTGCACAATGTTATTAAAGCGGCATTCAAAAAAATCTTCCCCAGTTAATGATGCAATTAATTATTAAATGAAGCACATTATTGTTGGAGAGAAGGCCATTTAGCAGCCATTCACTATTTGCTACTATTTTTTTTTTGCAGTGGCCTGGCAGCAGTAGGGAAGGGAATGTAGATTTTTAACTGAAAAATGCCACGTCTTTTAAAAATAAGCAATGTAAAATACTAAAACAATCCTTTCGCTTCATCCCCAAAACAACTAAGTTGTTTGCTCATGAAACTAGCTCCCTTTCACATGGGATTGATTCAGTGAGGTGTCCCTGTTGTGGGGACACCTCACTTCAATACCTCTCTGCTCCTCATTGTCTTTCATGGACGTAAGCACATGTTATTACAGCTAAGCACGTGCCTAAGCGCTTTCCTGATTCAGGCCCATGTTTACAGAGTCCCTAAAATGTCACTTCTTCTTCTGTTTTAATTTCCTTTGCCAGGGCTGAAATATGAAGGATAATATAGTACTTAGCAGCAGAGAAAGGACTTTATAACACTGATATTTAAGCCTATTATACAATGAATACCATACTATATACCTTGAACTTACAGCAGCAGAACATTGGTATCCTTGAAGGGCTGAAGGTGAAGCCATATGGTGCTCCACTTTAGAAGCTCATTAGTGGAAGGTGTTTGGTGACTCAGTGTATAATACCACATTAACAATGTTCCTCTGAGCTCGGAGGCAAAATTCCCTACCCTACTCTCTAGCTGGGGTTCCAATTTAGGCCTTTCCTTTTGCTTGAATTCAATAGCAATGTGAGTTTCTCCTCAAGTTATGAAAGGAATTGTTGCTAAAGTAAAGACATGTGTGAGAGGGTGTTAGGACTGAGACAGGAATACATTTCACAGTAGTTCAGTAGAGGTAGTACGTGCTGTAGGCCCCACATGTATACTGCTGGCTAGCTCTGAGCTGTGCACTGCTGGCATCTCTTGCAGAGATCTCAAAAATAAGATCTAAAGCCGAGACAAAGGCAACAAGTCTGTGAACAGCAAAGCTGTCTACTCCCCAGACAACACAAGAGTCCTAATTTTCTGACTTTTCCATTGGTCTACTGTTATTTCATCACAACATTTCATTGTGCACTACAAGGTAAGATGAATGAAGGAGAGTAGGTGATGGGATGCATGGAATTACCACCTGTTATCCCCTGATTTGTTTAAGAAGATATACCTAATGGTGCCTCAGTTTTCCTATCTGAAAATGCAGATGATGGTACCATGTCCCTTTCTCTCTAAAACACACTAAGACAGGGGCGGGCAATTATTTCAGGTGGAGGGCCGCATACTGAGTTTTGGCAAGCCATTGAGGGCCGCATGATAGGCAGCCAGGGGCAGATAAATATTAATTTTCTAAATTTTTTAGGGGTCCCGAGGGCCGGATAGAATGGCCTGGCGGGCCACATCTGGCCCGCGGGCTGCATTTTGCCCACCCCTGCACTAAGATGTACAGGTGCAAAATGCTATTAAGAGATTGGTGTTTTTACATACAGGAGCTAATAACATCTTGCAACTGTTGCTGAAGATTATAGCAACACACGATCTGTTTATGGAGAATATTTCGCGCTTATCTGAGGATTTCTGGTTATTTTACAAATATGAATTAATTGAGTCTCAGAACATTCCCCTGAGGGAAATGACTAACAGTGTTATCACAGACATGTTACAGATGGACAACTGAGATTTAATGACTAATTCAAACTTACATATTGAAACAGTGGCAGACCTGAGAATAGCATTATTATTACAAGTGTTTATAAGGTGTCTATTACTATAGTGTCTGAGTAAACAGAACCTGACTTCCAACTTCCTGCTCTAACTAGTGGATTCGATTTCTTCCTCAACCCCCCCCAACCCCCCCAAACCCAAAAACAACACACACAAAAAAACAGGATTTGTTTTTTTAAAACAATATTTCAGAATCATAGAATCACAGAAACTTAGGGTTGGGACTTCAGCCCTAAGGACTTCAGCAGGTCACATCTAGTCCAAGCCCCTGCTCAAAGCAGGACCATCCTCAACTATATCATCCCAGCCAAGACTCTATCTAGCCGGGTATGAAAAACCTCCAAGTATTCTACAACCTCTCTGGGTAACCTGTTCCAGTGCTTCATTGTCCTCCTAGTGTGAAAGTTTTTCCTAATATCTAACCTAAACTTCCCTTGCTGCAACTTGAGACCGTTGCTCCTTGTTTTGTCATCTGCCACCATTGAGAACAGTCCAGCTCCATCCTCGTTTGAACCACCCTTCAGGTAGTTGAAGGCTGCTACTAAATCCACTCTCAGTCTTCTCTCTAGACTACATAATCCTAATACCCTCAGTCTTTCCTCATAAGTCATGTGCCCCATCCTTTTAACCATTTTCATTGCCCTCTCCTGGACTCTCTTCAAATTGTCACCATCTTTTCTGTAGTGGGAGGGCCCAAACTGGACACACTACTTTAGTTGTGGACTCACCAGTGTGAATAAATGGGAAGAATCACTTCCTTTGATCTGCTAGCAACACACCTAACAATGCAGCCCAGGATTCCATTAGCCTTTTTGGCAACAAGGACACAATGTTGGCTCACATTCAGCTTGTTGTCCCCAGGTCCTTTTCTGCAGAGCTGCTCCCCACCCAGTCAGTCCCCAGCCTGTACTGGTGCATGGGATTGTTCCATCCTAAGTGCAGGACTCTGCACTTGTCCTTGTTGAACCTCATGAGATTTCTTTTGGTCCAATCTTCCAATTTGTCTAGTTCCCTCTGAATCCTAGCCCTACCTTCCAGCATATCTACTACTCCCTCCAGCTTGGTGTCATCTGCAAACTTGCTGAGGGTGCACTCTATGCCATTTTCCAGGTTGTTGATGAAGATATTGAACAAAGCGGGCCCCAGGACTGACTCCTGGGACACTCCACTTGATACCAGCTGCCAACTAGACACCAAACCATTGACTACTACCCTCTGAGCCTGATGATCCAGCCAATTTTCTATCCACCTTACAGTCCATTCATCCAACCAATACTTCCTTAGCTTGCCTGTGAGAATGCTGTGGGAGACCATATGAGAAGCTTTGGTAAAGTCAAGGTATACCACATCCACTAGTTTTCCCGCATCCACAAAGCCAGTCATTTCATCATAGAAGGCAATCAGGTTGGTCAGGCATGACTTGCCATTGGTGAATCCATGCTGACTATTCCTAATCACTTTCTTCTCCTCCAAGTGCTTAGAAATTAATTCCTTGAGGATCTGCTCCATGATTTTTCCAGGGACTAATGCGAGGCTGACTGGTCTATAGTTCCCTAGATCCTCCTTCTTCCCTTTCTTAAAGATGGGCACTATATTTGCCCTTTTCCAATCATCCAGGACCTCTCTCAATCACAATGAGTTTTCAAAGATGATGGCCTGTGGCTCTGCAATCAGTCAACTTCCTCAGCACCCGTGGGTGCATCATGTGTGGCCCGATGTACTTGTACACGTCCAGCTTTTCTAAATAGTCCCTAACCTGTTCTTTCACTACAGTTGGCTCCTCACCTCCTCCCCAGACTGTGCTGCCCGGTGCAGTAGTCTGGGAGATGGCTTTGCCTATGAAGACTGAGGTGAAAAAGGCATTGAGCACTTCAGCCTCTTTTTCCGTCCTTTAAGTTGCCTCCCCCATTCAGTAAGGGACCCACACTTTCCCTGATCCTCCTCTTGTTATTGACATACTTGTAGAAACCCTTCTTGTTACCCTTCACATCCCTTGCTAGATGCAACTCCAATTGCAATTTAGCCTTCCTGACTTCATCCCTGAATGCCCGAGCAATACTTTTGTACTTCTCCCGAGTTGTTTGTCCAAGTTTCTGCTTCTTATAAGCTTCCTTGTTATGATTTAGCTAACTGAAGAGTTTCCTGCTAAGCCAAGCCAGTCTTCTGGCATACTTGCTAGTCTTCATGCACACCGGGCTGGTTTGTTCCTGCACTCTCAGTAAGGCTTCTTTAAAATACAGCCAGTTCTCCTGGACTGCTCTCCTCCTCAGACTGGCTTCCCAGGGGATCCTGCCTGTGAGTTTCCTGATCAAGACAAAGTCTGTTTTTCTGAAGTCCAGGGTCTTTACTCAGCTCCTCTCCATCTTTCCTTTCCTCAGGATCCTGAACGCAATCATCTTGTGGTCACTGCTGCCCGAGTTGCCATCCACTACTACATTGCCCACCAATTCTTCCCTGTCTGTGAGCAGCAAAATCTAATAGGGAAATCCACAACATCTATTATTCATCCTTTACTCATAAGCAATGCTGTTACATCTATATTCTACAGCAAATCTGTACTGAATATGTGAGAGAGTGTGGATTGATCAAGAACTGGGAATCAAGAATCTCTTTGTTTTGCTCCCTGATTTGCTATTGTGGCCCCAGGCAAATCTCTTAAAATTTTTGTTTCCACAAAAAAAAAAAAAAAAATGGTGACATTATTTTTGTGCTATATGATTACTGTCATCCCTGCTTTCCAAAGGGTGGCAGGTGTTTAATCAGTTCATTGACAATAATTTGAAGTGGTATAGGGTTAATGGCCTTTCAAGGGTGGGGTGCCAAAGAGAGGTTAAGAATGCTTATCATCTTGAGGACTAAGGCTTTGAGTATTGGTATCGTGTACCATTCTCCTTGTTTCCAGGGCCTGCTTCTGAGGGCAATATGTAAGCTGTCTCCTGGAGCTTCCCAAACCTCACGAATGGAAACTCTTCAAAACATCTGCCTGGAAATATTGGAGCCAGACATCTATTCCACCTACAACTGTGTGGTACTCATTGGAGAGAACCTGTCAGCTTGAAGGCATTGCACACTTCTAGTCATTATGGCCAACTTGCCAAAAACCTTTGGAAGCATGCATGAGCTAATAAAACAATTGATAACTCAGCAATGAGTGATGAGCAGATTAGAAAGCAGATCCAGGGGGTTGCAATATAGTCCCATAATTACCCAACATGTCCATACAGGAATCCCAGAGAGAGCATGAGTGAACTGGGTTGCTGTGGAAGAAACTGGCCTTATCTGATACCATGGGACAAGTCCTGAATGTCTTACTACATCATGAACTCAGTCTTTCCTCAGGCAAACCTGCCATTGAAACTATTGGGAACCAAGGTGCGAATTAAGTACCACTCTTTGGCTCCATACAACTGAGATACAAAAATTGTGCAGGGTTATGTCAAGTTATAAAACAGGTCCTTGATTTGCCCTAGCTTAATTAAGATAATGAGACATATAGGATGATGAGCTATGGTTCTAGACAGCAAGAAAAAAAGGATGAAGAGCAATTACATTTGGAAGAGAAAAGATTCTACAGAACTATGGAGCTGGGGAATAAGATGTGACAAAGATAAAGTCAACACCCGATTTGCCAGAACCAAAAATAGGTCAGAGGGGGACTGGGTGGCCCAGGAAATTCTTCAAGGCATAGAGCATCTTAAACAGCAGGAACACAGATCCCACTCCAGCCTGTCGTTCCATCTGAACTGTGCCAGCAGTGGGACTGCTCAGACATTATATGAATATTTTGCAACAGAGTGAATAATCAGAGGGAGGTTACTGAAGATACTGACTCTGGGAGAAAATAAGCGAAACATCCTTAATAATGGTTCAGCTAAAACTATGCATGGCTCCTTCCAAGTCTAAATGCTTAATGTGCAATCTTACAGGAAGCTACATACATAATTCTAATACTGCATTACTAGGAAGGTACCAAATGCTGAAAATAAGATGCCATATTTCTGACAGGCTAAGATTACTTTCAAGGCATTTAATGAGGGACAGCTGCATGGTCCAGTGATTCAGAGCAACAACAATTAGGAGAGCAGGGGTGAAACTTGACTACTTTGAAGGCCATAGGAATATCTCCATTGGCTTTTTGGGGGCCAGGATTTCACCCCTGGATTCTGTTGAGAGTCAGCTGCTGATTTGTCCTATGATTCTATAAGACATTTAGGTCCCAGTTCAAGAGAGTGTATGATGATCTTTAACCCCACAAGTACTCCCATCTCAAATCAAAAAAAGTGATTCAGTGTTAATTCCCAGTGATTTAAATCGGGACTTAAGCTCTGGCTTATACTGAAAAACATGCTTAAGTACCTTGCCTTTACTTCTGTCAATGATCTCACCTGTGAATGTAGAACAGTGGTGGGGGGCAACCTTTTTGGCAGGCATGCCAAAAATTAACTTTGCAATGTCCATGGGTACCACTCTGATCCCCTTCCCTTGCCCGATCTGCGGCTCTGCTTTCTGCTTCTGGCTCTATTTGCTGCTGTGCACCTGCCCCCTCCCAGAGGCTGCTAGCGCCACTTGCAAAGCTAGTGCCTGCTTTGCAAAATACTCTGAGATCCTTAGACAAAAACCACCAGCTTAATGCAAGATACTATAAACATCATTAGCTTTGGATTGAGAGCTGAATTGCTTCAAAACTTTCTAAGGTAAACACAGTCCTTTGCTGATGAGAACTAGACTATGAATTACAAATGTGTGAGAAACAAATGCTTAAATGTCTCACAGTAACACAGTCGGATTGAGTAACAGGATTTGGGCACTGCAGAACAGAGTTCAGCTCATGACCTGGGTCACGAGAGAAAAGAAGCTGTTCCCTTTCTCTGATATCCACACCACCTCATGATTATCAACCTGTACTAAAAGGGGCAGAGAAGGGATTGATAGCTTTGCAGGGCTATGTTATTATGCAATATCTACTTTTGTTGTACAGGAAGTTCCATTGTTCATATTTCAAGGTCTGGGACTCTAATCCCATCCTATCCCTTCCCTTTGGAGACTTCTTCACAGCCACCCAGAAGTCGCTAATGATGCAAAGTTTTTTGGTCAGACACCTGAGGAGGATATTATGGCTTAAATACATTTGAAAACATCTGTGTCATTTCCTCTTCACTATCTCTTTCCCCTCTGGTTGGACCAATAATGACCATCCTGATTAGTCATACAGACCATATCACACCTCCCTTTGAATCACTCAGCTTCTTATTCTTGTACACAAGACACTACAACACTACCTCATGCTACGTATTGGAGCCCTCTCTCTTGTTGAAGTGCTGACTCTCTGCTTTTTCCTTTCTGGATTTGCACTCTTTTGCTTTCTCCTCTCACTCCTGCCCTTGCATCTCTTTCAGGCTGCTTTCTTGTGCATGCAATGGCCACTATCCACTTGG
Source organism: Alligator sinensis (assembly GCF_000455745.1). Taxonomy (NCBI): domain Eukaryota; kingdom Metazoa; phylum Chordata; order Crocodylia; family Alligatoridae; genus Alligator; species Alligator sinensis. Next base: position 92,019 of record NW_005841895.1, read on the forward strand.
GGAAGTAGGGTGGCCTTGCAGCTTCATTTATAGAATAGGACTCCTGAGATCTGGGTTTAGATGCAGTAAATGCAACAGACTTTCTGAGTAGTCTGAAGATTCCCTGCTACAGCGTAAGGGAAAAGAGATCCTTACGCCTCTAAAATCCATCAGAGCTGGGCACCCGACTTTCATTTCCACACTTGAAGATCCTCACTCTGGTTTAATCTGGTCAAGATTTTCAAAAGTATTTAGGTGTTGTTCCACATGGCATTGTAAGTCACAGTAACTTTCAATAAACCTTAACCTTCTAAGTGCCTAAGTCATTTTCATCAAAGGACTTACTCACTTGGACCCTGCAATGCTGAGAGGAGCAGCACCTAAATATATATACATAAAAAGCAGGCATCTGTGCCTTAGTTTCCCCAGTATAAAACAGGGATAGTAGCACTTCTCTACCTCACAGAGGTGCTACATTAAATATTGTGAGGTGCTGAGCTATAGTATGGTGAATGTCAAAATATATACCTGCAATAGGTATTATATCCTTGCCTCACCCAAATCTATCCTGAAATCTGAGTTCCTCAAATCAGGGCATGGGTATGGACACACCAACTAATTATAGCGAATGAGCCTCACCCTAGAGAAGCTAATATGTGGAAACTGTGTGGCTACTCTTCGACCACAGTAATTGAAAGCTTAATGGGAGTAGCTTGGTCCTGAATAAAACAGGACTAAGCTGCCATGGTTTAGCTTTCTCTTACTACCAAGTCAGGGAGAGACACTGTTACCATGGGGCAGGTGACATACAGTAACAACCTGCCTCCTTTTAATTCTTTGCAATTTGTTAAAACATTAGATCAGGGATGTCAAACTTATGACCTGCAGGCTGAATCCAGCCCGTGGAGTCATCTGATCTGGTTTGTGTCTCAGACTGACCCCACACCACCACATGCCCGTCTGGTGCGTGGGCTGGAACTGGTGCTACAGGTGCTGCACGTGGCTCAGGGCACATACTGCATGCTGCACCCTGCCGGACCAGGGCTGATCTGGGTCAGGCCAGGCTGGAGCCAGCACACAGGACCAGTCTGGTGGGGTACCATGTGCAGCTCATACCCCCTGCTGGGCTCCTGTGCTGCTGGCAGCACGTGCAGCCAGTCCAGCCCCATGCGTGCTGTCTGAAGCATTGCCAACTCCTCTCTGGGGCCTGCACTGTAGGCAATGCATAGGGCCAGCACAGTGCCTTGCCAGACCAGCCATGTACACTCCCCATGCTCGCACTGTACACCCCATGCTGCTCCATACCCCCAGCTGCTTGCAGGGCTTGAGGCACCGGTTCCAGCCCATGTGCTGCCTAACACCCTTCCCCCCGGCCCCCAGCCAGATGAGTTTGACACCCCTGTGTTAGATGTTAACTAATACATTAAATAAAGATGCTAAAATATGATCTGGGCTCACACCTTTCTCTGAGCCTTCCAGCATATCACATCTTGTCTACATCTGCCTTCTAAACTACGAGCTTACCACGACATGTTCTTGACGGCCAAGTCTTATGCAGCTCTGAGTAAAATTTGATATTTTCCTTAATAATAGTAACAACAACAACAACAATAATACACTGGAAATGGAACTGGTAAGCCCGCTGTTACTATATTGCACCAAACACTGTCTGCTGTCTCTGTATCTTCTTTTCAACACAATGCTTTGGATAAATAGACTCATAAATCACACACTTCCCTGTTCCCTGCAAAATTGTTTCAGTGGCAGCAGAAAAATGTATTCAAGGAAAGTCAAATGCCATGCTAGAATTTAAATGAAGGTAAATTCCAAACAGGTCTTTACACATGTGTTACATAATTTAACAGTGCTATAATTAATTCAGGTCACTTAGTTTTACAAGGAGTCCTTTAGCAATGTAATTAAACCTATCAGTGACCAAATCTGGTCTGACTTCAGCATTAGAATGGTAGCTGGATACAGTATCAGCAGGTGTAAAGGGGAAGGAGAGGCTGAACTAGAGACAGTGGTCAATATTAGAGTAAACTGGAGATTCATCATACACCTCCTAATGAATATGCATTTAATTTTTGTTCCACTGTGTCTTCTTCGCTTGGCTGATGCTGAATTATATTGTTTTTCTATGTGGTTTTTTTATAGCGTGAGCCCCAAGAGCCATAATTTATTGACATTACTTCATCAATCTTTAAAAAGCCAAGAGAGACTGACTTAATAAGAAAGAAGCACTTCCCTTTTACTTGAATTTGTTTGAAATCAGGTACTTCATGCTTGATAAAATGTAAATGACTAATTATGAATTGATTCCCCCCTTCCTTTTGATGTACCAGCAGTGCTTTCAGCTAATGAACCTCCCTTTCTCCAAGTACTATTAAGGGCTCAATTCTACTTCATGAATAATCCTCACTTATGCAAGCAGTCCCATTGACTTCAGAGTGGAGCTGAGTGAATAATTTACAACAAATAATTTATCTGGCAAATGTTGCCTTTTCTTCTGTTTGCAAATTACCAATGAGCAAGCCATAAGATACCTTTTTGTTCATTCATCAGAATTATTTGGGAGTTTTGGCAGGGAATAATTTTGGGTCTTTACATTGAAACGGTTAACAGTTTTTGTACTGTGTTGGTTAGTTATATGAGTCATGGGACTCAGTTTCCATTTTCCAGTGGGTAACCAACCAGGATGGCATGAACTGAATATTTTAATTTCTAATACACAAATTACAATGTGTAGGTAGTGGCTATTTGAGTTTTCTCTTCCCACTTTTCAATACTCCTCAGGTGTTTGAATGTTTACAACCCACGCACAAAAGCGCCCCCCCCCCCCCCCCCCCACCACCATCACCTGCACAAAAGCCCCCCCCCCCCCCCCCCATTAGCCATGCATATGGCTAGGAGCACAGTTAGGTTGAGATTTGTAGCATTGTCAACAATAGGAAAATGTTTCCTACTATTTGCTTAGCTGTACTTCAGAGCTCTGCTCAAATGCGGGTTTTGCCCATCAGTCCATGCAGGCAGCTGATTGTGAAACTGAGTCCCTCTGAATGCATTTTGAAAACAGGCAATTCATTTTCTGTCACCTTGAATTATTTATACATGAACTCAGAGACCCTGTAATAAATATGTGTTAAAATTAAAATAAATACACAGCTTCTTCACCCACTAGGGTCACAAAATACCTAACCAGCCACAACTGCTGATAGTCAGCACCATGACGTCTTTAGTGAAAAGACAGTAAGTGTTGTTATTCCTGAATATGCACTCATTTTTCCTGGAGCATGTGCCATCCAAAATGCAATACAAGGCAGCCATTTTAATCCTTCATTTTCCTGTACGAATTCCAGCAAACAATGTCGAGCATCCTTTAGTGATGCAAATACATACTTCTTGTTTCAATATTGGAACTTTCAGTAGTTGCGAAAATAGCATTTAAGATATTTCCAAACTACTCTTCACATTGGTATCTACAGAATCTCTCTCCCCAAACTATGACACTGCCATCAAAATTAAGTTGTTTTCAAGGTACTGGTTCTTTCTGCATTAACCCTACAGTAAATAAGGGACCTTTGTGGACATAAAAGGCAACTTATGATAATTTCACTGGCATGGAAAATTGCTTCTTCTCTCCCCTCGCTGCCATGGCTGAGTAGCAAAAAACAAATTCAACCCCCACAAAGAACCTGCTGAGATACATTTTTTCCATTTTAAAATGCTTGCTGAAACATGGCTTCATTATGAGCAGGAATCAGAGGAGTTTGAAACCCCAAATCCAAACAACTTCTAACTTGGAAAAAGGTCTTGGCAAAGGCTGTAGCCAGCTCTTGACTAATTCTGTTTAAGACTGTACTAAATGCATTAGGAAGACTGGTGCAGTCTGAGAACAGGCTGAGACGACAACATCTTTGAGCTCTGGTCAGGTATTTATTTCCTCAGGAAGGTCAAATCTGTCGACTAAGTTTCCCCATCTGTAAAACAGGAAGAATAAACCTACCCCTAACACCTATGCTCAAATAATTTTAATCTTATTTACATCTCATTTTCAAAAGTGATCTAGGCACCTAGGGATGTGTCCAGATGAGTGTGTACGCGCGTTTACCCAGGGACAAATAGCAACAGCACATAGTTGTGCCACTGCTACTTGTCCCCGGGGAACACCCATGCACACATGCTCTGGCACATGAAGTTGCCCTGGGTGGGGTAGGGGAGGCTGCACCTGCACTAGCCCCAGCAGCCTTACCTGGGGTCCTGGGGGGCCTCCTCGGGTTCCAGCAGTGGCAATCCAGGTGCACGGAGCCTGGCCAGCAGCTGGAGTGTGGCTCTGGCTGGCCAGACTCCAGTTTCAGGTGGTGCATGCTGCCGCCATGTGTACCACCCCGCTTTTTTCCACTATGGGTTTTTTTTACACTGGGATCTTCCTATCAAAACCCCCTGCTGCACTGCAAATTTACAGTGCAGTAAATACATGCATGTATGGCACCACAGACAGGTCTGCAGTGCTGCAAATCGCATGTGTGCACTTGTTTGGATACGCCGTAGCAGCGTATGTCAGACTGAAAGTCAGTAAGATTTAGCTCCTCAACACCCAATGGTCAACTGCTGCTTAATCCTAGAGACTCATGAAACTTTTTTAATATCAAAATTTCCCATGCATTTAACTTCTGCTTTTGCACGTGTCCCAGTCTACACAGGGGGTTTTGGCAACTATTGATCCTTCTGGATCATGGTGTATGTACCAGGGGTCACCCAGATCTTCAACACATGCCTAGGGCAGGAGTTTGAAGGAGTGGAGGCTGTCCAGACCTTCCATCCCCACTTTAGGGCACTGAAACAGAATCCAAAGACCAAACTAAGCGCACACATTTGGTTCCTCCATGGCTGTAGTTGTATAAGTATCCAGGAATCAAACCCAGGTCTCCTGTGTGGCAGACAAGTATTCCAGCATTGAACCATAGGGGGACTCAAGCCCTCACAGGGCTGAGCAGGTTATATCTAAAC
>NW_005841895.1:97017-107303 GCF_000455745.1 Alligator sinensis
GGGATCAGGCTCTTCACAAGATGCAGTAGCTGATACGCAGGGGATGGTTGTGCATCCTTTTATCCAATAGCTCTGGAAGTATAGCACACTCATCCCAAATGTGGAAGAGAGGTTCAGTTTCCTCCTCTGCCTGAGGGGAGAATTGGACCATAGTTTCCCCTAGTGAGTAGTCTAACCATTGAGCTGTCAAATAAAAGGGTTGGAGGGTTACACCACCTCCTCCAATGGCCATGATTTATAAGAACATTTTTTAAACCAGGATCCTAGGCATCCACCTTCAGGAGAGGTCTCTGGGTTCCCTACCTGTAGCTCTGGGCAAGGAGTACAAGCTCTGGAAAGGCACAGGATTTCATATACATCTGCTCCCATCAGCCTTTCCTTATTGACCAGATGAAGCAGCTCTTTGCTCAGTGTACTCTTGTTGTGGATCCCATTTTGGGCACCTTCATGCACTGTGTGGGGAGCATTGTACCCAACTCAGGGCAGTGGATCATGCTACAGGGGACAGGCACTCCAAAGATATACTAATGCTTAACTTCTCAGTGCCTAAGGCCTTTGTGCATTTGGCTGCTGGAGTCGCTTTTGAAAATGGGACTTAGCCATCTAAGTCATTTAGGTCTTGCAGAGCTAAGTGGAGAACTACCAAAATCCCTTTAAAACTCTGGGTCCTCAGCCCTATCTGTAACTGGAGCATTGCAAGACTTATCAGCTAATAATGTGTGCAGTACATTGCTTTGTAGATGGAAAGCACCACGGTGTTAAGGATGGTTCTATTATTATTATTCGGACTGCTGTGTTAGTATCCTTAGCCTTCAAAGGTCTTGGACTGCTGGGCCCTGATGAACAATAGATCTTATTCAGAACAGGTTCCTGTGAACATGCTTGGGGCCAAGTTGAGTGCAGCATGTGAGCTTTACAGGGAGACTCTTTATGTATACAGAAAATATAGCATTATCAGATGAATGACATGTAGTCACTTACCTTAGTCTTTTTTTATTGAGGATTTCTCCTCTTTGGTTAAATATTGAATATAACTAGAACAGGTTCATCCCCTGAGAGGATTCATCCAGTAAAAGATTTTAAAAAAAAAATCAGTACAAGGAAGTTTGTAGATCATGCATGAAATGATGTTATTTTTGTCCTGTCGGCCGAGTCCCATTTTATGCGAAACGCTTTCGATTCTAATTCTAAGCCTTTTGACAGGCAATGCAATTTTATATTAGATAAGTGAAATCTCTCTCTGACCTCTGGCCCTTGCTGGTTGCCCTGGAAAATGGACAGATGAAACACAGGGACACTTTAAAGGACTTAACTAAATTGAAATTTTAGATGTAGAACCTTGTTCATGAGCCTGGCTTTGATAATAGGGATATTAATGTTTCCTTGCTGGTACAGCTATTAAATAATTGAACAGTGTTATTGATCAAGCAAGCATTACAAATGGATTTAAATATGGGTTAGATGAATGCAGGGAGCTTGGTGAATGTAAGTTTGATTAGTTCTGGGGTTGGCTTTACACTGATATTACTGGCTTCCAGCTCAGAATGAAAGGGATGCTGGCACATTTTAATTACACTTTGACATGACATTATAGTAGCACTTGTTCTTGGCAAACCAAAGGTCATTCTGAGGCCATTTATAGGGCACAAAGAAACTCTGACAGGCACTAGTTTGCCAGGGTTTCCTTTATTAATGCCATTCTTTAATGAAAATCAACGTTCACCAACCAAAGGCAACAAAAGGGATAAAATGACAAAATAGACCCTGAAGCTACTAGAAACTGTATTGAGGACTAAAATCTGCCCCCGCAGAACTAGGTCAGTGGTAGAAACAAGGCATACCTTTGTCTCCCCTGTGGGATGTCTTCTCATACTGAACACTGATAACTCAGAGGCTGCCACTGGCTTACAACTATTTAGTGGTTTGTTTGTGCGTGTGTGCTCCTGTTAGGCTTTGCCTTGATTAATTCACCAACACAATACCTCAATATTATGTACACTGGGAGTTAGGACTCCTGGGGCCTATTCCTGCCTCTGCTATTGCCTCTGCATGTGACCTTGTCCATGGGAAAGTCTCTTTTCTTCTTAGAGCCTAAGTTTCTTCAAAGGGATGTTTGTAAGAGGTGTTGCAATCACCCAATGTAAGTAGTCGTAGCAAATCTAAGTGTTGCTCTTCCTTGACCCTACTTTCACTTAGCAGCTATGACCATATTTTTTTTCGAAAAAGTAGATGCCCATTAAACAAAAATAACCTTGTTGCCATGACAGTAGCTGTATCCGCAAGCACCAAGAGCAGCATGGGCTTTTAGGTGTAAGTGACAATTGACACTGCTCAGAAAATCAGTCTCCCAGGAAAACTGTGGGCTGTAACTCAAGTCATTGGTTAAAGGGCAAAGGATTTAATGGATTTTTTTTTACATCATCATCATCATCATTTTATCTACAACAGATCAACTTTAGAGGAGTAGGCTCACTTGTATAGAGTATAAGATAGCACATGTGTATGACAAAACACATGCAGTACCCTGTAGCTTAGGATACTAGCTTGAGTGCATATACTAGTGTGGCATTGCCTACTGGAGCCTGTATTCCTGGGCTGTGTCATGCCTATAGGTAGAACAGTGCTGTGCATGCAGTGCAGCATATGTAATACAGCACCCAAACCTAAAGGCAAAAACTCTCACTGCCTTCAGGTTGCCTCTCTCAGGACTTCAGGGTTTGGTTGCAAGCCCAGGTCAGTCTATGCCTGTGAAGGAGCTGAACACAGGAACACAGGCTGCTGGTTTCTTCCAGGGCTGCAATTCCCCATCTAGCCCATCCTCTGGTTTTCAACAACTAACACCAGATGCTTCAGAGAAAGACACAAGAGACTCCAGTAGGATAATTTGCACCCTATAAATATCTCATCCTAACCCCTAATAGAGAGGGATTATGAGCCCTGAACCAAAGGTTTTATACCCTTCCAAAAATCTTTTGTTGGCATTAACTCTTATAACTCTGGATATTCATACTCAAACCTTCTGAAATTTGTTACATTTTCAATCTGACACTGCTGGCAAAGAGCTCCACAGTCTAATCACACACATCTTTTATCTGTATCAAGTGTGCTATCTTCCAGGTGTGTGGAACACCCCTTATTTACATAATATGAGGCAGGAAAAAAGGGGGCCCCAGATACAGCAGGTGGGGGATTTACAATGAGGGTGCCTCTTAATAGAAAATGCACTGACGACTAATCTCAGCACACATGGCACAAAGGACACAGTGCTGGGCCTGGGGATCCCACTGAGGTCAGCAGGGACTCTGTGGGCATGGGAGCCCCAGAGCTCCCCATTTCTCTATTTTTGCAGTCTGACACCATTTCAAGTCCTAATGAGAGCATTTCAGCAATCCTGTATAAGGCCTTCCTGGGGACTAGAGATTCTCAGCCATGCTTGGCCTCATGCCTCTGGTATACAGGCACTATCACCAGCCATGTGCCTAATGGGCTTGATATCCCTGATGATTATTTCAGGAAAGCTGATTTCCCGCTTACCAGAAACAGCAGTAGGATGAACACCAACCAAACATCTCATATGGAGAAGAATAACACAGAGAAACCAACCAACCAAACTGAATTCTCCTTGCTGTTTACACAGTACCTTAGGGACTGATCTTATTCATAGATTTATAGACTGTTAGGGGCAGGAAGGGACCTTGCAGATCATCGGGTTCAGCCCCCGCCTGCTCTAGGCAGGAAGACAAGTGGGGTTAGGTGACCCCAGTGAGATGACTGTCCAGTCTCCTTTTGAAAACCTCCAGGGTAGGTGACTGCACCACCTATGCAGTCTGGATCATGTTTTAAGTGTGAGCAGCAGGTAATGAGCCCAAACCAATTTTAAGAGACATTTTAAAACAATCTAATCAGAAACTCATAGTATGCCTTGCACTTCTAAAGAGTTCTGCTTTAAGAGAGGGATTCTTCTGAGGTTCCTTCTGAACCTCACTATCTACTTCCCACGTGACAGTCTCTGACTGGTCTCGCCATTCTGTGGTCCCATGAAGGCCACTGATACTTTTCACTGGAGAGCCACAGACAGAAATGCCACTCCTACATGCATACTTGACAGTACAACCTTTTGCAAAGCCTGTTATCCAGGCCAGAGGTAGCATGTGAGCATAACCCTGAAAGTATGACAATTTATTATAACATTGTCATCTCTTCTTCATTCATCTCCAGTTCTTCGTCCTGTGGATGACTTTGAAAGAAAAAATCCCAGACCTCCTCACAACTTCACCATCTTCTGAGCTCCTACTCCCCCAGTGAGCATCCTCAGAATGGTTTACTCTATAGGCAAGCAGGAAACACTCTCCAAGGACCACAATGTGACAACTGCTGTCATCACTTGGACCAATAAAAACTTGCCAAAAAATGCTGAACACAAAGGACTTTTGACCAAACAAATCTAATATTGTTTTCTTTTGTAAAAAATGTTCTATTTTCTGCAGAAAAAGTTGGCTTTTCACTGAAAAACAAGTAAAGCCAACTAAAGGAACCTTTTGGCTGAAAGACAAAGTTTTGATTCACGAATGCTGTATTGTACCTCCTTGGAATTAATTGTGTTTTTGTTTTCCTCAAGTGCCTGGACTCCTACCCAGAATACATCTCATGAGATGTAACCCTGGTAGTTCAGCAAGACAAGAAACCATGGTTAATTAAAGAAGAGGTAATTTGGTCAAGGAGCTTGATTCATGGAAAAGAAGGGAGGCCTTAGGGACCTGATCTACAACCCTCCTGAGGCCCGGTGGTTTTTCCATCCAGCTTGCAGCCAAAAATGTCTTGGCCTTGATCTTTCATCAAAAGGCACAATATTCGGTGACAGCCCCTCACATTTTTTAACGTACTTCATTATAACCCATAGGGACCTCATTATTTAATAGCATGCCCTTCCAGTACTACTCAGCACACCTCCTACTATACAACATTAGTGAAGACAGCATGCATATTTACACCCTGACTGAACAAGGCACAGGATTATGGGCCTCATTTTTTAAGCAAGCGAGTCGTTGATAGGACCGCTCATGGATTCAAGTACTTGACAGAATCCAGACCTAGAAGAACATGTGCCGTTATTTTCATTAATGCCTTGTGACCCTGCAGTGTCATGGACTTGGTTAGGTTAATATGCTCAGATGCCCATGGGAAGTGAACTGTGACCTGTGTTACAGAGAAAGAGAGAGAGAAAAAAGTCCTTGCTGGACTGACCTGGAGGGAAATTCCTTCCTGACCTCATATCTGGTGATCAGTCGGTTTAACCCGGAGCATGTGAGTGAAAACATAACAAGCAGCACCTGAAAGATTTCTCAGTTCCACTCCCTGCTGAAGGGGAGATATTCACTCACATGAAGCAACTAATAGGACTTTCCATTTTCTATTTATTCAAGAAAGCAACGATTAAAAACAACTTAAACAATGTCAGATCTACGAGGTGCATTGTATAATACAAATACCCCCTTGTATAGCAACCTGATTATAGCCAGAGATAAGTGACCCCACCGTGGTCCTGGGACTTGTTTAGGGTTCTCAGCAAGTATAAGAAGATTAACATATACATCTGTATTTCTGTTGGAATAAGCAGCTTAGACAATATTACTGAGGGTCACTCCATATAATAACTCTGTAATTATATATAGGTCTCTTGTGAGCAATGAAGTAGGCTAAGTGTTTCCAGACAACAGTTCAGGTCCTTACTTACAACAAACTCACCCCCTGCCTGAGGCTACAACTAGCCCATTGGTGGCCAACCTTTTTGGCAGGTGTGACACAAGTTAAGCCCCCCTCCATTTCTTGAGTGCCTCTCTGATCCCTGTCCCGCTGCCTCCTGCAAGGTGTACCTGATAACATCAGTGCTTCAACTTATCCCAACACTAGTCAAAATTCAAAACTTCTAATCCCTGAGAAAATCTGACATACTAAAATTTCCTGCAAGGCAATGTTTCTGGGCAAAAATCATTCTCGGTCAATCAAAATGTTCTGTTTTGATAGAACTGAAAGACCTCATGCTGATTTTGACTTTTTAAAACTGCACATTATAAACCAGAATATTAAAGAAAAATGATGAACAATCAAAACATTTCATTTCAAGCTTATTGGAATCATTTTTTCCCTAACATTTCCATTTCAATCAACGGTGTGACTGAAGCACATGTAGATACACCCAAGGTAGCACTACTTGTGTGAGCATGGTTATGTAAGGAAGTGGAAGTGGGATGACTCAGAGGTCATTGTGGGTAGCCATTCAGCTGAGTGCCTAGTTTCTTGGTTGAGCTTATACAATCGGCCACTGATACCCAAGCTAACTAGATTAAATCTAGGTTGGGATGCCTCCACTGCAGTGTAGACATCATAGAAATTTCATTTAAATCAATGCGTTCCCATGGAGTCTTTCAGTTTCAGTAGAAGCACTTTCTGTCAATAAAATGTCACATTATAATTTTTTTAACCAGCTCTAGTTAAGACATTGGTCATCACCATTAATTGTTCAGGTACATAAAGGATAGCACCGACAGCCCATTTCAAGTCCCCGCACAATTTCTGCTATAGTGCAATGGCCTGCACAGACACAGAACTCTGATGAGAATCCAAGGGCTTTTCCTGTGCTCTCTCTCCTAGTTAATTCAGGCACGAGAGATGTGCAACCTGACAAACACCTTGAGCATCTTTTCTCAGCAGAACCGTTGGCCCAAACTCCTTTTACAAACAGAATCTCACCAACTCAGAAAACCTCTCTTCCTGGCGGTACAAACTAGTCTGTCACTGATTTGAACCATGGAGTTAACTGTCCCAACTAACTGAGACGGGTGCAAGCAGTCAAAATGCTCTCTGCCCTTGGTCTCCAGAGTTATGCAATTCCTTCACAAGCAATAAAGGCAGAGTCAATAAGTATGACGTTCCACTTCATATTCTGAAGCTGGTTATTACATTGTATACCTGAAAGGTCTTCAGACCTATGTTTGTATCACTGTAACATTACCAGCACGCTTCCACTATGCCGTCAGACACATTAGCAAACAGGCCGCTAACAGACTCTGCCAAGGGAGAGATGCCACCTTACTATATGTAACAGATAGTTTCATAGTAGTAGTTTCATAGTAGCTAGGGTGAGGAGGCACCTGAACAGATCATCTAGCCTGACCCCCTGCCACAGGCAGGAATGAATGCTGGGTTCACAAGACCCCAGACAGGTGATCGTCCAACCTCCTCTTGAATTTGCCCAAGGTAGGGGCAAGGACCACTTCCCTGGGAAGTCGGTTCCAGATTTTGGCCACCCTAACTGAAAAATATTGCCTTCTGATCTCCAACCTAAACCTATTCTCCATCAGCTTATTACCATTGTTCCTCGTCTACTGCATCTCATTCTGCTGAACTAGAAATTAACTGATCCAGGACCTGATCCGTATTACGGTGAAGTAAGATGGATACAAAAAGTAGACCCCAAGCCATTAGCAGTATATTAGCAGCTATTTTAATTGCAGGTGTCCTTCAGCTCTTCTTTGAATGGGGCAAAGGAATGGTGATTTTTTTCATGTGAAATGAACTAGTGGGTTCAGCCTGATTTTTTTCAACTGGGGTCCATATCATGAAAACCACTGTTACAGTGGGCATTAATTTCTTCTCATTTGTTGCCAATCTCACCAGGGAGGTCTGGAAGTGAGAGGACCATATAGAGCAGCAAGGATCAAAAGTACTAGACATTACCAGGAGGTGGCCCCCTGCGGCCTGTCAGCTGGAGAAGCTATGCGGGAAGTTTGCACTGCCACTGTCTGGGTAGCACCTGTTGCCTGGTGTTTTGTGGTTAGGACTGTAAATCTCCCACTTAAAAAGCAAGCAACATCCCCTCTGCCTTTCAAGATGAATCGCTTTGCAACTCAGTCAATCCTCAGCATAATTACACACATCATGTATCATACCAAGAAGCTTCCTTTTGAAGCCAAAAACTTGTGACCTACTTTTTGTTAGCAGCTCATGGAAGTTTCAAAGCCAGTATATTAAATAACTCTTAGCTCAAGAGAAAGCAACAATTTTTTCCCCTTTCTTCTTTTTTCCTCAAAATGCTGACTTTTCTTCCTAGTGCTGCATATGTCAACACTCCCTTCCACAAATCAATTATTAATAGGCCCAAGACAAGCCAGCGTTTCACATTCTCTGTGGGTAGAGATGGGAATTAGATAAAAGTATGAGCATTAATAATATGGATCTATGTCAGAAGAGGATTCAGACTGCAAACCAAATGGCTTATGTCCTTCATCTCCAGAGATCAAGGGAGTGGAGGTGGCCACAATTCCCATGTGCTGTGAGCCCATCCATGCCTCCCAGCAAGATATTTGTCTCTGTAACATTTTGGAGTAAACAGATTGCATCAGCATCTTAATATCCCTGTCTGGCATTCACTCTGTTTGAAGATCTATAAATATGGGCGAGCAAAAAATAAAGGGGCCAGGTATATGTCTGCTGTGAGGGAGCTTTGGGTTCAGCTGTGGCCTTGTAAGAACCCAGGGAGTCAGCGACCATGTCCTATGGCTCCAGCCTTGATCATCCTTTCACTGCTGCTCATTTCCAGCTGCCTCCGGCTGCCTGGCCTTCAAGCCTGTGCCAGCGTCTGTCCTCGCAGAGACCCTGGGGTGAATCTGGCCCTGTAAGAATGTTATTTATGAGACTGCTCTCCATCCTGATGAGAATCACTGCCACGTGTCTGCCCTATCAATGCGTCTCCTGGAGATATCCCAGAAAGCAATGTTTTACCTTTTGACATTGAGCTCCCCAGTCTGGTTCACTGCAGTGAGGTCAGATGGAGGCAGCAAGGTTTTTATAATAGCTAGGGGTCAGAGGCAGATCTACGCGGAGGGAGGGAGGGAGAGGCACAGACAGAGAGATTGAGAGGTCAGCTCAGGGTGGTGGCTGGCTTTTGGACGGGGCACAGGGAATAGAACTAGATGTGAAGAGCGGGTCTCGTTGCAAAGGGGACTGTCATTGAGTAGGAGCAAGAAAGGGGAAAGGAGATCATGTTTTCTCAATGCTCTTATCTGAAGCAAACCTTTAATAAGGATTGGGATCAGCCTGGACAGAAAGAAGTGCTAGTTCTGACTGAGTGAACTACTGAGAGGAAAGCCAGTTTGCAGTGGGGTGGAGGGGTGGGTGAGCTGTCTGAGTGGAGGGCTGGTTTGGATATAACAAAAGACCAGCCCAGCTCAAGGGAGGCCTGATGTACAGTTAAACCAAATCACACGTGTGTTCAGTTATTCCAGCCTTGTACAACTGCTGGGCAAATATACCCACCCAGACATAAAGCTCTAATCTCTCTCTTACTCATATGATAAGATTAATATTAAAAAAAATGTAAGATATTTCATTGTCTGTAACAAGAGAAACAGTTAAAAAGAAACAAATTCCTTTTTCAAAGTGGGTGAATAAACACTAATGTGAGGACATAGATCCCACCCCCAGAGCTCTGGATTCTCAGTCTACCCTTTCCAGACTTATTTTGCTTGAGACTATGGGACCCTGTAGCTATAGCGGAGCTTATTTTTTTGTGAGTTGCCAAACAAAAGCAAGACCTAAACTGAAAACAAGTCCAGTACTTTGAGACATCTTTTGTACCCTGTGGGGGCTCTGTCCTTTCCCTGAAAACACAACCAGCTCAGGAACATTTCAGTGCACCATACCCCCAGGAGCCAACCTGGAAGCAAAATAGATTCATCTTCATAGGTAAAGAGTTTTTCCTGTAAACTGTATGGGAAGGGGACTGCAATAGGAAAAGAGGAAATGAGAGAGGCAGGCAGAAGCACCCTGGGACTGATGCTTCTTACCCCACAGAGACAACGACTATAAACAGGAGTGCTGCTCCCCACAACACTGCTCCCTTTTGAAAACCAGAGGATTGCAGCACTGCTTGCTTGCAACGGGCAGGCTCCATATAGTGTGTGAGCTGAGCCTGGGAACCTAGCAGAAGTCTGTTGGAAATGCCAGGGAAGGCTCTAGGGACCTCTGGGTTTTTATAACATCCACGTTGCTCCAGAAACCCTCCTGTATCACAGTGGAAGCATGGTTCCTAAAGGCCTCTTGTATCCTCCAGCCAGCTCCTTGCCACTCCTATACTTTCCCACCCCAAACCTTGATCCAAGTTGTAGACCAACGGGGTATCAGGAAGGGCATCTCTGCTGCTCAGAGCAAAGTGCAAACCAAACTGCATATACAGGGGGTGGCTGCCCTAAGAGGGGAACATGAAGCTTCTATTCTTCCAACTCTTT
>NW_005841895.1:107360-110139 GCF_000455745.1 Alligator sinensis
CCCCATTCTGCTAGTCACATTTACCAAGTAGTGGTTCTCATTTCATGCAGATGTAGCAACAGATTAGCCACCTCCCCACTGTCTTCTGCCCCACAAGGTGTGCTGGAGACTATAATAACCTGCCTCAAATAGCAGTGAAACTCCATTTCCTATTAACTCCAGCACTGCTGGAAACTAACCCTGTGCCGGGGCGTGTGTTTTTTATGACACTATCCTGGAGATACGCAGTCATTCCTTTCTTTAAACTGCAGGGACAGAATTAGTGAGAATCAAGTGACTGCAAGCAGATCAGCTAGCAATGAGCTCCTAGCTTCCATGCCACTCCTAGCCCTGTCTTCTGTGTTTCCTCTATTTGCCCTTTAGACATCTCCCTTGCTATGATTTTTGCAGGAACAGGATTTATAAAATCAATGTGAACTATATTGCATGGTCCTTTGCTCTCTAAACAGGGACCCCTGTGGAAATCAATGGGAGTCCTCCATATCACCCCATAGTAATCTGAACAACTGTGTCTTGCCACAGTCCTGGGAGGAGCATAAGAATTAACCACAAGCTATGCCACTGAAGCATTTTTTAAGCAGCTCTGTCTAAGGACCACCCAAACAGGGCTCAAGAAACTAGGGTTCAACTTCTGGATCTCCCACTGGACTCACTGTATGACTCTGGGCAACTTACTTGACTTACCTGTGCCTCAGTTTACACAAAAACAATGGGGGTAATGGGGGTAACAGTAGGGGGTAACAGTGGGGGTAATGAGACTCATCTTCACAGCATGCTATGAAATGCAAGGATATAAAACTGCTATATACAAGCTTTATGTGGCTACCTTTCCTCTATAAGCCACTGTCTCTGGTAGGATGGAAAAGCAAGACTCTCCATTTAGAAATGCATCACCTGCATTTACCAGAGAAGAGCTCCACCAAGAATTTGAGAGCCAGATTTTCCAAGGTCATAGGTCTTACTGAGCCCCTCCAAGGCTTGCAGTTCTATATGCAATTGTCTCCCAGTCTGCATGCCCAAATCATACAAGCAGTGCTGGAAAAGAGCAATTAAATCATACATCCCAGCTCACTTAGTGCAGGAATATGTCCTACAGCAGAGTCCCTACTTGAATTTAAAACTAGGAATACTCGCTCTGTGTCCTGGATCCTCTTTCTAACAGAAAAAAATTCAATGGAGTGCTGAAATCCACTGATGCTTGCCTATACAATTGTAATTAATTCCCACCCACGACTCTACTATACTGCAATTAATATACATTCCTTACTCCATCCAGCTCTTATCCCATCCTTGTCTCAAAAATCTGGAAGATAAACTAATGTGATCAATAATGGGCTTACAATGGAACATGTTTTAAAGTCAAGAGCCAAAACCAAGACTGCCTTGCAGCTCTATCCCTCTCTATGTTTAGGAAGATCCAGTTTATATGTCTCTGATATATATTTTCAGATCCCCTTTTAAAACAGGGCCTCAAGTCTTACAATACATTGGTGAACTACTGCCAAACTGAATGGAAGCATAATGCATCTAGACCAATTACTCACCATGCAGATTCCTCACTGATGGCTTAGAGGTCTCTGAAGTGCTATTATCTCCTTCACTCCAAATGACTTTGGTAATCAAAGTCTTGTTTGGAAAGCTCCATTTGTATCTCACATAACCATAGCCTTTGACATATGCTAAAATCTCACTTTAATTATGCATGAAATGTACGCCTTGGGTTTTTCAGGACAGAGAAATAGTTTTGTCTCGGGGATCACTGTGAATTACTTTGGCTTGGAATCAAGAACCCACTGCCCAATTTCTGCTTGTTTCAGTTTGTTTGGGGCTTACATTAAGTGCAAGAAGTACAACTGTTTGAGATGGGCCTGTTTTATAAAAAAAAAAAGCAGAAAGTTGGTCTCTCGTCCTGCCAAATTCTCCCTGTTCCAAACAGAAAAGCTACTTCCTTGAAACTTGTCATGTTATGTGCACAGTTTTTCAGAAGGGACACCTGGGGAACAGTTCTTTCGGGTGTGAGAGGTAGAACATATAATCCTCATCCTGAGTTGTGGCCCCTCTACTCTGGCCCTGAAATGTAAGGACATGGAAAATAAGCAGATCTCCCCAGCTGGACAGATGTGGTGTGGGTCCAGTGTAAGAGTCCTATAATAGTTCCCCTTTTGTCTCTCTTTTTGTAGGGATGTGCCAAGCCTGGACAAATATACTGAGAAGATAAAGCATGTGACTAGAGTACTTTTGCTCCCACTGGTCTGGACTGTCTGATTGCTTGATGAGATTATTACAGTTTGAGCATGAATCAGAGTAACCCTGAATCTCATAAGTGCTAAGGTCAAACAAAACCACTTTTCCTCTGCCTCCCTCAGCTTCACCTCACCTCATAAACACAGCAGCTCCAAATCAGGATTATCATGACGTTTATGTGTCTACTGTACCTAAATCACTTTTGAACATGGGACACAAGCTTCTAAGACACTTGCAAGCTACTGAAAATTGTACAGCTGATTTTCAGGCAGAAACTTTGCTCCAACTGTGCAAATGTATTCGTAAATGTGTTTGTGAATAGCCAATTTGCAATAGTCAATATGCAAAATTCCTGATAAAGGGGATGGAACCTGTGGACCGTTTTGGAATCTGTTTATTCGGAGTGCAGTTAGTCCTCCTAATTCTGGTGGGTGGATCGTGGATTTGCTTGGATAAGCAAGGTTGGGATTTGATTGCTTCATGAATAATTTGCACGAGTTCACTGCTCAGCTGCCTATAAAAGTGGCCTGCTGAA
>NW_005841895.1:110170-138617 GCF_000455745.1 Alligator sinensis
CCAGTCCACACAAGTTAAATGTGCGTTTAAACAGGTGTCTCAAACATATTCAGGAAGAGGGGGAGAAAATCATCAAGTTGTTGTTGCTTGTTCTCAGATATAATTATGATGAACTATGTCTGGCTTGCAAATGCAGGTCACACACTAACCAAGGATGATCCTGGATGATCTCTGGGAATCCTGACCCATTTTCATATTCTAACCAGTAGACAAGACTAGGTGTCTCGCTGTTCCAACTCACCACTTGATAATCCCCACAAATTCTACCTGAGACATACCTGTCACATAGTCTCTGAAGAATGAAATGCATGTTTCCCGTCACCTCCACTCCATGTTGCTCCTGTTATCTCTTTCTCTCTTCCCCTCCCTGTTTTTCAGCTTCCCTTCCCATGCTTGCTTGCTTTTTCTCTCTCAGTCTTCCCAATTACTCCTAGTCTTTACATTCCCCACTTTATATTTCATCCTTGTGTTCTAGGCATCAGAGGGATGCATGCCAAGTGGTGAGAAATCCTGCATCTGGACCCAGAACAACAGTTGTGCTTAATGTCTGTAAGGAGGTGTAGCGTCCAGGGGAAGAGGTGGATCAATTTATGGCTACAGGGGCAATGCTGGTAACAGCTTTCATTGATAGCCAGGATCTCAGTGTCCTTAGTCCTGTGTTCCCTGTGCAGCTTCATTGCTGTTTCTTGCCTACTCACAAACTGACCAATATGGACCCATGGAAACTTCCTCTTGGGAATCGCTCTACAAACTTCCCCAGTAGTGAAACGTGGTGGGAGGAGAGAAAGAGGGGAAAAGAGGGGTGCCAGGCCCAGGCACTGACTTAGAAGGGGTGTGGGGTGTGAGAGTGATGCCTCCCTCTCCCAGAGTTTCTGCTGCATTTGGAGCAGCTCTGCACGCCAGCAGTAGGAGCCAAGCTGGAGAAGCAGTGCTGCAGAAGCTGGGACATAACAGGAGCAGTGGGGGTCTTTGAATCCCTGGGGCAGGTAAGAATCCTCTATGGCGAGGCAATACAGAGCCACTCCAGCTCAGTGCTCCTACCACCAGGCAGCACAGGCCTTCTCCAGAGCTGCTCCAAATGAGGTGAAGGAGCACTCCCTTCCCCTTCCCCTCCAAAGTTTTGCACATGGTGCCAAAATTGATAGCTACATGTCTGATCTTTCCTTGAGCAAAGGTAGATTTTGAGTTCCTGTTTTGTTCTCTATACACAATAGCTTCTCCCTCTATGTCGAACAAACCCTGAAAGTCCTGTCCCAGCCCTAAGAAGAATTTGGGCTAAGATCTGTATGTTTTAATCCCTGAAATGGAATGGAGATCACAAACAACAATGCTAAGTCCCATTATTGCTCTGCCAGGCATCAGTAGGCAAGATAAAAAGACAAGAACGCCGACAAAATCCTCATTCTGGTCATTCTCAGTGCATTGTAGCAGTACTGCAGGGTGATGTGGAAGCTGAGAGTCCTTTATTTCAGAAGGAGAACGACACGTGTGGGAGGATGGGGTAGGAAGCTCCTTGTGGCAGATATAACTAGGAATTGTTATGACTCTGTTTTCAGTGGGCTGTGCCTTTGCTTTCCGAGAAGCCTCCTGCTAGCAGAAGCCAGCTGCCAATTTGTGAAGTAAAGCAATTGTAATTTGGTATAAAGGGGAGAGCTGCACTCGCTTATTTTTGGTTTGTAGTTCCCTCATTATCTAAATTCAGAGTCTTTGAGAGCAAAAGTCTGCAGTTGTGTGCGAAATCAGAACAGAGAAGGCTCCTGCAGCCACGTGGTTGGACTCTAAGCCCATATTTGTGTTTAATAAGCCCTGGGGGTGGCTTCCATTGGTTCTGTGGGGCCATTTATGAAGATAACTATCTAAAGGGAGCAAGTTATCAGAATTTGAACCTGGCTGAATGATCAGCTTTCCACCTTGGCCCCTTTCCCACCAACTCTGGAACGAGAAAAAAAAAATCAAATGAAGGCAGAATAGTATGAATATGGTGCTAGACCGGGAGTTATGAGACCTGAAGGTCATTCCTGACTCAGTCATGACATGGGGCAAGCTGCTGTGCCTCAGTTTCTCTTCTAGCTCACTCTCTGTCAGGCCAGTCTAGATTTTAAGATCTTTGGACAGAGGCCGCCTGTCTTGCAATTGATGTTGGTACAGCTGGTGTCACAATGAGGCTCAGATCTTAGTTGGGACTTCTAAGTCCTATTTTAATAGAAAAGGAAGGGACTTAGTGTTTGCCTGTTGTTTTTTTTTTTACCTGGGATGAGCCAAATATCAGGCTTGCTTCACTAAAAGGAAAAAAATGGCAAAAATCAAGCATCACCTTTCACTCTGGCAGATGTCTTGCTAAGAGTTTTGCTGCTTGACTTGGGGGCCACACAAAGTGCTGTCTATTTCCAGATTATGCTTCCAAGGAAGAGCAAACAATGTGGCACTGCCATGATATATTTAACGATGAGTCATTCTCTTAAAAATTATCAGCTGTGAAAGGCTTTCACCACTCTGGGTATAATGCAATGATGTATTTCATGTGAATCAGTGCAGCATGTATCCATGGCAACCCAAACCTAGCAGTTTGCCAGCAGTTGGGGTAACTGGACTGAAAGAGTTGCAGAAAATAAAACTGCCTATTATGGGCTTTAAAAAAAATCAGTCCTACTCTGAATTCCAAGTGGCTCTTCTGTATGCTCAGCTTAAGCTGGTTTGACTGGCATAACGGGACACAGCTATTGGAAGGAGATCTGTTGTCTCCCATCAGCACCAGCTTTGCAGAAATCAAGTATCTGATTCCTCCAAAACATTCAAATTTCACACAAGTGACCAAGTAATGGCGATCATGGCCTCAGACCAGATCAAGGACTGCAGGAGCCCCAACTTACATAGTGTTATAGCTATATGTAGGTATGAAGGCCTAACTGGCCCAAGTGTCAGAATCTAGGAACTTCTTAAATGATAATGTTGACACCCTACAAACAAGCAGATGATTTATTGATTTTAATATATTCAGAAGCACCTGTGAAAGTTGGGAGCCTACTCCCTATTCTCAAAGTTGGGGCCAGATTTTTAAAAGGTTTAGGGAAAATAGGTGCTTACATCCACCATGTTGGGGCTGCCAACAGTTTCAAAGCCCAGTTCAGGCATGCCTACCCCATATAGGTGCCAATGTACCGTAGGTGCCTAAGTTTCAAAAGCAGCCTCTGCTAACCCAGTAAACAGCATTTGTTCTAACACCTAAGATCTCCATGGATCTAAGAGTATGTCTAGTTAATTTTTTTAAAGCCATTTTTTAATGCTGGAATACGTCTCAATTGAATCAAAGTCAATTGACTCTCATTTGAATCACTTATAGGTGGCAGCCTATAAGTACATAAGGGGTGTGCATCAGGAACTGGGAGAACATCTGTTCACCAGGGCACCCCCAAGGGAAGACAAGGTCCAAAGATCACAAACTCCTAGAAGACCCTTTTAGACGGGATATAAGGAAAAACTTCTTTACCGTCTGAGTCCCCAGGGCCTGGAATAGACTCCCCCCAGAACTGGTGCAAGCACCTACCTTGGACACTTTTAAGAAACACTTGGATGTCTATCTTGCTGGGGTCATTTGATCCCAGCTGACTTCCTGCCCCTTTGGGCCGGGGGCTGGACCCCATGATCTTGTGAGGTCCCTTCCAGCCCTAATGTTTATGAAATCTATGAAATCAAAAATGCTTATGAAAAAGACTGCACTCAGGTTCTGAAACAACTTCCATATTATTATACATAGTGTGGGATTTTGCTAAACATAGAAACCTTTGAAACGATAAAAACCTGCAGAACTCAACAAATTAACATTTGTATCCATTTGTTTGGATCCATATTTGTGTATATATATTAACAGCTTCCTAGAGGCAAAATTGTATCTTTTTATTTGAAAAAACAAAACAAAACAATGAAACAAAGCTTCACCGCAGGAGCAAGTGGATTCTGTAATACAGAACAGCTCTCAATACAGCTTCAGGATTGAGGTGGCAGAACAAAAGCTGGTTTTCTGCCAGTGAAACCAGCAAACCAAAAATACGTTCCATTTTGTTCCTGGCTTGGCTAGTTCAGTTGTGTCAGGCTCTCTTCTGGGTTTGTTTATGCTAATACTCTTTATAACCTAAAGAAAAAATAGCAGCATAACAGGAGTTGTTTGATGTTGCCTACAACTAGAATTCTGTAAAGGTGAAGAGATATTTTTAATACTGAGCAACCCCCATCAAACAAGGTGTTTCACCTTGGCCAAATCTCTCTGAAATCCTTCCCAGCTCCTCCTCATTATAAATCACTCATGGCCATACTCATACATACATTTTATATGGTGCTTTAAACTCCTTTAGGGAAGGGGTGGCCAACTTACAGAATGTGCCACAAGTGGCATGGAGAGCCCCTGTCTCATGGCACGCAGCAGCTTGGGGAGGTGACAGACAGCACGGTGGCAGATAGACCAGGAAGCAGAAAGCCGAGCAGTAGATTAGGTAGGGGAAATGAATCAGAGTGGGACTCGGGTCTAATTTGTGGCATGCCTGCCGAAAAGGTTGGCCCCGCTACATTAGGAATGAAGTGGCCTTGTGGACACTAAGCGATCAGGATTAGTGAACTACTCTGGATATGCCTCAGAGAGCGTTCTGGATTTCTGAATGAAATTAAGTCAGTATTCAGATGTTGATAACTAGGGGTGGATGTCTACTAAAAAGTTGGATGTAGGCCTGGACTGGAATGGGCCCAATATTTGGAGTTAGAAGATAATGTGGGATCCAGGTTTTGAGGTCAGGCATATCTCTAATGCTAGAGAGCACTGTAGCTATGCTCTGTGTCAGAGCTCTTGCTCAGTGCATTGCTGCGATGTGGGTACAGTGGTTAGAGACATCAGTTCTCTGGAAAGGGTGAAGATGCTAGAAAATCATCACTCACTGAGGTTGTGTGACTACAGCATCTCTTTTATGTAACACCCTGAGGGTGTCCAGTCTATTTATATTATTGTGTACAAAACATTTTGAAGAGACTTTCAACATGCCTAGAAAATGACATGCATGCCCAGCAAGTGGTACTAATAAAAACACTAACGGTAAGAAGATAACTATCAATCGCTGACTATTGCTATAAAAAGAGTTGAAGTGGCAGACTCATCTCTCCTCTTTTCAGCTCCCTGTCCCAACAGAAGTGTCTTTATGTTAAAATATACAAAGTGCATGCATATATTTATCTATGCATTTTTAATTTATCCCTTCCATGCAATAAGACAGAAAATAAGACAGAGCAAGAAGATAAAGGAATAGGCAGAGGAAGGAGACATCCCTGTTTTCATCTGCATGAAGTTAATCAGAGGTTTCTGAAAAGAACAGACTAAATCTTTTCATATGTCAGCGTTTCCTCTTCTCCAAAACTTCAACCGCTCATTAGCTGCTAGGTCTGCAGAGACACTGTGACAGATTTCCTCACCTGGAGGCCTTCTACTCTTCTGCCTAAGCAAAGCCAGCCATTCAGCTATGAATACCTCTCTAAAGAACCAAGATTTCCATAAACTGGAGAGTTTCCAAGATGTTGGGATATGTCCTAAAACACTGTTCTGAGCAGTAATTTTTTTATGATGTATCCATCACCATATTACCAGTAATTTTCCTACCCATGTGTAGGCAACATGATCGTGACCTGGGACAGCCCCAGAACACACTCACTAGCCCCACAGTCAATAGTCTGTTTTAGCAAAACACACATACAGGGCATGTCTACACAGGAAATTAGTGTGATGCAATAAACTCTGGCAGAGTTTGCCCAGGGTTTATTGCTCCCGGGTGCAGCATTTACATGCGTGTCCAGGACCACAGCATGTTGAGCTGGGATGGCGCAGCCCTGGCTGGCAGGGGGCCCCAGGAGTCAGTCTGCCAGCCTGGGGCTGCTCTGACCTGGCTCTGACCCAGTGCGGCTGGCTGGGTCACAGGGGTGCTACAGTGTGGGGCTGACCAGCAGGCAAATCCCACACTGTAGCACCCTCGTGCCCCAGCCAGCCTCATCACTGTCTACACGTGTGTTGTGGCAAAGCAAATAACTCTGCCATAGTGTCGGGAAGTAGTATTCTACAGTGGAGTTAATTAGTTTACTCTGGTCTAATGGTCCTGCGTGTGTAGACAGTGACACTTTACTGCGGAGCTAATTAGGAACCTCCTCAGTAAGCCTCTTGTGTAGCTGCCCCAAAAGTAGCCTACCAGACACCTGGGAGAGTAAAATTGTATGGAGCTTCTGTCTTAACTGTAGATCACCAGAAAAGTTTTTGGTGTTTTATAAGACACTTCCCCATTGATTAGAGTTCAAGGATATATGCACATATATACTTCCCTATTGATTAGAGTTCAAGGATATATATACATATCTTTGACACCACTAATCTAGATCATGCAGATTCTTTCAGATTGGGAAACTGGGCAAATCTATCAAGTGCAAGTTTGAAGTCTCTACCTCCAGTACATCAAGATCAAATTGCCTTGCAGGAAGATCTTCAACTGAAATAAAGCCATGCAGCTGGACCAAGGAGGCTGTATTGGTAGAATGGTAGTAAACAAACAAGTCAATCCTCAAAGACCAACTGAGAGATGCAAATTATTCCTTTACCCATCCACTCTCCACATTAATGACTTCCTTTGGACTTTCAAGAGTGGGTTGCCCCAAAATACAGCACGATCATGGAAGAAGGGAAGTCTATGCTATAGTGGACATCCTCCAGTGTAAATGGCAGTAGGCTGAATGGAGTATTCCTGCCATTGAGAAGGGATGGAATGACTCCCATTCCAACCACAATTCAGGAGCTGTCTGCTCTATTATATTCTAAAGCAACAGGGTTGGCTAGCTAGGGACAAAAAATGTAGGATAATGTTGCAAGTTGGCAAAACAGGAGCCTCCAGATATGACTGGGCATTTTCACAAAGCCCCACCAGGGAAACTTTGAGGAAATGTAATTTAGTTTTCTAAAATAAAATGGAGGCTTCTACAAAGTTCTAGGAAGCACATTCATTTGAATTGTATAAAAGTGATGTTGCAGCTGTGATGGTCCAGAAATAATACAAGAGGCAAGGATTTCTTAAGTTGATATCTTTTATTGGACTAACTGTGTATTAGGTAAAGTTAGACCAGCTTTTGAATGCAAGACATTTCTCAAAGAAGACCTGAGGAAGAAAGTCTTGCATTCGAAAGCTGGTCCTAACTACAGAGTTGGTCCAATAAAATACATCACCTTAAGAAATCCTTGCCTCTTGCATTCATTTTGATCACATTAATGTTGCTACCAAGGCAACCCCCATCGAGAAGGAGAAGTCCTAAATATTTGATATGTTTGGGCTGCCATGTCAAATTTCCATTATCATAGGCTCCCCTATGAGTTGCCTACTTAAGCCCAGAATCCCAATGGGTATGTCTTCAGAGGTATCCAATTGCATTACGTAGGTACAGTAGGTTAGAAAGAGGATCTTCAGGTTTAGGTATGAACCAGAGCATCACCAGAGTATGAAACACTGCTTTGTGCCCTGTTTGGACTATGCGGAGATCCTGCACAGACCGATTTGTACAGAGAGCAATAGGCAAAGGTTCTAGGGCAAGGTCAAACAGCCACAGCAAGAGGGGTCAATGCTGCTGTCTCAGTTTTGTGAAGTGGGAGCAGTTCTGAAATGGTGACATTGGTAACCGCCCTCAGAGAGGGATTCATATACAGAAGTTTAATCCAGGAGATAAATTAACTACTAAAGATGAATTTAACAAGCATGTAACAGAAGTAATCTCAGGATCTATAGTTAAAGGCCTTCTCAGCATCTGAGGAGATGATGGCAAAAGACTCCTTTGCCAGATGAATGGATGAACCCCTACCTGACTGCCATACAGATTTGGGACAGGTTATTACTAAGCCTAATGACAAGTGTTGCAGCTAATAATCTGGATTCACAATTGATGAAGGAGGGTAGCCTAGAGCTACCACACAGCATGGGAACATTACTGGATTTGAGGATGACTGAAAGGACAGCTTCTCTAAATGTGTGAGGAAGTCAATTATTACTACTGGCTTCACTGTACATGTCCAATTACTTGGGAGTTAGGATCTCAGAATTAAAAAAAAAAATCAATAGCAGATATGTCTGCACCTGGTGCTTTACCAATTCTCCTTCTTTTGATTTCCAGATTCGGGTCTGTTAATTCCAGGGAAGCCCCCAAAGCTGCTTTCTGAGAGGAAGAGACCTGTAGCAATGTCATATTGTTGAGGAAATCTTCCAAAGCATCTCAGAGCAAAATGGCTTTAACTGATCAATGATTGCCCATCGTATTGTGCAGATTTTGTTACTCGCATCTGATGAGTTTATTTTGATTTTTTTTATTTAAATCTATAAGTCAGCAGCTTGTCAGTTCTTTCACCATATTCCCAACAATCCTGTTTTAAGCAAAACAGGGCAGATCTGCCCTTTGTGTCTGTGTGTGGAGCTCACTCCTTTCATTGCTTAAGTTAATAAGGATCCAGAATCACTCTGAAGAGGGGAGGGTCAGAGCACTAGGTCTTTCATCCCTGCTGCCAGTGTAGTTTAGCTCTGCACCACTTCCTTTCAAAAGGGGCAGGATTTGATTTAATCATAATAATTTCATCTCATCACTGAGGCCCGGAGGTTCCCTTATGATGAGTAGCGGAAGAAAACAAAGCTATAGCAAAACCAGGATAAACAGAACAGGTGGACAACCTGGAGGGGAAAGGCATCTTGAGAGCATATCACATCTTATGGCTTCCTGTTGCCCTTGTATAGAGCATAGCAGGAGAGCAGCTGTGGGTTTATCAGTAGTGGGTGCATCTACATGTGCAATTAATGTGAAGCAATAAATTCTGGGGTTTATTGCTCTGGAGTTTATTGCTCCTGTGTGTTCTGTTTGGACGTGCGCCTGGGAGCACATAATGTTGAGCCAGGTCAAAGCAGCCCCAGCTAGCAGAGGGTCCTGGGGGCCAGCCTGCCAGCCCGGGTCTGCTCTGACCCAGCTCAATGTGCTGTGGAGGGGCTGGCTGGGGCAGGAGGGTGCTTCAGCATGAGGCTAGCTGGCAAGTACCCACCACACTGAAGCACCCTGGTACCCCAGCCAGTTAGGACAACATCTGCATGTGCGCTGATGAATCAGAGTGGGACTCGGGTCTAATTTGTGGCATGCCTGCCGAAAAGGTTGGCCCCGCTACATTAGGAATGAAGTGGCCTTGTGGACACTAAGCGATCAGGATTAGTGAACTACTCTGGATATGCCTCAGAGAGCGTTCTGGATTTCTGAATGAAATTAAGTCAGTATTCAGATGTTGATAACTAGGGGTGGATGTCTACTAAAAAGTTGGATGTAGGCCTGGACTGGAATGGGCCCAATATTTGGAGTTAGAAGATAATGTGGGATCCAGGTTTTGAGGTCAGGCATATCTCTAATGCTAGAGAGCACTGTAGCTATGCTCTGTGTCAGAGCTCTTGCTCAGTGCATTGCTGCGATGTGGGTACAGTGGTTAGAGACATCAGTTCTCTGGAAAGGGTGAAGATGCTAGAAAATCATCACTCACTGAGGTTGTGTGACTACAGCATCTCTTTTATGTAACACCCTGAGGGTGTCCAGTCTATTTATATTATTGTGTACAAAACATTTTGAAGAGACTTTCAACATGCCTAGAAAATGACATGCATGCCCAGCAAGTGGTACTAATAAAAACACTAACGGTAAGAAGATAACTATCAATCGCTGACTATTGCTATAAAAAGAGTTGAAGTGGCAGACTCATCTCTCCTCTTTTCAGCTCCCTGTCCCAACAGAAGTGTCTTTATGTTAAAATATACAAAGTGCATGCATATATTTATCTATGCATTTTTAATTTATCCCTTCCATGCAATAAGACAGAAAATAAGACAGAGCAAGAAGATAAAGGAATAGGCAGAGGAAGGAGACATCCCTGTTTTCATCTGCATGAAGTTAATCAGAGGTTTCTGAAAAGAACAGACTAAATCTTTTCATATGTCAGCGTTTCCTCTTCTCCAAAACTTCAACCGCTCATTAGCTGCTAGGTCTGCAGAGACACTGTGACAGATTTCCTCACCTGGAGGCCTTCTACTCTTCTGCCTAAGCAAAGCCAGCCATTCAGCTATGAATACCTCTCTAAAGAACCAAGATTTCCATAAACTGGAGAGTTTCCAAGATGTTGGGATATGTCCTAAAACACTGTTCTGAGCAGTAATTTTTTTATGATGTATCCATCACCATATTACCAGTAATTTTCCTACCCATGTGTAGGCAACATGATCGTGACCTGGGACAGCCCCAGAACACACTCACTAGCCCCACAGTCAATAGTCTGTTTTAGCAAAACACACATACAGGGCATGTCTACACAGGAAATTAGTGTGATGCAATAAACTCTGGCA
Source organism: Alligator sinensis (assembly GCF_000455745.1). Classification (NCBI taxonomy): domain Eukaryota; kingdom Metazoa; phylum Chordata; order Crocodylia; family Alligatoridae; genus Alligator; species Alligator sinensis. The sequence continues at coordinate 120,589 of NW_005841895.1, forward strand.
GAGTTTGCCCAGGGTTTATTGCTCCCGGGTGCAGCATTTACATGCGTGTCCAGGACCACAGCATGTTGAGCTGGGATGGCGCAGCCCTGGCTGGCAGGGGGCCCCAGGAGTCAGTCTGCCAGCCTGGGGCTGCTCTGACCTGGCTCTGACCCAGTGCGGCTGGCTGGGTCACAGGGGTGCTACAGTGTGGGGCTGACCAGCAGGCAAATCCCACACTGTAGCACCCTCGTGCCCCAGCCAGCCTCATCACTGTCTACACGTGTGTTGTGGCAAAGCAAATAACTCTGCCATAGTGTCGGGAAGTAGTATTCTACAGTGGAGTTAATTAGTTTACTCTGGTCTAATGGTCCTGCGTGTGTAGACAGTGACACTTTACTGCGGAGCTAATTAGGAACCTCCTCAGTAAGCCTCTTGTGTAGCTGCCCCAAAAGTAGCCTACCAGACACCTGGGAGAGTAAAATTGTATGGAGCTTCTGTCTTAACTGTAGATCACCAGAAAAGTTTTTGGTGTTTTATAAGACACTTCCCCATTGATTAGAGTTCAAGGATATATGCACATATATACTTCCCTATTGATTAGAGTTCAAGGATATATATACATATCTTTGACACCACTAATCTAGATCATGCAGATTCTTTCAGATTGGGAAACTGGGCAAATCTATCAAGTGCAAGTTTGAAGTCTCTACCTCCAGTACATCAAGATCAAATTGCCTTGCAGGAAGATCTTCAACTGAAATAAAGCCATGCAGCTGGACCAAGGAGGCTGTATTGGTAGAATGGTAGTAAACAAACAAGTCAATCCTCAAAGACCAACTGAGAGATGCAAATTATTCCTTTACCCATCCACTCTCCACATTAATGACTTCCTTTGGACTTTCAAGAGTGGGTTGCCCCAAAATACAGCACGATCATGGAAGAAGGGAAGTCTATGCTATAGTGGACATCCTCCAGTGTAAATGGCAGTAGGCTGAATGGAGTATTCCTGCCATTGAGAAGGGATGGAATGACTCCCATTCCAACCACAATTCAGGAGCTGTCTGCTCTATTATATTCTAAAGCAACAGGGTTGGCTAGCTAGGGACAAAAAATGTAGGATAATGTTGCAAGTTGGCAAAACAGGAGCCTCCAGATATGACTGGGCATTTTCACAAAGCCCCACCAGGGAAACTTTGAGGAAATGTAATTTAGTTTTCTAAAATAAAATGGAGGCTTCTACAAAGTTCTAGGAAGCACATTCATTTGAATTGTATAAAAGTGATGTTGCAGCTGTGATGGTCCAGAAATAATACAAGAGGCAAGGATTTCTTAAGTTGATATCTTTTATTGGACTAACTGTGTATTAGGTAAAGTTAGACCAGCTTTTGAATGCAAGACATTTCTCAAAGAAGACCTGAGGAAGAAAGTCTTGCATTCGAAAGCTGGTCCTAACTACAGAGTTGGTCCAATAAAATACATCACCTTAAGAAATCCTTGCCTCTTGCATTCATTTTGATCACATTAATGTTGCTACCAAGGCAACCCCCATCGAGAAGGAGAAGTCCTAAATATTTGATATGTTTGGGCTGCCATGTCAAATTTCCATTATCATAGGCTCCCCTATGAGTTGCCTACTTAAGCCCAGAATCCCAATGGGTATGTCTTCAGAGGTATCCAATTGCATTACGTAGGTACAGTAGGTTAGAAAGAGGATCTTCAGGTTTAGGTATGAACCAGAGCATCACCAGAGTATGAAACACTGCTTTGTGCCCTGTTTGGACTATGCGGAGATCCTGCACAGACCGATTTGTACAGAGAGCAATAGGCAAAGGTTCTAGGGCAAGGTCAAACAGCCACAGCAAGAGGGGTCAATGCTGCTGTCTCAGTTTTGTGAAGTGGGAGCAGTTCTGAAATGGTGACATTGGTAACCGCCCTCAGAGAGGGATTCATATACAGAAGTTTAATCCAGGAGATAAATTAACTACTAAAGATGAATTTAACAAGCATGTAACAGAAGTAATCTCAGGATCTATAGTTAAAGGCCTTCTCAGCATCTGAGGAGATGATGGCAAAAGACTCCTTTGCCAGATGAATGGATGAACCCCTACCTGACTGCCATACAGATTTGGGACAGGTTATTACTAAGCCTAATGACAAGTGTTGCAGCTAATAATCTGGATTCACAATTGATGAAGGAGGGTAGCCTAGAGCTACCACACAGCATGGGAACATTACTGGATTTGAGGATGACTGAAAGGACAGCTTCTCTAAATGTGTGAGGAAGTCAATTATTACTACTGGCTTCACTGTACATGTCCAATTACTTGGGAGTTAGGATCTCAGAATTAAAAAAAAAAAATCAATAGCAGATATGTCTGCACCTGGTGCTTTACCAATTCTCCTTCTTTTGATTTCCAGATTCGGGTCTGTTAATTCCAGGGAAGCCCCCAAAGCTGCTTTCTGAGAGGAAGAGACCTGTAGCAATGTCATATTGTTGAGGAAATCTTCCAAAGCATCTCAGAGCAAAATGGCTTTAACTGATCAATGATTGCCCATCGTATTGTGCAGATTTTGTTACTCGCATCTGATGAGTTTATTTTGATTTTTTTTATTTAAATCTATAAGTCAGCAGCTTGTCAGTTCTTTCACCATATTCCCAACAATCCTGTTTTAAGCAAAACAGGGCAGATCTGCCCTTTGTGTCTGTGTGTGGAGCTCACTCCTTTCATTGCTTAAGTTAATAAGGATCCAGAATCACTCTGAAGAGGGGAGGGTCAGAGCACTAGGTCTTTCATCCCTGCTGCCAGTGTAGTTTAGCTCTGCACCACTTCCTTTCAAAAGGGGCAGGATTTGATTTAATCATAATAATTTCATCTCATCACTGAGGCCCGGAGGTTCCCTTATGATGAGTAGCGGAAGAAAACAAAGCTATAGCAAAACCAGGATAAACAGAACAGGTGGACAACCTGGAGGGGAAAGGCATCTTGAGAGCATATCACATCTTATGGCTTCCTGTTGCCCTTGTATAGAGCATAGCAGGAGAGCAGCTGTGGGTTTATCAGTAGTGGGTGCATCTACATGTGCAATTAATGTGAAGCAATAAATTCTGGGGTTTATTGCTCTGGAGTTTATTGCTCCTGTGTGTTCTGTTTGGACGTGCGCCTGGGAGCACATAATGTTGAGCCAGGTCAAAGCAGCCCCAGCTAGCAGAGGGTCCTGGGGGCCAGCCTGCCAGCCCGGGTCTGCTCTGACCCAGCTCAATGTGCTGTGGAGGGGCTGGCTGGGGCAGGAGGGTGCTTCAGCATGAGGCTAGCTGGCAAGTACCCACCACACTGAAGCACCCTGGTACCCCAGCCAGTTAGGACAACATCTACATGTGCGCTGCTGCAGAGTCAAAAACTCCACAGCAGGACAGTACTTGCATTTACAAGTACTACCCTGCTGCAGAGTTAATTAGTTTACTCCAGCCTAATAGGGGCACACGTGTAGACGCACAATGTTTACTGCCGAGCTAATTAGTCAATCTGGCAGTAAACGTTGCACGTAGACACATCCAGTGTGTAGCCGTATGGCATCTATCCCAGCTGTGCTGCCAGTCATGGTAGGTGGTAGGAGGGATGAGCACCAGGAAAGTCTGGCTCAGGCAAGACTGAAAAGGATGGTCCCTATCAATCCCTGGTTTTCACCCCTCTGAATACCATGCATTTTCCCTATGTCTCACAGTGTTTTGTAGTTAATGAATACTTATTTATTCAACTCCACAAAGGTACATGGTATTTTATAGACAAGTAAAGACACACTTCCCCCTCCAAAGAATTTAAGGACAGTCTACCACAAAGCTGCAGGTTGAACAATGCTTTCTAATGTGATAGTCAGATGGGCTCACTGGAAGTAACAGAGACTGAGCCTAAGGAAAGAGAAATGTGAGATACTGTATTCTCATAACAACCCTGTGTGTTCCTATACCTACATTTATGCATAGGGAAATGGAGGCATGGAGCGAAGCAGTGACTCACTGTGGCATAGAGTCACTCTGGGCGCATCTACATGAGACACTTAACTGTGCAGTTTACTGCACAATAAGTGTGCATGTCTACACATAAAATCCCCTAATTGCGAGTAAACTTGATACCTGGTGCCACAGCAAATGCAGGTGTAGATGCGCCCTCTGTGACCTTGGCCCAGGATTACAGCCCAGAAGTCCTGACTCCTAAGACTGCTTTTCACCAAGACTCTGCTGGCACAATCTGGCCATTTCAACAGACTGCTCTATGGAGTTTTGAGCCACACCTGGAAGGGCAGGGGTGGTCTGAATACAACCAAAAATCAATGGGCCTTTTGTGGTAATACCTCCCTGTCTACATGCTTTATCACAAGTGAAGAGGATCTGCGTTCCAGCTTTTCAACAGCTATACATTCTCTGACTCAACCCCCATATTAACAGAGATATCACCTCCATGTGATAGATTAGATTTACATTTAGATCTGCCATATCAGGATAACAATGTGGTTCCAGGCTGCAAAGTCAGAATCTGGAACCAGACATGAACAACCTTAAGACTAATGGATATTTAGGGCAGGCATGTTGGTTCAGCCTTCTTCCATCATTTGTGGATTGGTAAATGGCAGGAGTCAGAGGCCATAAGCAGAAAATCTCAGTATTCAGGCAGTCTTTCAAGGTAATGTCTCCCACCCGCTCACTCGCACTACTCTCTCAGCCCCTTTTCCCCATTTTGGTAACATTTGAATAGTGCACCTCTCTGCTGCTACTCATACTTTATTGATGCAGATTCTTGGTAACCTCTTGTTGCAGATCACTCAACAAGGCCTTCCTGGACACTCAACATGCCTCCTGCACGTTCTCCCCATGTCTATATTTGATTTCTGCCTACTGCTGGCTCTTCTCCAGAAAATTCTCTATATGCAAGTCCATGGCAGCTTCAGCTGGCTCAAGCCAGTCAGCTGTGATTGGTTATGCTAATAACCAACAGATAAAATGGAACTACTCTAATTAACAACAGGATCTGCAAGCATTGACTATAATTAGCACTGTACAAACATGTGAAGGCAGTTGTTTGAGCTGAAAGGTCTATCAACCTGAATTCACCCAAAATGGTCATATTTTTGCTGCCCGCATCTGCTGTGAACTATTTCTCAGCCTTCTTGGAAACAACAATAAATCTGTTCTAGATAAATCAGGCTGAGTGTAATGAATTTCCATAGCAGTCAAAGAGCTTACTGTGCTCCCCTCCATCCCAGTGGTTCTCTGTATGCAGACATATTATCATAACAATGCTGGTAATATTCATTATAAAAAGCCCAGTATTATATGTGTTGTAATAATAAGATCAATGCATCTTCACCACAAAAGATGTAATAAATTGGGACTCATTTTAGATAAGAACCAAAGATCTATTTTCTAAGGCCTCAGTTTTGTATTAGGATCTGCTAGAATGGACTCCTGCAATGTTAGAGTGCCATCAAATTAAACTGGACACAGGACAAGCTTTTTGTTATTTTTGAGTTCATGCTGTGCTCACAAGTGTGCCTTGCTGGAAATGACCACAACTTTGTATATAAAGATGTGATTTTTTGAAAATATGGCTCTAAAAATTTGACCTACTGTACAAACATCTAAGCTATTAAATAGCAAACTAATTTTCTGATACTTAAAAAAGGTTTTTAAGAAAGCAGTTTTCCATTGTGTACAGTTCCAATATTGACACACAGTTAATTTCTTACCTTTCATCTCTAAAGCTTAGGCAGTAATTCCCACTTTACACTTGTGATGTGGGTGAACAGGTGTTTAGCCCCATTCTATCAGTGGGAGAACTGAGTCCTGAAAATGACTTTGCCAAGGTTAATATAGAACCGGAGAATGAATCCTTGCAGCCCAAATGAAAACCCACAGATATGGATTCTCAGTCCCCACTAGGCTACTCTCTCTCCCCCATTAAGTAACAGAACTGATTCCATCCTTTTCTCTAGAAGAGAGAAACCCTCGACAAACTTTTCAAATACCTCCTCCCACTGATTTCCCCCAGAGGGGGCAATTTCCGTGAAGAAGGAACTATGAAATGAACAGTTCTGATTAGATGCCATGATAGTATTGTCCTAGTTTGTCACAATCTCGCGCTCTAAAGTAATACCAGCTGAGTTGCAAAACAAAGTAACCAAAAACAGACATCAGAGTGCAAATTTACATGATTGCTATGACAACTGGCATGCTTTGTTTAGATAAGACTAAATGGCCTGGAGGTGAGAATAAAGGAACATGCACGCACCAAAAAAAAAATTCAAATCTGAGATGGGTTCCTCTCTTTTGCTCAGACACATGAGAGTTTATTGCCAATTTCCCTTGGCCTCCAAAGGAAGTGACACGCTGTTGGATTAACTCAGGGGTGCTCAACTTGCAGCCCATGGGCCAGATGTGGCCTGCGGAGCCATTGTATCTGGCTCTCAGGGCTTTCCACGGGTCAGGAAATTTAGCAGTGGGGAGTAGTGGCCATTAATACAACCACCCTCCCCACCTCCAAATCCCCAAACAAAATGTTATCAAAATAAGTGTTTAGATGTTATCAAAACTAAAAAAAAGAAAGTCATAGTGCTTTGAGGTTTTCCTCTCAGCTCTTGTGGAAATTGAAATATTTAATATTTTTGTGTGTCCATTTTGATGAGCGTGCAGGAAAGCAGTGAAGTGTTATAGAGGAAGACTTCTCTGCTGCCCTCCATTATCTCTGTATCTGGTTTAAACTAGAACTCCTGGCTCTAGCTGAGCTGCCATGCAGCAGACAGATGGCTGGCTGCTTTTAGCTGCCTTGTTGGATCTTGAGCACCATTTGCGACACAATGAACCTGGTTTTCAGCTTTGCAAGAAACCAGCAAATCCTGTATTCCTTTTCCTCATGTATTCGACTGGGAAAGCCTGCAATGTGCAAGTGCATGTCAGTTATACAGGAGGAGCATATGGTCATAGCATACTCTAAGCCAGTGGTGTTTGCTCAACCTTTTTGCCTGATGGGCCAGATGGAGAGCCTAGTCTGACTGCTGGCTGGCTGGTGGTTTCGATCCAGTGCCCAGGGATGGTACAGCAGCCACCATCAGGCAATAGTGGGGAGGCAATAGTGCTCAGCTCTGCAGTGGGGGAAGGGGGCTTCACCCACCCCTATGGGGCGGGGGGAGGAGAGCAGGATGTGACCCAACACTGTGTTGCGGGGGCGGGAAAGGGGCCTGACCCAGCCCCAACCTAGCCCCTGGGGAAAAGGGAGCATGGCCTGGCCCCCTGGGAGGGAAGAGGGCATGGCATGGCCATGGCCAAGCTTCACGGGGAAAGGTGTGTGACCCAGCCTCCTGGGGGAAAAGGGGGCATGGCCCAGCCCCAACCTGGCCCATCATGGGGTGGATAGCACGGCTTGGCCCCACTTGGGCATGTGGGGTTTGAAGGGGAGGGTGCTGCCAAATTTTCTGACCCATGGGGAGACCTGCAGGCCAGAAGCAATGGCTCTGCAGACCACGTTCGGCTTGTGGGCTAAAGATTAAGCACGCCTGCCCTAAACAAAAGTCTATGTCATATGTGACTCTATAATGCTAGGTTTTTGGCCATCATACAGTGATTACACACAGGTAGCACCAGGAATGTCACCTCTGCAGAGAGGTAGGCATGGAGCTAGGGCTATATGAGAGAGACGACTTCTTTATTTGAGGTAAGGGCTTGAAACCTGATGTCGTTGGGTTACTAGGTGTTTTGGAGGGCAAAGTGTCTCGATACACTTTGAATCCAATTCTGTATAATACCAAATGTTAATTCAAGATGAGTGGAGAATACTCAGCACCTTTCAAGTCCATGCCTTTAGCCTGCAAATATAGTCATCAAGCACTTCCGATTCGATGTGAATCATGTCCCTGCCAAATCATGTTATAGGCTGGATTTAAAAAAACCCGTATGATCCTATTTTAATAATGCATAGAACCTTTCGGAAAAGCCAACCTATATATCTCAAGCATGTCATTTGACACAGAAGATGCATTTTAACTGGAGCAAATTGAACAATATGTGTAAGTTTTCCAAAATGGAATATGCTGGGACTTGATTGAATATTTTTTTACACAGTTTTCCCAGCATGCATGGAACGCCATGCATGAATTGTAAAGGTTATTTAGGATAGGATGTCATTCCAAACTGCTTGATGTTTCCAGCTTTGCCCTTTAATATTCTAGGGAGAAAAAAAAATCTTAATTCCCGATTTTGGTTTTGACTTCTGCCAGTCTGTGTTTACCACCTGTTTATAAAGCAGTCTCTAAACCAACCAATTATTTAAACATCAGAACATAGATAGCATCTGTGACTCAATTAGGCTGCTTCCCCTACCTCTGCTACCAAAGACCGTTCCCATTCTCGCTCTGGGGCTCTTGCATTGACTTATCCAGCCAGTGAAAAACAGCTGAGCCAAAAATGGTTTGCTAGAATGGTTCTACTGGCCAATTCAACCATAGGAGAGGATGAGAAAACTAATTTCCAAGCAATTCTGTTACACACTGTGAGCATCTCCTTGGCTTTGTGACCAGATGATATGATCAATCAATAGGGGCATCTGTACAGTTGCTGGATAACAGTAAATGCTTGAACAAAGAGTACAGTTCATCTAAAGGTTCTGCATCCATATACATTACTCACAACGTATTGTATAGAAAACAACAGGGTATAAATAGCTCACCCTAGGTGAAGGTAAGGTACAAAACCAAGGTGTTTTGAACATCCGTGAAGTGGCAGCTGTGGTAAACCATGACGTATATCTCTTATATAGCACTTTACAAAGGCAGACAAAGCTTCTGGATGTCCATTTTATAGTCAAAGGTTACATGTGCAGCAAAGTCAGGAACAAGCACCTAAGTCTCATAGATCCCTGTTGAGAGCCTACCCACTAACCTGAAGCCTGACTGTTCCTGTTGTCATTTTTTTTAAAAATACTGTTGGCCTTATTTACTGGTACATTGCACCTTCAGTCTTCAATTCTCTGTTTATGACTTTGGTTTCTTTTTGGTGATACAGTCCATGCCTTGCATACACCTTTTGGCTAGGGACAGAAATCACACACAAACCAGTATCAGTGATCGGAAACTGGTTCAAATCTGTAACACAACAGAAGTACAGTGGACTTAAACCACTTTCAAAATGGCTGAAACCAGTTTAAGATAAGCCTGGATGGGTGTAGTATCAGACTTAACTGATTTTAGTTTAATCAGTTTACGGAACTTATGTCCCCGATCCCCTCCAGATTCAAGCGGTCTGCTTCAGCCAAGCAGGGAGGCATGCTCTAGCGCGCCCCAGCTTCTAGCCTGGGCCGCTGCAGGCATGTGGCTGCATATCTGGAATCAAAAGTGAACATCTGTTCACTTGCTCATCGGTTCAATCTACACAGCTTAGACTAACCTGCCAAGATTGAATCGATTCAGCCGTGGGCTTTTGGACTGTCTGTACTTAGCCCATATGCACACACATTCCTAATATGCACCTAGTATAATGAGATTTCGTTTTCTTTATCTTAACAAGACTACCACAAAGGTATTATATAAATTATTATATATATTATACAAATATGGCATGGTTGGATATAAAGTGTGGGAAAACATGTAGAGAAATTAACCTCCTTTTGGATGGATGGATAGGCAGATAGGCTTAGAAACCATCAGACATACAGGTGAAACTTGATCTGGCATTGGGTCACTTTAGTGAAAGTATGAGGGTTTCCCTAATGAAAGCATGAACACTTTTCACTACCTCCATTTCTCTCTTCCCCTTCCCTCCAGTTCCCTCCTCCTTTCCCGTATCCATCACCCTCAGCCTCCACCCCCACCATGCATCTTCCATCATCTCCTCCCTCCCCTGTTGGATGCAGCATTCGCAAGTTATTGTGGGACTTATATCCAGACAGACAGAAACGTCATCATCAAGTTGAGTGGAAGGCTTTTGCCAGGTTGGCCAATAGCTTGCAGTTTTAGAGCAACCTTCATTCCAGAGAATCCTGAAGCAATTAAACAGACTGAAAACACTCGCTGTCAATGGTTAGAGATCACCTCACCCAGCACTGAGCAGAAACTGCTTAACAAGGTAAAGCAACTCTACTTAACCGTTTAGGACAAGATGTGAAGAACTAAAGGAAGAAGAGCAAGACGGGGTTCTAAATGGGCAGAATGTGCACATCCAAGGTACTTTTTAAATGAAAGCTGGAGAAATCAAATGCATAGCTGAAATAGAAAACACTTTATGTCTCAGTCTCTGATAGTAGGTGGATCCTAGACAGCTCTGAAACAAAATTGCACATTTGCTCTGAAGAGCATTATTAAGTCCTGAGAAGAACATGGGACCTAATTTTCTGAGAGGCATGTACAAAAATGTATGCTTGGCTTAAACATACAGATAGCCCAATGCCAAATAATGACTTGGACACAGTGGGGCATTCACTGGACAAGAGAGATAGCTTTTGGGTAAAGGTGCAGGTTTTGGTTTTGGAGGAGAGAGGCAGTTTGAGAATTAATTTTAGCTGTTCCATGGATTTTCTGTGAGCCCTGGGGCCAGGTTATCAAAGAAGCCTAGAGGTTTGGGGCTAGACCACTTTAAAAAGTTGGCCCTCGATGCCCCACCCAAAGCCCAATGAAATCAGTGAAAAGGCTTCTTTTTATGTTAACGGTTTTGGATTGGACTTGTGCAGCTCAATTCCTCATCTGTATATGGAAGATAAACAGATGTCTCATCTTCCTCTCTTTTGTCTTTCTTGCTTGTTTAGATTGTTTTAAGCTTTTTGGGATTGAGGAAGGTATTTTGCTGTACGTATATAAAACGCGCTGCACAGCGGAGCCCTGATCTTAACTGGGCCTGTTTTTGCCATTTAATAATCAATTTGGGTGCCTAATTTAGAAATATGCGCCACAAAAAATTATGAGTTGGGGATTATTACTGCACACAAAGTTAACCACCAACAACTGTGGGGTTAATTTGACAGCTGCCATACTGGTTGGCATTTCCAGGCTTTTGCTGACAAGCTTCACAGCCAACAATGAGCTGTCCCTGTCTGACCCAAAAAGGCAACACTCTCTAATACATTCATAACCACTGCGCTGGGGAGAAATATGATGGGTAGACAGCTACGTCTGCATGCACAACTGATCCTCAACTGGTATAAATTGATCTAGCTCCATTCACTGCAGTGGATCTAGGGTGATTTACATAAGCTAAGTAGCTGTCCTGCTGTTTATTTAAAGGGGTAGGGGGAGGACTGTTCCTTGGGTCACACATTAACAGTATAGCGATGCATCGATATTATAACACTGCTTGTTTGATGTCACATATAAGACAATAAGTTCTATGGAACAAACTGTAGCTGCTCATCATTTTTAACCTGCAGCTATGCAAGGATAGGACAAAACAATACCTACATGGCTGCCTCAAAAATAGACACGGCACAAAAACAAATCCAATTTTAAATGCTAAGACCAGTCTGCACACAGAAATTCTCACCATATGGGAAAATTAAATCACAAATCCCACTCCGCGAGTTGATAAACAAAGCATGTTTTATCCAGACCCTGAATTTTAGCTGATGCACATCACTGGTCCATTCCTCTCCCAAAGAAAGACAAGTAGAGCGGAGTTGAGCCATCATTCACACAATAAGATTCAGATTCTTTGAGAAGTCATTCAGCAGTCTCTGTAACACAATCTAGTGGAGATGTTAGTAATAGCCTCCCAGCATTTCTGGTTTGAAGTCCAGCACCTTTTCCACTGGGAACGGGAACAATTTGGTTGTAACTTGGCCCTTTCACTTTAAACCCCAACCAAATTCAAAACTTTGCTGAGTCTAGGAAAAGTTTGGTTCCTTTTTGTTTTTAATTTCCCCATCCGTAAAACATCTTGGTCTGAGCAGAATCACCGTAGTTAATTGTTTTCATTACTTTTCTGAACTGGCTTAAAAATAAAAATTAGGAACATTAGAAATCCTAGGGGGAAAATTTTTTCTTTTGAGATTTCCAGTTCAGAGGTGAGTTCAGACAAGCTACAGAGAAACAGATGCTGATCTACTGGATGATTTTCCAAATGGAGCTATGAGATGCCGGAGCTCTGGGGGCTTGATCTGAACACATGGCAGGCAGTGGAAAGAATCCCATTTAATCCATAGATTTGGGATCAGGCTATAATGTTGGCTAGTCTGGACCAGGACTGTTTCCACTGAAGTCAAGAGAATGATCATGGTTTAAAAATGGGGGTGAAGTGAAGTCACGTCAGACTCAGAACCTCATTCACAGGCCTCACAAGCGTCATTCTCTCTTTCAATGAAATATGAACCACATATGGATTGCAGATTTTTTAAAAAAAAGTTAAGGATGACCTTAATATATACCAAAGCTGAGCTAAATAGATAAACACTTTATTCTTCCTTTGAGAAAACTTGAAAGAGAAGGGAGACATCCAGAATAACAGACCCAATTATGCTGTTCATCCCAACAGAAAAACCCACCTCTATTGGGCTTAGATCCTTAGAACAGGAGACCTTTATTCTTTCTATGCAGTATAAGGATTTTTCATTGCTTACTTGTTGCACATTTTGTATTTCTACCCTAACCAGCAGCAGTTATTGCTAGTAGCATTTCTCTGCAGAGTCCAGCGATTGCCTAAGTATTTCACATTATATTTGCTGCTGCTTCAGAGCCAGAATGCTGTAAATAATGTACCACTAGACCTTATTACTGCCTCCACTGCCAAGACTCACTGCTCTTGCTGCATAGCATTAGTTTTTTGTTTTTTGGTGGGTTTTTTTTTTTTTAATGGAAAGCTAGAAAAGACAAAGAGCTTGCTTCTCCTCTTGTGTATATGAGTAACCCTGCTGAAGCCACTGGGTTATGTAAGCATAAAGCAGTAAGAAAGAGGGAATTTTTGCCATTGTTTATTGTTTGCATTGCAATAACAACTGTAACCCAGGTGGTACCCAACGTTGTACTCCCCTCTCCAAACGTAGGGAATGTTTGCAGGGCAGGTGCGCTGTGGGGTGAAACTGCCTGTGGCACACAGTTTCCCTCCTTCCCCCTATAGAGCAAGGCCAGAATACGCAATAAAGATTAACTATATACAAATGTAATAAGATATAAAAGTTATAGTGTTAATATATTTACACACAAGATACAGGAGCTAAACAGCTTATATACAAGTCAATACAAACACTCTATGTACAGGTGAGAAATCAAAAGAGGTCGAAGCAAGCGTATCATTAAATGTCATTCAACCTTATACTCTAATGAGGTGTGAAGTTTACAAAGCATGAGGTGCAGGATTCATAAAATACGAGGTGCAAAAACATCAGATGAAAAAGCTAGATCTCTAAAAGGAACAAAAGAACAGCCCTTGTTGTCCTGTGGCAATGCCCCAAAGATAAGGAGAGGGAGAAAATCCCCTGCTTCCAGACCTCAACGCACCGCCTGTGAACTGTGTTCCCGGCCTTGTGCTGGGGATTACAGACCCGAGCTGCCTCGAACAGCTCCTGGATCCCGGTCTGCTCCTGGACCCTTGGTGCACTGTCTGTGCACTGACTGCTGGGCCTTGTGCCAGGGGTCAGAGACCCGAGCTGCCTTGTGCAGCTCCCAGGGTCTTGGTTCCTCTCAGACCCCATGTGCACTGACTGAGCACCGCCTGCCACGCTCCCTTGAGGCGGGGTTGGGGGACATGGCCGCTTTGCTGCTCCCTTCCCGACAAGGAGGCTTCGACTCTTCCAGGATTGAAAACAGACCAATCAAAAGAGAGGGGAGTTAGTCCCCTCTCAGGTCCAGCTCTTCACCTTTCCCCTGGGTAGGGGCGGAGCAAGCCTCCCCCCTGCCATTCGCTTGGAGCCTTTCCAAGCCAGCAAGCCGGGCTGCTGCCAGCAAGCCGCCATACAGCACACAGCACCAATTATATCTGTGGTCCCATTGTACTCAGTGCTTTACAAGCACAATCCTCAGTAACAATCCAATTAGGATCAAACCCATCTTTTAACCCTCTCAGGTGGCTGAGTGAATTTGGTTTCTCTGCTTTGGCAGGCACTCATATGTACATTGACACAATGTATGAAGCAGCTCAGCTCTTAGTAAGGAGGCAAAATGTTGCAGCCAAGCTCCTCGTCTACCTTGCTAACTTTTAGTCTGCTCAGCTGATTTCTGAAGCCAAGATGTGAGACTCATGCACTGGACAGGAAAGTTTTAATTGATGCTTACTGCACCATGCAAAAGCACCATTGAAAATGTTAGCTGCATGAAAACAGTGGAACTTTGGGGATATGCAACCAACCACCTAGATCAGCCGCATGATGAGGCCATCTTCCTCCTCCTGCTTACACCTTTGCTTTCATCATGTCATTCTAAACTTTGGCTGCCTATATAAGTGCATAGGGGTGGGTGTTTTAGAGTTTTTCCTGGACAGCCGCTCTAGTTAAAATGGCTTACCATCATGTGTATTAAGCCCCTGTGCATTTCAAAATGGCCACAGGAAACTTTATCTAAACCTCATTCAATGAGGTTTAGAAAAAGTGCCCCCATGGTCATTTTGAAATGTGCAGGGGCTTAACATACATAATGGTGAGGCGACGCTGGAGCGTTGCAATTAGAATGCAGAGTAGACTTGATTAATTGTTTTAATTTGAACATGAGTGAGCACATCTATAGGCACCCTTAGGTTCCAGGGCTGCAAACGCGTGCTGCTGGATGCTGTTAACTGTTCATGGCATTGATCAGTGATCGCTCAGCCCAGCATTCAGCATTTACTGGTTTCCAGCCCTGTCACGAGTTCCTTGGAGAACGTCTTATTTGTTTGTCTGGGAAACTGAAGTAGACAAACAAACGAGAAAAGCTAGTTAAGAAGTATGAATGCTCAGCTTCCCCCAAACATGCTTTGAGCTGTTGAAATTTGCTCATTCCAAGTGAAAACCTGGGGGCAGAAGGAAGGGGTGAGGTGGGGACTGGACTTTTTTTTCCCCTTGATAACATCCCCACCAAGACATCAGAATCTTTTGGTTTCCCACAAATGGAATCTGAAAGTCCTGGGCTGAGTCCCTCCACTGTGCTGTGTGAAAGCTGCCTCCAGGCTCACAGCAGCAAGAGCTGGGCAACAGGGAAGCAGCTCTGGCCCCAGGGACAAAGCTTGGAGAAGTACAAGGAAAATGCCTTGCACAGGCAGGGAATCTGGCAAGAGGCAGTTGCTATTTCTGTGTAGGGAGCTAAGGGAACTCAGCTGGAGGTCTGCTAGGGAGGCAGACAGCTCAGCGCAGATGTTAATGATGCACCAGTCTGAACAGCCTTTGTTTCTGCTGGGATTCAGGGGGAGCATGCTACAAACAGGGGATGTTCCTGGCTTCACCCTTTATGCCCTGAACACCCCCAAACTTGTCAAGCCTGTATTGCATAGAAGGGCTTACTCATGCCTACAGAGAGAACAGAGAGCTTGCTTCAGGGCTGCCCCATTAGCACTCTCCCTTGGGTGTTCCTGTTCTTTCCAAACCCTTTCCATCCCAGCTCTGAAATCTGTGTTTTTGCTTAATGTTTACAGGACTTAACTGGGCTCCAAAAAGTCAGACTACATGGAACTGCTTGACCTTTCTGATAGATGCAAACTGTCTTTGGCTGGGTTAAAAGTCTCTCTGTCTCTTTAGGAGGCATGAGACTAAAATAATCATTCTCTGTAGGACATGAGGTTTGCTGTGCTTAAATTGAACAATATAAAGGTCTGAAATGTATTTCTAGCAGAGAAATCTTTGGATTTTGCTTTATGGAGATCCACTGAATGCACCTCTCTGCTGCAGAGAGGCATCCGTTGTTTGGCATTTACAGAAAAATGGAAAAACATGTCAGTGCTTTCTGTCTTAGCAAGACACAGCTCTGGTGTCTGCTCCTCTCATATGGGAGTTATACTTGATTATTCCTGGTTTAACTTAAACCAGAGTCCCCCACCATCCCAGATGCTTTGCAGCCCTGGGCGGGGCTCTCGGCTCCAGAGAGCAGGGCTGGCCCTGCCTCTCTGCTCCCTGGCCAGAGCTCCCTGGCCAGAGCAGGCACAGCAGCATCTGCCTGGCTTCCCTGTTCCCCCGCCACCCCACTCCCTGCTCAAGCAGGGATTTCCCCCTCCCCTTTACCACAACATGGACCATAGCCAGCATGTGGTATGCTAGCTAATGCCGAGAGGTGTCTGTGTAAGGCAGCCAGGACAAAGTCCGCTTAGGGCTTTTTGGAACTAATCAACAGGTCAGCTGGTAATGTCCCTCCATTCCTTCCTTGAAAAAAGTTGTTTAACTAATGACAGAGGCTTTTGTTTTCTGATGGGCTGATAAATGCTCTGTTATCAACTTCCTGCTGGGCTGGTCAGGAGCAGTGAGGCAGGGGGGGCTCCCTAATCACAGCATCTGTGGGGGCCTGGCCAATGCACCCCCTCAGCTCAGCACTTTAGAAGGGAAGGGAGGGCTGTTCTAGCATCCCCCCCCCCCCCCCCCCCGCTCGGTAGTGGCTCTAGTACCCCCCAGCTTCTAGCCTGAGCCACTGCAGGCATGTGCCTGCATTTCTTCAGTCCAGAGGGGATGTCTGTTTGGTTACAAACTAGTTCAGACTAGCCAGGTTAGACTAACCTGAAAAAATTAAATCAATTCAGGCTCAGGATTTTTGAATGTCTGTCCCTAGCTTTAGAGTGGTGAAGGGGCTGACATTTTTTAGAAGAGGACTAGCTTAGGCTACATAAAGAAATACCAAATGTGTACTCAGAGTGCTCTGGTTCTTTCACGCAATAACTTTCTTCCTTCCAAACCGCAATGACAAGATAGAAGGGAGTGGGGTAGGGGAGGGGAAGCACTGTGCCCATGTCAACCTGAGTTTAAGCTGCGTGAGACTCTCAGAGTGGGGGACAAGTTTTCAGGCGCTGGTCTGTGTCAGGACAAACAGTGCACTGAGCAGCTGTCGGGACGGTGGCTCAGTCTGTTATTCAGGAAGCTCACAGAGCTCCCGCGTCATGGCTCTTGCACTGAGTTTAAAGGCGTTGCACTCAGCTGAGAAGACTGAAGTGGTTTTAGAGCATTTCTGCTTCTCCGTAGCCAGGCACAGTGATGCTGTCTCACAAAAACTCCCGCAGACTCGCACCTACAGCTTTAGGCACTTCTCATATGCATTCACCACTCAAGTGCTGTTTAGTTGCTTCAAAGCCAAACTGTTTTACTTCCACAACTAATTATTTTAATTAAAAAAAAGTGCCTGCAGGCAGCTCCCTTGGCTCACATACAATAAAAAACATTGTACGACTCTCAATGATTGGTCATTCGGAACGAATCGAGTGACCCCCATCTTCTCCCATATTTCTCGAAAGCCCAGAAAAGCTGCCAGGCTCTGTAGTGTGGCTAGAAGATCAGCTGACCTGTCAGACCAGCGACAGATGTGCACACCAGAGTCAAGGGGCAGGAAAGCCTTTCACTAAAACTCTCACTGTTTGAATGAACATTTCCACTGACCTCCAACAGGTCAAACAAAGAGGGCGTGATTAGGTCACAGATGACTCAAAGGCTCTAAGAGGGAAACTCAGCACCATGAAAAGCTCCTAAAGATGACCTGGAAGCCAGTGCACAACATGCAGCCAGACAGATGAAAGTTTAATTTGTCAGCACTCCCTGACCAGAGGCTATTAGAATGCTTTAGCCCTTGAGCATTTGTATCCAGGGTTGTAAATCTATTCTGCAAAGCCCATTCCTTCATGTCTCCCTCAAAAGAATTTCCTATTAGCCTGATGGCCTTCTAACCTTACCACAACGCTTCATCTCAGAATAGAAGTTTAGGCATTAAGTAGAGCGTTAAGGTTTAGCAATGCTTTTAATGGAGACTGCTTAAATGCCTTCAGACTCCTATTTCTCCAATTTCTGTGTTATAAGATAAATAACCACTTCAGGTCTGAAACAGCTGAGCTAGCAGCTCTCCTGTAAATCATCGTAAGAGCTAAAAGACAGCCTTGACCTGTTTGGGGAAGAGATGCAAAAGTAATATACATACTGCCTCTCCTGCTG
>NW_005841895.1:138648-155843 GCF_000455745.1 Alligator sinensis
TTGCCTATTTATTGCACTCCTCTATTACTTCCAAATGATCACCCTTCCGTTACATTTCCATTCATCACTATGATGATCTTCGCTGTCTCTGGATTCCTAGAATTGAAAAACAGGATTGCTGGAACCAAGTAAAAAAAGGTGCGTTTGCAGCATAGGTAGGCACATCTGCATTACCTTTAATTTTGCTTGCTTGGGTAGCAGTAACAAGGAAAAAATATTGGCACAGATTTCAGTGCAGGCTGGCAACCCAAGTACATACCCAGAGTCCCCAGCAGGCTTGAAGTGGTCATATATGAACTAATGCTCCTATGTGTACATTGTTCACACACAGAATTAGTTCAGAATATCTACTCAAACTGTCCTTTCTCTTGCAAAACAAGAGAATACAGCTTGGTACTCAGCTTCTTTACTATAAACACTATATTCCTTTTAGTGAGATATCAGACAGGGTGTCAGAGGAGTTTGAGTAGAGGTGCATTCTGTTATGTTTTTCATAATGATTTTGTATGGCCAGATTTTTCACAAAGGAAGGAAGGGTGTAAAAATCCTGGCATGAGCTTTAACAAGTCCATGTCCTGCTCCCTCACAATACAGAGGGAGCATTACCTTGGTGGCTTTTTGTACTTAAAAGCTAGTAGTTATTCTAGGAACTAGTATTTGGGAGCAGTTTGAGCATGGGGGTGAGTTATTGCCCTGTGACAACCCCCGGCCTCCAGAAGAGATTGTTTGTGCAACACACTAGAGAGGAAGCAATATGCCTCTTTGTTCCTAGGATTATTTTAATATCCCTGAAATATGCATATAATAGCGATGCACGTGTGAAACCTTGAAATATGGAGATTACCATCACTTGTCCTGTTCTGTAAATACACGTATGCACACAGGTAGTATTGCACATAAGGGATTAACTCATATGGTGGATTGGATTTTTAAAGAGAGCAGCGTGGGAGAGCCACTTGGGAGACTCGGACAGTTCCCGTTCTCTTTGTAGTGGGTCAGAGAAAATGAAAAACTACAATTTTATTTTTCCAAGAGCCTTACTGAGCTTTACAAAAGATAAGAGAGGGAACAGCTGGGAGAGATGGCAATAATTGTGACAAAGCAGCTTCTCCTCTGGGGGGGAAGGAGAGCACCAACGTATGATGAGGTCAGTTTGATAAGCATGGCCATCTGGAAACCTGCATATTCTGGCTAGGTAGAAACATTCAAAAAGCCCGAGGTGGAAGTGATTTCAGTTTCATGCTTTACTCTAGATTGGGAGTGAGCACAACAGACACTCACCCTTCGGTGCGGGGGGACACAGGCTGCCTGCACTAGCCGAGGCCAGAAGCTTCGGGGTGGTCCCGCATGCCTCCCAACTTCAGGATGCCGGAGTATGCCAAGCCCAGTCAAGCAGCTTGACCACCCCGATTGGGCAGTGTGGCTCCTCTCCCTAGCTCTGGCCCCCTGCCAGAGGCTGGCTGTGAGTGTGTTGGGGGGGAAACAGAGGCTCCCTAGACCGGAGCCCTCCCCCACCGCCCCGCTGCCCAGCCCAATTGACAACTGGTGCCATGCCTCCTGCCTGTACCTGTTAGCTGGGCTAGTCAGCTAGGGGGTTGAGGGGGAGAAGTGGAGGTCCCACCCCAACCCCAACTCCCCCAGACGCAAGGCAGTATTGTTGGGGGGGCCACGCCAGGGGCCTCCACCTTCCAACTGCTGCCCAGCCCAGCTGACAGGTGCAGGCAGGATGCTGGGCTGGGGACTGCCTCAGCTCTGCGACAGCCCAGAGGCAGGGCCAGCTAGCACGTGGCCGCAGCAGCCAAGCATGAGCTGAGTTCCAGCATGCCTCCAAGTGCCTGGGATGCTGGTGGACTGCAACCTGACTTGAGGCACTAGGGGATCTAGTACAGAAGTTTAATACAACAATCTGACCTAAATTGCTGAAGTCTGATACCACATTGATCCAGATCTATCTTAGACCAGGGTCCACCATTTTCAAATCAATCTATGTGCACTGAACTGCTGTTCAGGTACAGGTATAGGCCAGTTTCCGAGCACTTATGCCAGTTTCTGTGTAATGTCTGTACCTGGCATCTGAGTCAGAGAGATGAGAACCACCAGAGTGAACGGGTGTAAACACAGGGTTTTAGAAAGACGTAACATGGGGCGCTGGGAGGATAGACAGTAGTACTAACTGCCTGGGACAGACACACATAAATGGCCTCATCACCATGGTGTCTAAGAGCAGAGCTGAGTAGGAAATGGTTCTCTAGTCCCCAGAATATTTTTTTTTCCTCTTTGAGATTTCAAAATGTTTCATTCTGAATTACTACCTACATCCAAAAGTCCTTTTTTCCTGTTTAGTATACATTAATGAGAATTTTGTAAGGAAAAAGTCATCTCAAATCAAACCCTGAAACTTTTCACTTTGAAAATGCTGAAACAGCTCATATCTACAATTTTAAAAATACTTTTGATTTTTTTTCCCTTCAAAACTGGGAAATTCCTGAAAACAGAGTCTTTTCCCTGAACAGTTTTGGCTTTGAAGAATCATCGTCTGATGATTTTGCCAGAAAACTCCCAGGGCCGCTGGAGGGATAAAGCCACAATGGGAAATGCGAACATGTGAGGGCTGCAACTTGTATGGCTTCTCCTTCTAGTTTATCCTCTTTCCCCAAATGTGGAATTTAAATATTTCTAAACTCTGAGCTATACAAATGGCTGCCACCAGCAAAACTTATTAGTTGCTATCCTGTCACAAAAAAAACTGCTGGACCTATGTAGAAAGGGAGCTAGCTACTCACACCCCGAGTGACAGCCTGCTATTTCTCTCTCTCCTCTAAAGGAATCTTCTCCCCCTCCTGACTCACCGCAATCATTGAGAGAACCTTGACCATGAACCGTGTCACTTTATGGGCAAGTGAAGAAGATCCTCTACCATGATTATCTTTTCAATTCACACTGACAACTGGCTTATACATGAGGTTTTAAGTCATTCACGTTTGACAAGACTGGCTATTACCTCTTGGCAAGCGCACTGCACAGAAACAGGGAAGTTTGACGGCAGAATTTCTATCTGGATTTGTTCTGCGAGTACAAACATCAATTTTCTCTCGTGCCTGATGTCATTCCTTAAGCAAAAGCTTAAAAAGGCACTTGAACCCGATGGCTGCATGTTTGCCTATGTGAACTGAACTAGTGATCTCACACCTCCTGTCCAAGTCATGACAACCAGCAGCCACCCCAAGAATCATCTCAGTACAGAGATCAAATATTGATTCTGGCATGGAGGCTAAATACTACTCTCATTTCTATACCAGTAAGTACATGGTGAGGGATATTGGCAGCAGACATCTTTCATTGCCTTTGTCTGTGCTGTCTCAGGCCTGCAGTGGCAGCCTCATAGCTCTCAATCCAGAATTTTTCTCCAGCAGTGAACTGACAACAAATGCAGCCTGGGATTTTCTTTACAATCTCACACAACCCTGCCTCAATGCAGTCTAGGCTTTCCTGGCTATGATGGCCTGTACCAAAGCTCATTGAAGTGAAAGGAAAGACTTCCACTGACTTCAGTTGGGTTTGTACTGAGGAAAATGAGGCAATGGGATCAAAAAAGAACAGGCGTGATGCGTTCTGCAGAATGCCACGGGCCAAGAGGGAGAGTGTCATGAGGTTATGGTGGTCTCCAAAAAAAGCATCCTGGGGTCACCAAGCTGTTCTGCAAGTCTGTGCCTCAGACTTACAATGGGGTTTGCGTCGTTTCCTTGTGGTCTTTTCAAACAATGCTCAGGTGAAGCGAGCTCTACATTCATGACTGAATATTAGCTCTTCTTGTGCATCTGCACCTTGCTTGACCGCCTGGCAGCAAGAAAACAGTGGCTTAGATGTCTGTGAAACTTGGCTATCACCTCCTTACCCCTTTGTGTTGCTTAAAGTTTGGTTATAGCAAACATTGCTTCATACTTGAATTGGAGGAGGCAGCAATTGGAGACTGAGTAAAGCTGAAACGTGAAGCTTTTCACAATTTTGGTCCATTTTAAGATGAGACACACACACATCTCCCAACAGATCAAGATTCTTGTCTTGACATCTGCGTCTGTGCCTGAAGTCCTGCCAGAAAAATTCTTCGAGGTGAACTCTCCTGATTTATTCAATGTTTCCGAGTCAGGAAATTCTCAGATCTTTCCATTCGGTTGTTCTAAAAATGAAATGTCACGCATTTTTCTTCCCCTTTGCCCCCAGATTATTTTCTCTCTTGGAACAATAAGCACCCTGGGAAGCACTAAGGTAAAAGGCTCCATCCTTGGGACCATTCTCCTAACTAGTTATAATCACTTTTGTTTCGGAGGTGCTACAATCCATATATACAAGCTGCCACAGAACTATGCTATTGGAGAAGGCCTATGCCATACATAGGCTGGGAGTCATGGGAGTTTTAGGAAAGCTGTTACTCTGACACAGGACATCAGAAAAGGATGAAGGCTGAGAGCCAGGTGCAATGGCTGGATTGCTGTTCCCATGATCATCTTATATTTGGACTAGAGACAATCCAGCCAAACCAAAACTCAGTTTGGACTCCAGTGCATTTATGGATGATTTAACTGATTTTATTTTTTTTTTTGCTGTGACAATCTCTAGACACATTCCCCCTCAGGTAGTTTAACAGGTTTTAAAAGCCCAAGAAAATTCAGCAGGGTTGTAGCTGTGATGGCCCAGGAGATGTGTAAGCATCAGGATTTGTTTGGGAGAGGAGTAGATACAGCTGAAGCTAAATACCAGGAAGAATAATGACTTTTGTTTAACCCTACCGTGTAAATCAGGGGTGGGCAGTTATTTTAGCTGGAGGATTGTTTAATAAGTTTTGGCAAGCTGTAGAGGGCTGCAAGGGTGGCCACACCCCTTGACCGATGCCCCGCCCCCTGGTCACCATCTTGGGACCTGAATTCCCACCCCCATTGCCCCTGACCTTTGCCACTAGAAGTCCCTCCCCTCACCCCAGAAGTACTCCATTTGGGAAGGGAGTTTGCCATCTTGGAACTGGAAAAAAAACCCAAATTATACACTAAAAATTAAACATCCACAATAATGTTATTTAAAAATACATTTTTGTCCTGATTTGTGTCATGTATGTAGAGGTGATTTTATACTAACTCAAAATGGGGTCTTCAAGAGGAGGTTAGATAGGCATCTAGCTGGGGTCATCTAGACCCAGCCCTCTTTCCTGCCTATGCAGGGGGTCGGACTTGATGATCTATTGAGGTCCCTTCCGACCCTAACATCTATGAATCTATGAAGTCTTATGCATATATTGCGGTGGGTGTGGGGGAGGTGTTTGTGGGAATGTGTGGGTGGGTATGGAGTGTGCGTGGAGGGGTGTGTGCGTGCATGTGCACATTGCAGTGAGTGGAGCTCCCCCAAGAGGTACACTGTGTGCGCGCGGGGGGAGGGGGAGGGGCAGTGTTTGTGGAGTATGTGATTGTGTGTGGGGGAGGGTGTGGTTATGGTGAGGTGTGCATGGGAACCCCCCCAATGCGCACCCCACAAGTTGGTCAGCACCTGCCCCCGTCCTGCAACAGCCCAGAGCCCACGTGCCCTGCAGCATTTCCCAGCCACTGCCAATACCCCACAGCCCCATCCCGCCCCACGCCTGCTCCAGACTCACCGCAGTGGGAGTGGCTCAACAGGAAGCCATGCCACAGCCCCAACCTGGCACACCCTGCACCTGCTCTGGACTTGTTGCTGTGTAGCGTGAGCAGACTGTAGCACCCGCCCAGAGCCCATGCCCAGGCTGCCCTGCAGCTTCTCTCTGCTGCTGTCACCACCACCTCTGGGCTGCCCTGCAGAGAAGTGGTGGCAGCTCAAAGCACAGCTCACAGGGAAGCCCAGTGTGGGCTCTGGGTGGCTGTAGCAGGGAGCACCGGGCAGCAGTGAGGGGGAGAGGGAGAGACCACTGCTCTCCTGTGCTGAGCAACAGTTTCTGCTTGGCCAGTGCTGCTACTGGCATTGGTTCATGTGAGCAGGTGAGTCCAGAGGAGGCATGGGATGCAATGGGTTGAGACTGTGCACACGGGTCTCCACCAGTATCAGGAAGCTGGGGCCAGTGACGGCGGCAGATGGAAGAAGCTGCTGCCACATGATTTGCCTAGAAAACCAGTTCAGCCATGAAGCCACCCCAGCCCCACTGCATGCCCAGGGGGAGGCAGGATGTGCCATGGCCAGACAGTGCCTGGGCCAGGCAGGCCGGACAAAGCCCCTCTGCGGCCACATTTTGCCCACCCCTGGTGTAAATGAAGGTGGCCAGTAAAGGAGGGCGGTGGGCAGTAAACTTGTAGAGCATAGAGAAGTTAACAGAAGGAGAGAGGTAGTTAGCCATGTTAATCTGAAGTCAGGCAGAAAGCGGGGCAGAGATGCACCTTATAGACTAACTGAATCAGAGATGCAAGAACTTTCATGAACAAGAACTCACTTTGTCAGCTGCTAATTAACAGAAGTAGTTACAGACCAAGTAAACCTAATTCCATCCATAATTACTTCTGTCATCCCTGCTCCACAGTTTATTGCCCACGTTCCTTTTTATGTGACCACTTTCATTTACATAATAGAGTTAAACAAAAGTGATTGTTCCATTTGGTTAATAAACCTTTTTCTTGTTCATTTCCCTGAAAAGAACAGAGCCTCTAAACTGAACTAGATTCAGCTGCATCCATCACCACCATTGCAGTACTCGACAGATCTTTTACTTCTTGTGCAGGTGAGAAGGGCTTTCTGCAGTTACCCGTGATTAGGAAGATACCTGGAATTGGTACCAAGGGAATCTGTTATAATTTAATTCCTGGACCTTCACTCTTGTGTCTGCCTTGACAGAGATACAATGCATCCTCTTTGGGCTCTCAATTATTTCTATATCCCAGTCTGTAGAAGCGAATGCTGAAAAGTAAAGCCATAACTAAAGAAAGAACTCCTGAGGTTTCCTATGAGCGACAGGCTTTCTTGCTGGAGTACAGAACTATCTACTCAAATCACTTGCAAAGTTCCCAGATCTATAGTCAGGTCAGGCTCAAAAAGCAGCACTTAATGATCTCAAAATAGCAATTACAATCTACAGATTTTTTAAATAAGCTTCAGTCAGGGACATTTCTACAAAAGAAATGGCCAAGAAATGGAAGTGTGTGTGTGTGTGTGTGTGTGTGTGTGTGTGTGTGTGTGTGTGTGTGTGTGTGTGTGTACACGCACATGCACTAAACCAGGGTCAGAACAAGTATGAGCTTACTATTTTTGTTCATAGAACTTATAAAATAACCATGTGCCGGCAGTTCCCATAACCTTCCTTGCATAGAAAGAAGTGGGTTCACCCTGCTACTCTGTTTTAAAATGAAAACATTCAGGATACTTCTGACCTAGTTTTTTACTTGCATAACAGAGACAGACACCAGAGGAATCACAACCATGAAGGGGCTTTCTGGTTTCTTTATTCTAGTGTGCTGTACCCTTGGCAATTGCTTGACTTCTTCAGCAAGGCTTCAGCCTATTACAGCAAGTGAGGTTCCTACACACAACACCTATAATGAAGGGGTAAGTGTCTGACAAAATATGTTGCTCCGCATCATTCTTGTCAATAATAATTTTAGCAACTGACAGAAAAAGCAAGAGGTGCAGGGTGAGCCTCATGATTAGAAGGTGTAATAAATGAAGGTCAGAGATCACCAATTCAAAACAAATGGGCTGAATTGTAGGCTTTACCTAGTTTTCCACAGGAAGGAAATCCCAGCTGTCATGAAACTACCTAACCTAACTAAGCAGATGTTGGTTAGCCAATTTACAGCAATTAGACCTCAAAAGGCTGGTTTTGTGGCTGAAGTGTAAAGATGGGAGCTTGTGAGTTCAGGATTTAAATTCTGTTATGCCACTGCCTGTCTGTGTCGAGCTGGGCTGTGCAGATAGCTTAGCAGAAGACTGAATAGAATTTTAATTTTACCTGAGCTTGTAAGCATGCTCCCAAGTGGGGCTTATGGCCTTAAACCCTTCCCTCTACTACAGTGTATAAGGAGTCATGATCTAGCATCTAATAGAGTTCATTTCAGTCTCAATGAAGTAGAAACCTAGAGAGGCACTGGCATTAGAACAGGTCATATATGAGCTGGTCCTTCATCTCCTCTCCAGCCTGGATGCTTTACCAGCTTTAACTCATGGGGGAAGAAGAGGCCCACACACAACCACTCAAAATACCTCTCTTGGACTTTGGTCACGAAACTTATTTTTAAAGAAAGTGCTAAAGGGAATGATGATCTCCACATGGAGCTAATGGCCTTGGAACACTTCTGAATTTACTTGCGGTGATAATGGATTTGCAATGGCAAGAACCAGTAAATAGTGTGGATAAATGGTTAATGTTGCCTGCAGATGCTCACAGCTTATTAGTATTATAATCAATGAGAGACAGGCAGGAGAGACTTGATTAGCAGGCAAAACTCTCTCACTTTTTTTTTTTTTTTGCCAGAGCTTCTCCCTTTCAGAGTCCCCTTATGTTAACTAGGAGGGCCAGAGAGCTGCCTACAAGCACCTGTAGCACTTGCAAATGCAAGCCATTCTGTGAGCAATCACGCCTGCTGAGCCTGCAGTCCCTTCTGCCATAGGCCTGATTCAAGGTCCGTGGAAACTAGTGGGAGTTTTTCAGGTCAGGCGTTAGAGTCCAGGTAAAATACAATGTGATTATCTGAGTTTCAGTGGTGGGGGAAATTAAGCACAGAGGAAAACAAGTGACTTGTACAAATCACTTAGGGTGACTAGGGGCTGGAACTTGGACCTCATCTCCCAAGCCAATGCCTTAGCCATAAACCCATCTTTCTGCTTGGCTTTTCATGCTCCTTGCATAATGTCTTCACCTGATGCTCACTGAGCAAATCTAACTCAAGGCAAAGCATTCATCCAGTTCCAATTCATCCAAGCCAAGAAGCGACAGAAAGATTCCTGCACACAGAGTTACGTAATGCAACTGCCAGCACATAC
The DNA here is from genome assembly GCF_000455745.1 of Alligator sinensis. Classification (NCBI taxonomy): domain Eukaryota; kingdom Metazoa; phylum Chordata; order Crocodylia; family Alligatoridae; genus Alligator; species Alligator sinensis. Next base: position 147,634 of record NW_005841895.1, read on the forward strand.
AGGAGTTATTTCCATTGCTGTTGATAGCTAAGAGTTCTGGGGAACCAAAAGATTCAGGCATTCGGATGAAACCAATGACATCTGCATGGGAAGGCATAAGTTCCTTGCTACTTTGCGACTGTCAGCCTTGATTGTGATAGCTTTCAACATCACACAAAACACATAAATACAAGCATATCAAAGGAAAGGCTGATGTGATACTGCCTCCTTAATTTATACTGTTCTCTTAGTCTCCGGCTAAACCTCAGTGTTGTACAATGCATTTGCTAGAGTTGGAACAACTTGTGTTCCAGGAACGACTGACTATGCTATGCCACCTGAGTTAAAAGACATGTATATGGTACATGGTTACAAAGGGTGTATCTGCCATATTGCTCTGCAGTGAAATAATAAAAAGCCAAAGAAATACGTTTTATTTTCAAACTTATTTTTCATACTGAAAATAAGATTGAAAATTGGAAAACTACAATAAGTAGAAGCTGTTTTCTAGCCTTTCATGGATTTTAATTAGGCATCATTGCCTATAACCAAGAACTATAAAATATCACAAAAATGCATTTTGATGCATTACAGCAGTGATCCTCAACCTTTTTTATACCAGGACCCATTTGTGAACATTGATGGCCAGCCCTGACCCAGTCCCCCTACTCCCAACCTGCTGCTCCCTGCCCCCAGTTGTCCTGTGTGGGGGGCAGGGGGTGGGAGTTTGGGGGGCATGAGGGGCCCCAGGCAGCTCCTTGCAGGCTGGAACTCTGCCAGCCTCCAAGGGAAAACCCACAGTTTCCCACGTTTTTCTCCTTTAAAGGAGAATCCGTTTTTAGTTTGTTGATCCGTTTTTAAAGTTTTGTTCACAACCCTTGCATATACTCTTGTGATCCACTTTTGAGTCACAGCCCATGAGTTGAGAAATGCTGTATTACAGGATTGTGTTACAGGATGAGAGTAGGAGATAAAAAGCCAGCAATGATTTTAACAATCTTCTCTGTAAAATTAATGCATGCAATAAATATCTCTCTCCTGGTATGCCGAGTATTTGCTGGAGTACTTGATCATGGCGCATATTTTACAGTCACAATTTTATTAACTACAGTTTACACTCCCCAGTGTCTTGCATGACATGCATGAAACGAACAGGTCTCCACCCAGGAAACAGCTTTGCAGATAGTAACACACACAGAAATGTGAGTAAGGTAAATTCAACAATTTCCTGTTAGACTAAAGATCATTTACCCAGTGATCGTTGCTAAACAGAGACCAAAATATAAATGCTTAATGAGTGTCTGATCATCTGCTGCAGCTGTCTAGGGGAGAAAATTTGATTTTAATGTAAAATTTGAAGGTATCATCACAGCAGTGTACTCATTTTTGGTGGGCTGCCACACATAATAGCCTTCCTGACATTTGCTATTTTTAGCCCAATTATAAAAATATTCCATACCGGTCTTCAGTCCAGGCAGATGACAGAAAGGCCACTCTCTCTACCCAAAGAGTTAGGCATGATGGCTAATTCCATTTTCTTAATGTTTCTTATGGTACTTGGTGAGGCGATGTATACACAAGTAGCATTCAAAGGGCTCGACATCATGGCTAGGTACAGACATTCAAAACGCCTGAGGCAGAATTGATCTAAGTTACACGGTTTTCTGTAAGTGCCGTAGTTTAGAACAGTGAACAGAACATGCATTCACCTACTGGTGGGGGGTGCAAATCTTAGCTTGGGTTTTGCCATTTTTAAACCAGTCTGCGTGTGCTGAACTTCTGTTCTATTACAGGTATAGATTGGTTTCCAATCATTTATACCAGTAAAAGAGAAATGTCTGTACTTGGCCTGTGCAATGACCATGCGATTGCATCAAAAGAATAGTGAACTCTTTTCAATGTCATTTTAGTCTTCAATTTTGGAAAAAGCACTTTGAAGTCCTAAAACCAGCAGTATTTTGCTAGGGATTGCACATTAGCAAAGTAGGACTCTTTAGAAACTGACTATTGTTTAATCTTGGCGTGTCATCTAAGCTGATACTGGCAATAGAAACTGAACATACAAAGAACCTTAAGGGGCAGAATTTTAGAAACTTCAGGTGAACAATTTCAGAGTCTAATTATAACTGCACAGAAACAATTCAGACATGGTAGTTGCATATGAAAACTAGGCACATGATATGCACATAAAATATTTAGCACTAAAAATACTACTGGATCTTCAGCTGGTGCAAATCACTGGATGTAAATCTTTTCTGGCTTACTCCTATTGAGGATCTGGTCCATGATTTTCAACCTAACCGTGTTCCTTTAATTGAAAAGTGGTAGTTGATATTTATCACATTGCCTTACAATGCTGAAAATAGACCATGTAAATATGTTTTTAGAATGCGGAGGTGGTTCATCCAGCAAAGCAAAAATGAGGAGGGAGACAGAGCGAGGAGATGGACGCATCTTAGTTCTCATGGATTGATCTGAGTCAGTGTGTTCTGCATATGTTCATTAACGAGACAGAGAGGAAGCTCTGATCTTATTCACAGAGAGCACAACGTGCATTCAAAGAAGAGAATGAAACCTGGGAATGACAGGACTTTGATTTCTCACAAAAGGATGCAGAAGAACCACTGCCTAACGTGTCCTAGAATTCTGCACAGTAAGAGAAAAGAGCGTGTGTCCAGCATTCAAATGCTAATGCACGGGCTTCAAACAAGGACTATGGAATCTTCCCAAATTCATCGTATTAGTACTTCAAGTCTATGGGCTGCAAGAGGGGAAAGGGAATTAAGAAAATACAAAAACATAGCCAAACACTTCTTCTGCATAAAAGACTACACAGGATTTCAGCAAAAAGAGACACAAAAACAAAATCCCATACAAACCTAGATTAATGGAGGGCTGCTTAGGCTTCAAAGTCAAGGAGCTGAAAATTAGGACATGCCAGATCCACAGTGGTCTGTGCAAAGTTAATTCTGCCCTCTTGGGGACGAGGTATCACCTCCCCAAGAGTTCCGATTACTTTTTTCCTGCAGACCAACATGGCTACCTGGATCTCTGCAACATGGAAAATATCGAAATTAGCTGTTTTGGAATGAAAACTTCATTATTTTACAAGAAGGAAGCAAAATTCAACACCTTGAGACTTGCAAGCTGACCTTTGCTCCAGCCTTTTGTTTGAGCCAAATTTGCAAGCTCACAGAGCAGCCCTGAACACAAGAGAAATTCCTTGCCCAGGAGAGACTTCCATCACCATCCTCCTGTGAAATATGTAACATCATAAAAAGAAAGAAGCATAATTCAATGCCCTGCTTTTCATTAGACAACTCCGAGGTAAATTGACTGCTCCAACTTTTATCTGAGCCTATTTTGCATAAAATGAACTTTTCCAACTAGGAGAACTTATACCACCTTTCAGCTCTCCTGTGAAATATGAAATTTCATATGTCTCCCACCTGGGAGAAATGTCACAATCTTTGCACTTTCCTATGCCTGAGGAATGGCTCGTGTGCCTAAAAGCTTGCAAATAGTTGCAAAAAAATAAATGGCCTAATAAAAGATATCACTTCCCCAAGAAGTCTGCAGGCAAAAGTAATCAGAACAACATGGCTACAACCTGTATCCCTTCTGCCCTTTTGTGCATATGTAGTATGCACTGTAAGCCCTGTGGAAAAGACTTATGTGATGATTATATAACTGAAGACCATATCATAGTGCAGATGCACAGGGTGAAGGGGTGGCAGGAGAGCTAAGGTTTCACAGGCAAATCATCTACCATGCACCATCAGCAGGGTTCAGCTGTGAACTTAACCTCAAGACGAGACATACAAACTGACAGCAAAAGAAGGCTGCAAGACCTGAGAAAAGGTAAACTACTGGGTCTTGGTGGGTATTTGGTCAGAAAGAAAGTGCTGTTGGGAGAATGAAAGGGAGAAGTCTGGGCTGACACAACTGGGGGTGGGAGAGGCTGGGTCCAGGGCCTGATTTTGGACCAGCCTATAGTGTACTCTCCTTCACTTGCAGCTCCTCTTCAGTATAGGGGAATTTCCAGGTATGCGTGTTGGGCGAGAGGGTGAGGGAGCACACAAAAACATGTTGCTAGGTCAAACAAAATAGAATCACAGGTACACTGCTGATCAGGGGTGCTCATCCTCTGGTCCCAGGTGCATCTGGCCCACAGGGCTCCCCATGGGTCAGGAAATTTGGCCATTAATACTGCCACTCTCCCCTGCTGCTGAATTGCCATGCCTCCTTACTACCACAGCCAGATGGGGCCAGGCTAGACTCCCTTCTCCCCATGTGGCCAGGTTGCGGCTGGGCCACACACCCTTCCCTCAGCAGGGCTGGATCAGGGCCAGGCTGCTTCTCGATCTCCCTCCGCATGGCCATGACCTGCCCCAGACAACAGATCAGGGTCACAGGCCAGATCTAGCCTGCAGAAGGGCCAGGCACTGACCATCTAGCCCACCAGGGAAAAAAGGTTGAGCATCACTGCTCTAGATACACACCTATGAATATAGAAAAGACAGGCAGCAGCATGTTGTGGATCGAATCATTTGTAGCAGTTTAGTTGGCCAATTAGTTGCAAACTTGCACATAGAGTTTTGATAACTTGGGAGTCAGCTGGTATGCGCAAGTTAATCTCATTACAGGTTTGCAAGAGCAGTTATTCCAATGGCACACACATTTATTGCCTGGTTGCATCCCTAAATATTGAGAAAATGTGGCTGTTGGCATGTGTGTGTGTGTGAGAGAGAGAGAGAGAGAGCGCTTCTACATCTGTAAAACAAGAAAAATAAACACTAATAGCACCTACTGCCCTAATTTATAAGGGCATTTTGAAAATTATTTACTGAACAGTTGAGCAATGTTTTTGAAATGTAGGTCTTCATAAGTGCTTGGTATTTTTATGATGCACAGTTTGTGTTAGTTATTCTAAATAAAGAGTGTCACTCCAGCAAGTAGTTTTCTCAGTTGTTGCAAGAAAAAAAAAAAAAAAGTGACACTTGAGATCTATGAAGAATATTCAAGAGCAAATTATGAGGATAGGCAAAAGCTGGAAGAAACCAATTACTAGCTGAAATCTACAGTTTGCTACAACCTCAAGCTTTTTATGACTGGCAAAACATAGTAAAGTCATTGCATAATAAATTGCTCTAAATAAAAATAGGTCAATTGTAAGTAAGTGCAGAAAAACTCTTCTTGTCAGGAGTGCAGATGGGCTGTAGGAGAAGGAAAGAATCAGAGAATGTTTATGATAGCAACAGGAAGCCAAGCCTTTTGAACAAGAGATCCAGAGAAGAGGATGGACAATGTGTGTCTCCATAGTAATTTTTAATAATAATAATAAATTCAAGAACTGGGAAATTCAATTTCACAAGGCCTGGTCTGAAAATCAGCCTAAATTAGCAGAATCCCTAGGAAAGAAAGAGCTCTGGATCTGCCCATCTTCATTACCCGTGCCCTGATTCAGCAAGACTCTTAAACATACGCTATCCCCATAGACTGCAGCGGGATGGGAAAGTAGTGAGGTCATGTGGATAAGAACTTGGTTTAGGCTTTAGGAAACAAAGTTGATTCATTCTCTACCACTGCTTTGCTGAATAACTTTGGGCAAGTTGCTCACCTCAGTTTTCCCATCAGCGACATGGAAATTATGCTGCTTGTCTGCTTTATAAAGCACTGAGATCCATGGATGAAAAGTGCAATCTATATATGAGCTAGGCATTATTAATGTATATGCCAAGTACCAGGACCTTAGGGAGAATGCCAGATAAGTGGAGGTGCTAGCACTAAACATTCAAAACTAATAAGAAAGGCATGAATTAACAGGTGGGGTTCTTTTTATTTGCCTCTTTTTTAAACTTTAAGATTTCACTTTTTAAGCTTTCGTCTGTAGCCACAAATCTTAAAAAGACATTAAAAAAAAATAAAGAAATTAAAATTTTCATGAGGTTCTCATGATTTCAGGAGATGGAGCTTTAAAACAAGAAATCTTGGATATCATATGATTCACAATAACATCATGAGTGCCTCGTACAGGTTTCACTATAGTGCAAGGAATTAGCTCTGTCAGTTTGGTGGGTTACACTACAACTTTGAAGTACCCGCTTAGCTATAGTCCATAATATACAGAGACAAGAGACTTAAAATATATTCTGAACTTCTCTGTCAGGTACATCTGTGTATATTTCTAAGTCCTAGGATATTAAACAATGGCATGCTAAGTCGTTACCGCAGGAAGCCCAAGCAATGAATTACTCAGTCTTTTCTCAAAGAGAACAGTGGCATTTTCCTCTTCATCCATTCCACAGATCAATGCATAGTTTCACTGAAGATTTGCCAAATACTCTAAAATTAATATTGGCAGCTTGATCATTTGTTGCCGCTTCTATAAACTGGCTGGGCTCAAAATCAGGAGCAAAAGCCTGGCTCCTTTGAAGTCAAAGCAAATTTCTCATCGATTGCAATAAGGCCAGCGTTATCAACCCAGATATTTACCTTACTAAATTGACAACAGAGTTTTAATATTAGAGATGGTTGGAAACTTTACATTCAAATAATTTTCAGACAGAAAATGACCTTTCTGCCAAGTTTTTCTCCTGATTCAAGGTCAGGGGAAGAAGCACCCACTTTTTAGTGGGAATGGATTTTCATTCTCTAGCCTGTTCTCCTGGGAATGCTGGCTGCTGTGTTGCATCACATCATGTCATACCAAGAAATCCCCTCACATGATGGGATATGGCAACACAACTCAATTCACTGATCGTGACATAACGTGACATAGCTTGTCACGAAAGTGCTACATCTGAAGGCTGATGTGCGAATCCAAAAAGACCACAGTATCTTGGGGGCGGGGAGGGAAGGAAAATCCTGACATTTAGCAAACAGCCAGGGGCACCTTGCCAATGCATGGCTTCCAGTTCTCAATACACAGCCATTTAAGCATTGTGCGAAGAAACATCTCCTAAATCAATTGTTGTATATAGCATATAACCTTGCTATTAATGATGATAATGCACTAGAATTAGATGTGTCCTTCGTTGCAGCTCCTTTCTACTCTTGTGTATTTATAACCTCCTTCAATCCAGATAACATGGCTGACAAAGCAGGATTGATTTGATTAACATGTAAATAAAGCCCCATGGCTGCCACTTATTTGCCTGTCATGGTTATGTTTTGATGGGATTTCTGTCTGCCTTTCCTTTTTTTTTGTTTTTTTTAATCTTTTTGTTCATTGTTCTTAGACTACAGCAGGATGAATTGTGCAAACAAGCTCCTGATTGGCATTTGAAAGTGAATAGCAATTTACCTGTAGCAACCTCTTCAGGTTCATTTTCCCTGAACATTTGACTGCTCAAGCATTACACTGTCCGACTCTGAAACCAAACCTTATAAATAGGGGAAACTGCATGGAAAAAAACCCCAAAAAACAAAACAGTGGATCTGCACCCATTTACACTGACAAAGAATTTGCCCCATATGCTACTGTTCATGCTTTCACTTGGAGAAATAACATCTGCACGCAGATACTAGAAGACTGCAGCTGTGAGATTAATCAGTGCACAGGAAATTCAGATGTCTGTATGAGCCAAACTTACCCTCCTTTGTAAACAGAATGAAGCAAACAGTCCATCAGAACAGGTTAAGAACCATTTTCTACTCTTGCTTGGGCTACAAACAGCAGCAAAAACCTCCTGTCACAGCATTTTAGCACTTTGCAAGTAAATCCCTTCCCCAATAAGTTCCAGCTTCTTTGGAGACCAAAGAACCAACCGTTACATGCAGAAATAAAACAGATATTTTTGAGTGCCAGAAAGCTATTTGGATTCCCTTAAAGCTAAAAGTATGGGCTAGTTTTACACATGCAGTTAGGAAAACCTTGATTGCAGCATGTAGGTGGAAGGTGTGCATGAACAGGAAACTGTTTCCAACCCCGTACTGCTCTGGAAATGGCAGGGAGTGCCTGAGGAAATATGTCTTCCTGAGACCAAGATTTGCCTTGGCTCTCCAAAGACACCAGATCATGCTCTCTCTCAAATAAACTTAGGCATGATGCTTAGCTGATTAAATCTGGGTGCACTGGCTGATAAGGGACAGCCAGAATAGGAGAACTAGCCTCTCCCTCAGATGTTGCTTTATAAGTGCTACCAAACATCAGAGAAAACGGCTGCTCTGCTGAAGGAAATGAGTAAATGCTTCAAGTGAGTTGGACCCAGTTCAGGGTTAGGAAGAGC